>NC_054539.1:30316433-30636433 GCF_017654505.1 Polyodon spathula
AAAAGCGTCATGCTAGAAATAAAACAATGGGTTCAGTAGGCATACACCAGGGTAGAGAAGCAAGGACAACAATATACAGTGAAACTCTTTATTTAAAAAACAAATCTGTACAAAATGTACATTTAAAAAAAAAAATCCAAACATGTCATGTCCTTGTGTCGGTCCCCAATCCCGGACGTCCTGTGGAGGAATAATTATATACAAATATATTGTAGTGATATAGGTTAACTATCACTACAATATATATCAAAACATGTGCTGAATATCATTCTGCAACAGGTGAAAAAAAAAATCTATATGCCGCCCAACTAGATAAACAATTCTTGTAGAAGCACTCTTTTATTGCAGGTTTTACTTAACGTATTTACCAGATTAGTTATGATGGAGCTCTATGGAAAAAGTGAAAAAAAAACATAGTCTTCTGCAATCAGAAAATCTGTGGTGAACCCTGCTCTGACTATGTGTGTCCGAGTTTCTGATAAGTGACGCTTTTGTGAACTTCGCAGTCTTCTGGGAATTGTATTTCAGCGCAGTGATGTCGTAGCACTGTTATGGGCAGTCGCTATAATGGCCGGCGCTGTAATGTCCGTCATAGTGATGTCATAGCGCTGTTATGGGCAGTCGCTGTAATGGTCTGTGCTGTAATGTCTGTCGCCATGATGTCGGCGCGGTTTTGGACTCGCTGTTATGTCATATAACCATTATTATGTGCTGGTTGGATCAAAAGCCTGGCCTGTTAGTATATCCCCAGGGACTGGATTGTGAAACACTGGGATCTGTATCTAGAGAACTACTTCTCTGATTGTGATGAAACCTGGTTACAATATACTTTAGTATATCGGAATATCGGGGTGTATGGAGTGTCTATTTTTACCTACTCTTATGAATACCACAAATACACATTTTTAAACTGTAGCTAAATAACTACTTACACTGTAAAAAATTAAGAATTGAACATAAAATGAAATGCCTACAGACAACAGATAATAAACACGTCTTGATGTTTATTTTCTAAACACAGCTTAAACTATATACTGATTATAATTTAAACATGCTAAAGTATTGAAAAGCTAAACACTTTGTGTGAATAGGTGAAGAAAGACTAAACATGTGTATTATACATTGAGTGTACAAAACATTAGGAACACCGTCGTAATATTGAGTTGCACCCCCTTTTGCCCTCAGAACAGCCTCAATTCATCGGGGCATGGACTCTACAAGGTGTCGAAAGCATTCCACAGGGATGCTGGCCCATGTTGACTCCAATGCTTCCCACAGTTGTGTCAAGTTAGCTGGTAGTGGATCTCTACTCCGAATAGCTCGTTCCATCTCATCCCACAGATGCTCAATAGGATTGAGATCTGGTGACTGGGCAGGCCACTGTAGTAAGCTCAATTCACTGTCATGTTCGTGGAACCATTCCTGGACAATCCTAGCCTTGTGGCATGGGGCATTATCCTGCTGAAAAAAATCCATTAGCAGATGGATACACTGCTGCCATGAAGGAATGCACCTGACTGGCAAAATGATGTTCAGATATCCTGTAGCATTCAGACGTTGCTCCACTTTTATCAAGGGGCCCAATGTGTGCCATGAAAACACACCTCACACCATCACACCACCACCACCAGCCTGCAGTGTTGACACGCGGCATGATGGATGCATGTACTCGTGAGGTTTTCTCCATACCCTAGTCCTCCTATCAGTGTGAAACAGCATGAACCGGAATTCATCAGACCAGGCAATGTTTTTCCAGTCCTCCAGTATCCAGTGTTTTTGTTCATTGGCCCACTGCAACCACAGTTTCTTGTGTTTTGCTGAAAGAAGTGGAACTCTATTAGGTCGTCGGCTGCTATACCCCATTCGTGTCAAGGTACAACGAGTTGTGCATTCTTTTATGGTTCTTTTGGCACCAATGTTGTACTGGTCTATCAGTTGACTAACTGTAACCCCTCTGTTGCTCAGCCTCCTTTGGCCTCTTTCATCAATCAGCCATTTTCGACCACTGGTCTGCTGTTGGCTGGATGTCCTTTGAATGGTGGACCATCCTTGATACACAATCCAGCAGCGTTGCAGTTCTTGACACACTCAAACTGGCGAGCCTAGCACCTACTACCATACCCCATTCAAAGGCACTTAAATCCTTTGTCTTGCCCATTTACGCTCTGAATGGCACACATACACAATCCATGTCTCAATTGTGCCAAGGCTTAAAAATCCTTCTTTAACCTGTGTCCCCTTCATCTACACTGTGAAGTGGATTTAACAGGTTACATCAATACGGGATCATAGCTTTCACCTGGATTCACCTCGTCAGTTTATTTCATGGAAAGAGCAGGTGTTCCTAATGTTTCGTACACTCAGTGTATATAAACCTGTGTCAGTGTTTAACATAACAGTGTGTTGGGGGTCATGTATATCTCGGCACTGCTTATGCAGGACTAGTAGGAGACAATTCCATAATACCTCTATGAATTCCACTGCCATAATCAATGTCTAGTGTGGCATCCACATGTTTGATGTGCGTTAATTTGTTGGGTGGTGGGTGGGGAACTGCATGCAGGGCAAAATGAGGAGAAGTGTATATATATGGTTAATTGGATGCATAGCAATAGTGCTGTAATATGAATTTATGTCCTAGCATAACTTTCTGTTGTATGGAATTGCAGATGTTCAAATGGCATAATACATTTATTTTTCTCTTTTTTTTTTCTTTTTCAAGGGAGGAAGTGGTGATGGGCTGGTATTTGCATTCATAGTACCAAGGCTTTGAAAAAAAAACTTTCAACATGTTCTGTAAGAATGTAGGTGAATCAAAGATCATCAAGTAGCATCGGGTGTTCTGTTTGACCAAGCTGTGTTTCTTCATTTGTCAAAGGCAATTGAAGGAAAAGATGCAACATGCAACATATAGGTGAACTTGCTTAATTCATTAATCAAAATGAAGTTGACTATTTATTCACATGCGAGGCCTTCTCAAAATGATGTAAAATGCATTTTATTTAAAAAAAAGGTACAAAAGTTAGAGATGCACCGAATCCAGGATTCGGTTTTGGATTTGGCAAGAATACCTACTTTTTGAGCAGGGTTCGGATTTGGACGAATACTTAGGATTCGGTGAAGCGAATTCGAATCCTACATCCACACAAACACACATTCATTTTAATATATCCCTCCAATGTGTGCAGTTCTTCTTTAAATACAAGGCACAAACCCGGTATTCAACGTAAATCTTGTATTTAATAACAGGTGTTCAAGAACAAGAACTCTGTCGCAGCTCTCAATTCCCCAAATTACTGGTGGTGCACACACTAAACACTAAACACAGCTGCTGAATGTAAACATATTACCCCCCATATGCCACAACACATTCACATCACACTTTTCTTGTAGTAAAGTTATGCAGTAAATCTGTAATATATAGTAACTGTTGTAGACCTTTGTGCTTTGTTGCTTTGTCTGAAATGTGTTCTAGAGATCATACTGAGATAAAATAAATAAATAAAACTTGGTCCACAGAAATATATATTTTTTGTAACTTTACAGCTGTCAGATGTGCAAGATGATGTTGAACAATATGCTTTACTGAATGACATTTTCTGTTATTGTAATGTGCCAATACAAGTTGAACCATTTGGGAACTTCTGTGTTTTATTAAAATAATTTAAAAACTATTTTGTAGCCTATTTGATAGGTGTTACACACACACAGTGTATTTAAATCAACGTGGGTTTTATTTCACTGGGAGATTCAGGTCACTTACAGTAATTTTTTCCTCAAAGCTCTCTGTTCAGTCGACACGGGCTGAAACGTCATAAAAGGAAATATTGGGTTATGGCAAAGATGCCGCTCTCCTTTCCTGTAAAGGTAAAATAAACGGTTTCTGTATTTTGACATTTCTCTTGTGGGGGGAGGGGTCTAGCGGTAAATTGTGTACGTTTCAAACTGAAATGTTATTCAGGGATATATTTCTATTCAGTAATAAAAATACTATTAACTAAAAGGCTCAAAACAATAGATTGGCAGCTGCTAACAAGGGACGTGTACAGTCTGTTTTTCATTCAACAGTTTCCTTCAGTTTTCTTGGCAGTTTTTGTGGATTAGGCATTCGGTTCAGTATTCGGCCAAATCTTTTTAGATGGATTCGGTATTCAGCCAGATCGCAAAAACTTTGGTGCATCTCTAACAAAAATTATATCTATTTATCCAATTTCTTTTTCCAGGCCATCAAAACTTCTTGTGTGCTGATGGGCTGGGGAGGCAAAATAAGCTGATCCCTGGAGCCAGCATTACACTTCAGCCATCAACACCAGGCAGAAGGAAATCTACATCATCAGATGGAAAGCAATGCAAATGGATCGAGATGTAGATGGATCGCGTTAGTTTACTGTAAAGCTATGTCTTATCTTGGCAAGAGCCGAGTTCAAATCAGCATGAAGTTGTAACATCTACTCTCATGTAATGGAAATCAAGCCAAATACTTCCAACTGTCATTTTATCGTCCCTCGAAACGAGCAGTCAGTGAACTGGTGTTTGTCGTGAATATCTCTGCTTGTCCCGTAATGGAGAAAATCAGTTTTTCAAGTTCAGAAAATGAAACTGAAAGTGAATACACAAGATCGGGGGCACACCTGTGAAAACTATTTTGGGAACATCTCCCCTTGTACTCTACACTGCCGCTATGATGTTACAGAAGGAACTGTCTTTGAATGTTGGCATGCAGGGACTTCTGTGCACTCCAGCTGATGATCAATGCACCCGTCCAATAGACCATGGTTGGATTTTGACTTTTGGAATCAGAAACTATTTAGCTAACAATTATTACATTTTCAGGTAGTACCTTGATGGGGTCCAATAAAATATTTTTCTAGACATCAAACCAGCCTGGTTTGAGGGTCCACCACCCAACTCTCTGGACAGGGCAGGAGACCCCCCATAATAGATTGTACTTGGAGAAGTTACTGGGATGGGGGAGGTGGAGGGATGTGAATGAATTGAATGCAAGAGAGGTGTGAGTTGCATAATATCTATGATACTTTACTGACTAGAGCTGGTTTCGACCCCTCTTGAGAGATTGGTGACAAGGTCCTGTGTAGTTGATATACCATGTGGGGAGCTGTTTTGGTGCTGTAAGGAGACTCTGCAGGCTCGCGGCATCGTACTCTACACTTTACACCGATTTAATTGGTTACAGCTTTCCTACCGCGGCTGAGCTTGCCCTCGGCAACCACGGCGACTGAATCGGTTGCATACCTCAGCATCGACCACGGTTTTCCTGCCACCTACAGCCCAGCAATGTGCCTACCATTGGCATTTACCTTGGAACAGATCCACTAAGCACCAAATGTTTGGCACTGACAGCACTCTCCTCGACGCTGATCCCGGCACCGATTTTAACTCGGCAGTGGTTGACCACCTTCGGAGCCGTCTACAACCAGGCACTGACCATGCTATTCATTGGCACCGACCTCGGCATCAATTGACTTGGCACCGACTGCACTCTTCTTGACGCCGATCCCAGCACCTACTGATGTGGCACTGGTGAATTGCTTTGAAGCGTCTACCGTCCGGCACCGTCCGCACTACTATCGACACTGAGCGCAGCAGCTTCGCCTGCAAAGCCATGTCGGTTCAGTCGACTGGGTCCTCCGCTGGGTTCCACCAGCGTGACCAGTGCGCGGTGAAGCTGCCCAGGCAGGATGAGCACAGGTCCTGCACCAGATGCCTAGGGCCAGAACATGCGGCCAAAGCACTGGCAGGTGAGCTGGACTGCTCTCCCTGTTGGAAGTTCTCGAGGAGAACTAAGCGATGAAGAGCAGCCCTATCTTCAGCAGAGTCTCTCTCCTCGAGTGGGAGAATGAGGTCAGTGGTCCAAGAGCCTCCACAGAGGTCCTCTAGGCTCTTATGCACGCCTGGTTCACCCTCCCCTTCCCCAGCACCGGTATAGAGGCGCAGACACCGCTCAGGGGAGATGAGATCACCGCCGAGGTGGTACCGCTCGAGGGGACGCTCACCAGGAGACAGGCAGTTGCCGCGCAGGCACTGCTCCCCTTCCCCACACAGGTGCAGACGAACCCCATCACAGTCACCTTGAAGGCGCCCAAGCTCGGACGAGTGGCACTTTGCGGAGCTAGCAGAGACTGTAAGGGCTCAGCAGACCATGCTGGTGACCCTACTGAAATCACAGGGCAGACTGCCCCCTACCACCGGGCAGTCCCAGCCCAGACAGTCTCATTCCCCATCCCCACTACCTAGTCCTCCTAGCCCAGACGAGCTGTCCTTCATGGCGTCCAGATCTGATGTCTCAGACCCAACCACTTCCATCGGGCAGGCCACGGCAGGGGGGCTCCTTGCCACATGTGTTGCAGAGGGAAGAGTTCCGGGCACTAATACAACATGCAGCTGCTCCACGGACGTTCCCTGGCTGACATAACAGGAGGGAAAGGGGAACCGCTTCCTCCAGCAGAAAGGGCGCCCACAACATGCCCTCCCTTCATGCCAGGACTTCCTGGAACTGGTGCGCTCCTCCTGGAGCAACCCAGCATCTGAACCCTCAGCCTCCAGAGCAGCAGAGTCTCTGCTGCACACTGCAGGAGCCCAAGAAGCGGGCCTAAGCATATTCCCCACTATCGGGGACACGGTCACGGTTTTGATGCAAGGTTACACCTTCACCAAGGGGGATAAGGACCCAACCTATCCATCCAAGCCTGGACAATGCCACTGTGGTAGCCTACATAAATCACCAAGGTGGCCTGAGCTCAACAGGTCTTCACCACACAGCTCACAGACTCCTGTCATGGACAAACAGAAACTTGTGTTCCATCAGGGCAGTTCACCTCCCTTGTGTGGACAACATGGCAGCAGACCTCCTGTCCAGAAGAGCTCCAGACAGCTCGAAGTGGAGGCTGCACCCTCAAGTGGTAAAACAGTTTTGCAAGAGGTTTCGACCTGCATCAGTCGATCTCATTGCCCCCTATGGTTCTCCATGGGGAGAGACAGGGGCCCCTGGGAATAGACACGATAGCTCACCCCTGGCCACAGGGGCTATTGCATGTATTCCCTCTGTTACCATTATTATCCCTGACACTAGAGAGGATCAGGGTGGAGAGAGCACAGGTTTTGCTGGTTGCATCCAGTTGGCTGAGACGCCCCTGGCTTGCTCTCCTCTCCGACATGTTGTCAGACCAGCCGTGGCAGCTCCCGCTGCACAAGAACCTCCTGACCCAAGCGGAGGGGCTATTATGGCACCCAAATCCAGCACAGCTTGAACTCTGGGTCTGGCCGTTGAATGGAGCTGTTTATTCAGACGAGATTTTCCAGATGCAGTAGTAGAAACACTACAGTCTGCTAGTGCGCTGAGCACTAGAGCCCAGTACACATATAAATGGAAAGTTTTCCAAGACTGGTGCCTTGCCGAAGGTCAAGATCCTGTGACCTACCCTATTGAGACGATATTAACCTTACAACACTTGTTTGATGCAGGAAAATCAGCATCGACTTTGAAGTTATACCTGGCAGCAATATCAGTGTGCCATGACAAAATTGACTCGGTGTCCCCTGGGGCACATTTCCTGGCAGTGCAATTTCTTAAAGGAGCTCGGAGGCTTCGTCCTCCGATGAAGAGTATGGTCCCCAAGTGGGATCTAGAACTGGTACTGCGGGCCCTTACGGGTCCCCCATTCGAGCCCATGGTGTCATCAGAACTGCGCCCTGTTTCATTGAAGGTGGCATTTTTAATAGCCATTATGTTTGCCAGACGAGTAAGTGAGCTTCATGCGCTGTCCATTGATGACACATGCATGGCTTTTACGGAAATGATTCGTGGGTAACATTAAGAACAAATCCATCCTTTTTGCCAAAGGTGGTATCCTTATTCCATATTGACCAACCAGTGGTTTTGGAAGCTTTCAGACCTCCCTTGTATGAGTCAGAGGAGGACCGTAGACAGCACACACTATGCCCAGTTTGGGCTCTGTATTGTTACCTGGATAGGAGACCATCCAACCAGTTGTTTGTCTGCTATGGGTTCCCCTCTAGAGGTCAGGCCCTATCGAAGAAACGTCTAGCGCACTGGGTGGCAGATGTGATATGCTTGGCATATGAACAGACGGACTCCCCAACACCGGGGGACATTACGGCCCATTCTACCAGGGGCCAGGCAACTTTGTGGGCTTTCCTTCATGGCGCCTCCTTAGATGAGTTATGCAATGCTGCTACATGGACAGGTAGTTAGACATTTGCAAGTTTTTACCACCTTGATGTCGCAAACCGAGCCAGACCCTTCTTGAGTTCTAGGGTGTTGCAGGCGGCATGCCCTTAGGCGTCACATGGGCTCTGTGGCTATCGCCATGGGGCTGTACTGTCAGTAATCTGGAGCCACGACAGCTTTGGTACAGCTTTCCATTTGGTAATGGTTGTCATTCAATTGAAAGGGAATGTTAGGTTACTACTATAATCCTGGTTCCCTGAAAGAGAATGATAACCATTCATTACCCTTTGAGGTCGTGTCCCCAGCTGACCTCTGATTTCGAAAGAAAATGGCGATATGTTACTGTGAGGACGTCCCTCTTCAACAGGAGGCGGGAGGGACTTCCCCCTCACAGCAGGGCCCTGATAGGGTAGCTTTTTTTTATATATGCTCAGTGATTGACGGTCAGAGAGGGCTCTTTCCCATTCGGTAATGGTTGTCATTCTATTTCAGGGAATCAGGGTTATGGTAATAACCTAAGGTTCCAACTATAGCTAATCATTACATAAATGTTTTAGGGAATCATTTTACATACAAAAAACAAAATATGTTTATGTTATTTTATCATTTGTCTTTTTTTCTCTCTGGCACAACATACTTGTCACTCGGATTCTGGCTATGACTTCTGTCCAGTATAAGCAAAGCAGTTCATTCACACATTTATTTATTATGTATCTATTTGTTTGACAGGAACAATGCAATTTTCTTTTACATTTATGACATGTCATAAGATGTATTGCACCCAGATTTAGCTATGAGCTAATTGTCTTTGGCAGTCCCTGGGCAGGTGTATAGAAAGGAATAAAATAAATAAACAAACACAAAATGAAAAAAAAAAAAGAAAAGGGAGAAGATGAGCAATTTGCAATTGACAGTTTAAATAATGAACATAACGAACAAACATAATGCAATTATTCCCTCCAAATAAATACATAGTTGTAATAACAAAAAGAAAACAGCTAAAATTCACAGTACCAAAATAGGAATTAACCTCCCACCCCTGATTTTGATAATTGCACTACAACAATTGGCAAAATCTACTAATATACCACAGTTAACAATAACACACTAAAGTGCCATCCAATAAAACATTTTTAATTAGTGATCACAGATTTGTTTTTGTTTTAACCATACTTAATTTATAAGTACAATCTTTAGATTCATGAGTACATTTCATTACTATAAGTTAAAGTGAAAGCCAGATTAGAGTTATATTGATTGTTAATAATAATAGTCATCTTTCACTAGCTTGCTTTTCCTTTTGTATTTTCATTTTGCTGCACCACTAAGTTTCTCCATTTGTTTTCTGTTCGTCTCTCTCTCGTCATCTTACTGCATGTGCTTGGCCTGTAACTTAAGCAAGCATGATAACAGGGCAAATGAACTGGATTTCAAACTGTAAAATAGTGATTTTTATTTATTCATTTATTTATTTTAGCCTGGGCTGTGGGCCCCCTTGGCAGCCCAGGGCCCTGAACAAGTGTCCAGGTTGCCCCCCCTTACATCCAGCCGGGGTGTTAGCCACGGATGCATGGTAGTGACACAGTGAAGCAGCAAATTGGTTGATCTATGCCATTGATTGGTGCTGTCATGTATAAATTAAATTGGGTAGGTATACCACTGTAAGCTTTATGTGGACAAAAAAAAAGCATAACAATGTGCGTCCTAGTATGATGACTGTGCTTTACTGTCCCAAGTGAAAAACAATGCCACATTAAATGTTTTCCCCAGCAAGCGGCAAGGCAGTTCAAAAACCAACCAGGTGTCAATCCTACTGTAACTGCTTCCAAAATATTACGACCTATTACTTTATTAATGATCTGGAGGCCTTTAACAACCCTCTGGGTCATTTGTGGGATGAATCTCAGAACACCATTAAAATACATACATAACCTCTATTTAATACATCTTCTCTTATAAAACAGAAACCGTTTTCCAAGTTTTTTTCCTCTTGCTCATACTGCACAATATAAAAGATATACCCTACACACAATGTATTACCTTAGACTAAGCATGAGAATTTTTTTAATTACAGTACAATTAATCTTCTTCAGTGCATTTTATCACAATTTCTGAGCCTTTAGAAGAGTGAATACCACATGATTTATTGTATTTATTTATTTGGCAGATGCCTTTATCCACTAACTATTGCTCACTGCTTTTCCATTGAAGTGTTAACTAAAATATAAAAGAAGCCCATCTGTTAACCATATTTGCCTTTGATTTGTAAGCTTTATGCACAGCAGCTGACCTAAGCAGGTTAGCAACAAATGGAATCTAACACCTTATTTAAATATAGCATTTTTACCCAAGCTTCTGTTCAGAATTTGAAAGGGAATGGCTAAATGGCTTACACATCTGGATTTCATCATGGGGGCATATTGTACTTACTGTGGAATGGGCCTTCATGCTTATGTGAAATTCAGGCAGCTGCCTCAGCCACTGCTGGGTTTTGTTGTCATCGAGAGAGTAAGTGCTGGTTTAAATCAGGATATGTTTGTAATGTCAAAGAATCAAGAGGCTTGCTTGAAGATTTTCATGGAGCACAATGTGGTGACTTTTTTTATTAGTACTATTAGTATTTTGGCCCATATTGTCACTGTCCCTTCTGACATTTCTTTGAATCCCCATACAGAAACAGTTGCCTGTTTTATCAAATATACTTAGTGTCCCGTTTTTAACTGAAACATTGGTAAAAATGGGGGGGATCTTGGTAAACACACTTTACATGTGGAATATAATGTGTAGCAGTTCTGGTTTCTGATAAAGTTTAATGTCCCTGGCATTGGCGCCAAGTTTTGAAATTCCCGCAGCACAGTTTCCCTCCAATAAAATATACAGTTTGTAGCATCTGCCATGGTTAGGGCAGGGGAAATTTAAAATTGAATACCCTTTCGAATCTAGTCAAACACACCACCAAAAACTACACCACCTCTTGTTTATGTAGAGAGGTAGGGATCCTCGAAGTCGTGCCCAAGATATGGGTTCCTTCATACAAGCCCCTTCAATGAAATGAAAGTCAACAGTGCAGTTTAATATTGCTTTTTTCAAAGCAGTTTTATTAACGATAAAGTACAAAAAGAGCACCACAGTACTCTAATGCAAAAGAAAGTTATAATTGGAGAGGAGTAAATGTCAGATTTCTAGTTAACAGGTGAGGTTGAAGTTCAAAAAGAAACATCAAGTATTTGGGTCTGTAGAGAGGCTAAAGCTATACAAGAGAGTCTGTAGAGAGACTAAAACTATACAAAGACAACTACACCACAGAGAGCATGGACAAGGACACAAGGGAAACGTGATAACTACACAAAGAAATATAAAATGTGAAAAAAAGGAAACACTACAAAACAACAAATGCAAAATAAACAAATGTGTAAAATAAATGTGCAAACAAATATCAAATCCCCAAGTAAAATCATACTATCTGACCAATTCCCGCGTCTCCAGCACATGCAGGATGTGGTGGGTTTGCACTTTGTTGTCAAGCTATAGTGCAAAAGGCACATTTAATGTGGAAGGTTCTGGTGAGACAGCTTTGTATAGTTGATTTCAGGGCCTGTCCATGGCCAAACTGGATTAACATCAAATAACTAATATTCTGAATGTATAAAGCTGTCTAGCCTATTCTTCACTCTTGCCCCTTCTGCAAAGACAGCTTTCCAAATAATTACAAAAGATGCTAGTAAATGACACTATTTATCATTTTGTAAGCATGTTGTTGCACTGAAACTACTCAACTATATAATTGCATAACTACAGTGTAATTACAGTGTAGTTAGCATCGCATAATTTAAAGTGTACCTCTAAATCAGTGGTGCACAAACTTTTTATATGCCGCCCCCCTTTTTTAGCATACAATCTAACAAATAAATCTGTGAATTTAAATATTGTTTTTACAATTAGCAAGTCAACTTTTAGCTAACATTTCTAACAAATAAATCCGTGCAAAAATTAAAAAAAAAAAAATATATATATATATATATATATATATATATATATATATATATATATATATATATATAAAGAATAGAGATTCAATGTTTACCTAAGAGATACCTTAAGTAAAAAAAAAAAGTATTTATTTTGCGGCTAAATCTGAAGCCCAAGCTCAATGATGCGTTTGATTTGGCTGCAGAGTTGCCGTTACACTATGACTTTTAAGAATGTGTTCAAATATATATCTTCTGAACATTTTTTGGTTAAATCTAGGAAAAAATACGCGATTTACATTAAATCCAGGAAAAAACAGCTGTTAAAACATTAGTGCTTTTTATTTACAATTGTCGCCATCATTTTGGCTCTGTTCACTGCAGTTTTACACTCACACTTGCCACTTCAAACATCATTTCTCCGGTTGTACAAGTCCTAGAGTGATTGTCAACGTTTCATTTGAAAGGTAACAACTTGGACTAATTAGCTGTTATTTATGTATTTATTTAAAATTCTATCCTTTCAGAAAAAGGAAACATGTTTATGTTGCGTTAAAAAAAAATACTGAACTATTTTTAATATAAAAGAGCAGTACTTGAGTAAGAAAATAGATGATAAATTTTGTATTTTTTCACCTTTTACCAAAACTGAAGCAAAAATACTGCTGTTCACGTAGAATTATTGAGCTAAGTAAGGACTCTGATATGTTTAGGTCATTGTACGTTTTGATAAAGTCGTAATGCTAGACAGTAAAAAAAAAAACTAAAAAAATATGGCAAAATGGTACTGGTTAAGATATTGGGCCCAAATGCTTTGCAGGGCTTAAAACCAAAATGCTACTAAATGTTTTTTTTCTGGCAGACCCAAAATCCAAAATGTTTAAATATGGTAGAAGTCAGCTAGAATTACATCATCTTATCCACTTGGGACTGACGGTCTGCTCTTTCAGTCAGAACTCAGATTCTGTGGTACCATATCCCACATGAAGTCTGGAATTTAATTACCGTTTAACCATTTGTTTTACTTCTTAAATGTAAGACCAGAATCTTCCCTTTGGTATCAGATAGCTGTCACCAAGTACTGCTCTTAACAAAGGAAACCTCTTGCCAGCCTACTCTCTGAAAGTAGTGGGCATCAGGTTTGTACATTAGCCTTGACCACCTGTCTTTTTCTTGGCAAGAGAGTTGTGGCTTATTTAAGAAAGACAGGCTTTAAAAAAGGGCCTCCTATTTTGAAATTCATCAACTGGCACTGGAAAAGCTCTGCAGCAGCTGCGATGGCTCATCCACTGAAAGTGCACCACTGACATCTGAGGGCCAGCACCATTGTGCTAAAGTCTCCATAAACATCCCCACCAAATCCTGTAAGATAAATTTCACTCTGATTAGTAAAACAGATATCGGAACCGGCCAGCGGAAGGAGGCTTTGTTGACACAGAATCTCTGGAGACGTTGGTATGTTTTCTTTGGGTATTTCAGTGTTCAGCAGCTGGAACATTCAGAGTGACAGAAAATCAGTCAACATTATTCACTCCTGATGATTTTCTTTTACTGGTTTTCACTGCCGTGCCAGAAAAAATGTTCATGTCATGCAAATGAAACCAAGCACACTCCATTGGACTGAAAGTATAAATATCGTTCACTCCAATCACAATAAGGTTAAGGCAGCACTGCTAATTTTCCAACAGATTGTGTTATACTTTTCCCGATTAACAGCTTGAACCGTAATGAAATTACAAAATAAATGAATAAGGTTCTGAAAGATTGTTTCATTAACACTCGATAACATTAAGCATCTGCTCAATCTGTCGCAAAGCAGGACATCTGAAACATGTTCCTATCTTTTGGACAGAACTCATCAAGCATTTACTTGAATCATTCTAAATGAATAAGTACACATGGAACACAATTTTTCCTATTACTTGAGCCATTTGTGCAAGTCATCAAAGTAAGTAGGAACTGAAATTGCTATTATAGTCCATCAATCTTAAAAAATGACTTGCAACGTTGAGTTCAATTGTGAATAGACATTGCATTGTACCAGAACAACTGCATTTGTTGTTTGAGTTAAACTTGGATTTTTATGGCATGTTATGATATCCCTAACTTGCCTTTAGTGAAATAAAACAATTTATCTATTCTTCTCTGTTCACAAATCTTCCTAATCTGGCCAGATATGCAGCCTTATTCAAATGAAAATTCACAGGAAAGTTCAAACAAAATAATCCCTAGCCACTATTGTAGTCTTATCTTGCATCTGGAACTGTGTTCAATTAAAATAATGCCTAAATAAGCAAAAGAACAGGTGGCAAAACCTCTAATTATTTCTCAGTGCTTAGATTTTTCTTCAAGGAGTTTGGAGGACCACAAATAATTCACTTCACATAAATAGACAGGAAAGGTTACTATTGCAAAAACTAGACTGAAGTTGAAAGTTACATGACAAGACAAGCTCAAAATTAAGCATAATGTAAGAAATCAATATTAAAAAACACATAGTGCATTCTGCCAAAAAAAAAAGTTGTATAGATATGCATGCATCTACAATGAAGGGAACTAAAAGCATTTTTGGCATTAATGTAAGATTTTCTGATATGGGAATATTGTGCACTTGTACTTTAATTTTCAGTGTTAGTGGATTAATTTTAATATACTCTTGACTGTTTTCATGTTGAAGAGTTTTCTGTCAGTACAAATAACACTTAACAGACCCTAGAAACTAAAGCAAAACAGCTGAAAGACAATGAAATGGAAACATGTATAAATTATTGCTAAACAGGACTAAGATTACCAAAAAAAATGTACAGTAAGGCTGTGAGGTTAAGCTCTCAGGGAGCCTTCTGACACCATGAATGGATGTATGTTTATTGTTTACCAGGAAAGGTGAACTGAGGAAAGACCTATTTTTAGTCACAAGTCACAACCATATATATTACAATTAAATAACACATTCAATATACTGTGTGTCTGTGATAAACAGCTTTGTAAAACTCATGAAAATAGTTGGCACTGAGCAGGTAATCTTTTTTTAATTTTTTTTAATTTGGAATCACCAATTATTTTTCTTATTTTCTCCCCAATTTGAAATATCCAATTATTTTAACCCGGTTCACCGCTGCCACCCCCGCGCTGACTGGGAGGGACGAAGATGAACACATGCGTCCTCCGAAATGCGTGCTGTCAGCAGTCTGCTTCTTTTCACTCTGCGGTCCTGCCATTCAACCACTTCAGAGCTACAGTGTTGCAGGACCACACAGCTCTGGGTAGCTTATAGACAGGCCCTCAGGTGCCTGGCCAGTCTACAGGGGTCACTGGGGTGCAGTCAGCACCCTGGCCAACCTAGACCCTCTCCACCCCGGGCGGTGCTCTGCCAATTGTACGCCATCGCCTGGGAACTCCCATCCACGGCCAGCAGTGGAATAGCCTGGACCGGAACCAGTGACCTCCAGGCTATAGGGTGCATCCTGCACTCCACGAGGAGCGCTTTTATCGGATGCGCCATTCGGGAGCCCCCTGAACAGATAACTTTTAGTTCCATCTTAAACCAAAACAATTCCACTGTCTATCTCAGGCAAGATAGCAATGCTGACCATTAAAAGTTGAGTATCATCTGCAAATTCATAAGTAAAAACATCAAATAAGAATCCTGTATTGGTTGTAACAAAAGGAACAAGACATTTTTCACCTTTTCATTATATTATATTTAAGATCACTGTATCTAGGGTAAGAACATACAGTGAACCTATAATTGATAGTGATGTATAGATGTGATGCATAGTTGTGCAAATGTGAATAAGGAAATAAATATGAACACATTAAAAACAACTGGTTCTATTAATCGAAGTCCTTAGTGCTAGTTATCAAAGTAGTGTGTTTAAAATGTCAAGGCATCAAACACTGAGTAGTCACTTTGTCATAGCAAGAACTCAACTTTTTTCCTGGTTTGAAAAATGGCGACATACACATAAACAATGACTTTGATTGTGAACAAAGATTTTTCTACATCATTGCAAAACAACATAAAAAAGTTGTAATTCTTTTGCTGTATTCTAATTCAGACATATAACGTCATTGTATAAAAATGTAGGCATCAGTGTATGAGTACCTTGTTCCAGTGATATCGTTAGAATTTGTGATGTAATTTCACCATTGGTGTTTTTTTTTGTTTGTTTTTTGGATGGTACTAAATGTTAATTATTGGGTGGTACTCGGACTTTGTAAATTCAATACTTTACTCACTGAATGGTAACCACTAAGAATGATGCATAATAATCAGTGTCTAGAATTACTCATAATACAATATAATGCAGTTAACAAGCAGGCAGTGTTGTGTCTAATACATATTGGAATAACTGTTTCAGTTTTACCTCTGGAACTAATTACCAAATTGAATTTGTAATGGTAGTTCATGCCAAATTGTCTTAATATGCTTTTAACTAGTTATGGGGCTTCCCAGCTAAAATGCATTATTATTCTGTTTTAGACTATGTTCTTGCTTGCACTGGGTGATAGAACTTCTTGTCTAAAGTGTTCACAATATTTGCATTGGTCAGTAACTCTCTCTTCATCTATGAAAAATTTAGGTTTACAAATGAGTCCCATGCCTGGGATGAGACTTTATCATGGGCCATCAGATGTCACATTCACTTAGGTAAGCAAAAGGACATTGCTTTATACCACACCACTCATACAGTACATACATATACTGGGAACCATCACAACGTACTAGTTTATTTAAAAAACCTTACAAGCTAGTAATGGATTTTTTTTTTAGAAATACTAAAACAAAACTTCATAAATTCAATGACAAAGATTTCAAGATAACAAGTCTGTCTCAATAAGTAGGTAAGCAGAAAGTTAGTTTTGTACTAATTAAATCATCCTATGGGAATAGGACTAAAAAGTAATTTGAAGATAAAACCATATTATTTCCCTAACTACACAGGGTGGATAAAATAAATAAATGAATTAACTGGGAACACCTGTAATAGTAGCACATACTTTTCAGTCAATGGGCTGTCCTTCACACGACACATTAATTACTCATGTAATTCAGTAATTTTGGCTAAGATTTTCCATTTTCTTTATTATGTTAAATGTCCCTTCATTTAACTTAAATGTACCCATTAAGGAACATGCCACATTAATATTATTGTTCAAAGTAAAGGAATGATCATTGCTTTATTTTTTCAGCCTTTCTAAATTGAATAAGTCATTCCTTATTGCAAAGCAGTGTTAAACCGTTGCCACCCTCTGCCTTGAATAAAAGTCGCACCATAGTGAGGCGGTTTGACAGAGCGCGAATGAATCCTAGGCAACAATCTCCCTCTCGACATGTGAGGGTGCTGTGTAAAGGGAACATTGCACCCTGGACTGGATTGTTTGACAGTTCATTCTAGTGTCAGTTGGAAGTCAGTCATCCAGGAAGGGGGTGGAGCCACAATATCAGAACTCATTGCCTTAATGCGGTAGGCAATGTGTCAGTCATGGATTGGAGGACACGTGATTGGACTCGCCACCGAAGGGGGTGTGGCTGAGGGTATTTGGGGATGTGGCCAAGAGATCTGTTCCTTTGTTATGGTTGATAAAAGACCTGTAAAGGATGGAAAAAAAGAAAAGTAACCATGAGTATTTTTGTGCTTGTTTGTTTATTGTATAAATAGTGTTTGTTTTATAATTATTAGATGGCTAACACTGGGAGCTGTCACTGTCACCAGCATTAAAACCCAGAGTACAAAACACAACACCAGTCACTTTAACACTAGAACTGCTGAGATTCCGGACTGCATACAATTGCCTCACCTGCAAAATGTGAGGCTCCATTTTAAAACAGCCTCAATATGAAAATGAAAAACAATCAGATACAACTTAATATTTTGATTTATGAATATCATACATTTTCAGAACAGAAACACCATATTTGAATTGAAGATTAAACTTTTTTCTTATTTTTTCCAAAACAAGCACAAATACATAAACATGAAAAACTGTAGTAAAATAAACTTCAGTTTAAACAGGTGCAGAAAGCTGTATGCAATATAAAATTATAAAACATAAATAACTAGTTATAAAAATAGCATAAAACAAAAAATAACATAACTTATGCAACGTGAAAGTGCTTTGAGTGAAACAGAATTCAAAGGCTCTGTCTGTTCAGAGTTCTGTTACAGCTTTCCTACTACAATCTATGCAGAAAACACACTTTTCAACTGTACCAGTGCATTTGCCACTTTTCAACTGTACTAGTGCATTTGTACAGTACTGAGTAAAAAAAAAATTGCAGGTTTTAAATATGTTTGTAGCAATACGTGTACTGTAATTCCTGCTGTTTATATGTGTTTACATGCTGTGTGTTTATTCCCTCCCAGCTGTATTTCGCCACTTCTTTGTTTTCTTTTTGTGTGTGTGTATTTCGGTGTATAATGTAACCCATCTGCCTGTTTGTCTTTCCCTGGTCTGTTACCATTGGCTGTTATCTGTCTGTCCTCATTGGTTGTTGCTTCTCTGTGCCCATTGGTCCTAGTGTGTGGTTGAATATTCATGAAAGCTGGCAATTGTGACAGCACTTCGGCGCAAAGAGCCCTTGTCAGGCCAAGTGAAAACATTGATCGAGAAATAATAACACGTATGTGTTAAGGAGGGCTATTTCTAAAACAAATCCATGTGAATCTTGTTAAAAATGCAATTGTTTTCAAAAGAGAAAGCTTTGAATAGGAAATGAAGCAGACTACATTATGGAGAAAAGTCGCAACCGGAACTCTGGGTTCCCATGATGCACCAAATCGTTGGGGTGGAAACAAGGGGCAGTTGACTGTCTTGTGTGTGTAGAAGATCTTTACTGAGACTGAGAGTGTCCATCTGTTGGGCTACTTTGTGCCATATTCCCGCTTTGAAAATTCCACCTATACATTTCACCAACATGCAGCCACTCCTTCCCTTCTATCAGCAATGCAAGGTGCTGGATGCATGTGCTGTTAAATAATCAATTTTCCCCAATCAACAGCCTCTATGATGTATTTTTGACAGTGATTTCACGATCTGTCCAACTCATAATTTTGTGAGTTGTACTCATAACCTTTTGAGCAGTAGTCGTAACTTTGTGATTTATACTCGTAGCTTTTATACCCGCTGCAACAAATGTTTTCAGCAGTTGAAGGCACGTAAGCTGCGCTCAGCAGTCACATTAGATATTGGGATAGTAAGGTAGGTTCTTACATGATATAATTAGCACCTCTCTTTTATGTAGGATGCAGAGTATAACCGTAAGCATTTACACTGCCATTTCTGATTTGGATCAAATGTATCGGTATATTTGATAACGATCAGTGTTGTTATGTTTACACTGCCATTTGAGCAAGATCAACTTTCACCCAGCCTGAGGCCTTCGCATGTGCAGTTAGAGCATAAGATTTTAAGTTATTTAATTAAGTTATTTCATTGGGGGAAGACATGTATTGAATGTATTGGGGGGGGGGGGCAGGAAAAATGAAAGACAAAGTACATATTTTAAAAAGACGCAAACAAAAACTTTGTTCGGTATAAACTTTTGTGCTGTGAAATAAAGTATCTATTAAGTTTTGACTGTAAGACACTATGGTCGGATTAAATTGAAATGTTAATCGCAAATTACACACAAATAAGACAACTTTTTTTTTTCCCCCGCAGGTCGTATAATATCTTTTGCTAGAAAAAATGTTTGTAGTAACTAATATTATTTTATAACGCAAGCAATAATAACAACAATGCTTATTGTTTTTATAATATGACCCCAGAATGGAAAGAGTGCCAGTACCCACTTTGTACAACTATTAGGGTAATGGATCATTTATTTACTTTGAAGTACTATTTAAGTGAAATAAATATATTGTAGATTCGTATGTATGCATATAGGGTGGCGTGCATGCCGGAACTTGAGCCAGTCGAGTGTTTACACTGACAGGATCGAATGCTACTGATGTATTTGATCCTGATCTCTACCATCTCCCCGAGAGGCACATTTGATTTGATCGCCACATGTTCACACTGCCATTTAAGAGCAGAATCAAATGCTACCGATGCATTTGAGCCAGATTAGAAATGGCAGTGTAAATGCACCTATAATAAGTGCCTTTCCCCCCCACTGTGCACATGTTTCTTTTATCACATACTCACTATAAAGTACTGTGGCGAACAGACCTTTAAGAAAAAAGACAGTTAAGAGGTCATGCAGTAAGTAGTAAACTGTGTACTAGTGTTGAAAATATGGGACAAAATCAAAGTTACATTGATACTGGAGAAAAAGGAACATGTGTGTTGAAAGAAAATAATGGACACTGCTCCACATGTCAGTAAAAGTTTGTTTTCTAAATGAATCGAATAAATAAAGTAGTAGGGTTACATAAGGGTGCAACAAAAACATTTAACATGGCTATACTTCACAGGGAAAATGCTAAACAGATGATACCAGAAGGCATTTAAAGCATTGTGGGTCCTTGCACAGTCTATATAGAGGTGGATGTTAACAGGTTAATGAACATATTGGCTTGCTGAAGGCAATGGAAGAAAGCATCTGATGGCTGATTCATGTTTTTGATATTAAAACTTTAAGTTTTGTAAGTTAAACTGATATTGCTCTGAGTCAGCAATATGTTAACGTTTTACCTGAGGATGAACATCAGCTTCAAATTTGATATGCTTCTATACATAAAAACAATGAGTACTGAATCTTTTTTTTTAATGTTACATCTAGACTTGTGTATGAAAAGTCTCTGTGAAAGGATTAATTTATTAGCACCTTAAAATGGTTAAATATGTAAAGTCCTTGTCATATCACTACTGCAGTAATAATTACACCTAATACAAACCAAAAGCAAATCCAGCCAAATTATTTTTGAGTACTGAAAACTGTATGTCCCCAATTAGAAATGGTTGACAGCTGTTCTATACTTTTTGTGTCTAATACATTCTTTCCCCTTGTTTCCACTGCTTTTTCAGGTTATCCTAAAGGAAGTAACACACTGTATGGAACATCCCTTCCTGGCAGGAAAACACCCACCATTGTTGTTATTGTAACCCACAACTGAGCAGCAATTGAAAAAAAAAAATCCCAAGCTGACCAAATATTTCATCATCACGACTGCTGTTGTAATTGACAATGAATGTATATAATCACATTGTTCAAACCTAAACAAGATAAGAGATACACCCACACAATCCTGAGGGTGACATATTGGAATATATACAGCATGATGTACTACTATGTATTACTTATATCAATGTATTAATGGCAGGGATAACATAATCAGCAGTCTGTGGGCTATCTTGATTGGGGGCAAGTCTGCATACAGTCTGTGGAAATAAACAAGCTACATTTTCAATAAGGTGTCAGAAGCGTGTGATGAATTAACAAAATTCAATTAAGCAAGGAAACCTCTCCTTTCTAGTACACAAACCATTTGTATTTCTTTTAGTTGTGTAAGTAGAGTAGCATCAGAAAGCATATAAAAATCCTGAGGGGTACATTAACATCTTGCTGTGCATAAGATTTTGGCAATGTCTGCTACAGCATAGTTAGTGTGACTGCAACTGTGGTAGGTGTGTAATGAGTATGTTTAGACTTTTCGCTGCCATGGTAAATAGAATGCTTTCTCTCCTAGTGTACCGTTGTAAAAAGTGTAATTTTTCATTATTCTGCTTTGTTTATGCATTTTCATATAGTATACCAAAGTACTGACTTTGCAAATCAAAAGGATCTTGTTTAAGCACTGGAACACGCTTACAATGAAACAGTGTAAGAGTACATTTAAACCACTGGTAACTTGTTTCTGTTGTAAAGAAAGTAATGTAGGTTAAAGAAGAAACAGAAGCTTGTGGTTGAGACTTCGCATTACCCAGTGAGACGTTGGCTTTAAACCAAATGGATAAGCAGTTGGTGTTGGCTCATCTGAGTTGGGAAGTTCTGGGTCAATCATAGTTGAGTCAGTGTGGAAAGGAAAACAAAATAAAGCTAATGCTTCTGTTTTCCATGGCTTGTTTTGTTGAATCAAGGTTCTTCAAGGTTCTTTGTCATTCAGACACAGAATTCCTACACACCACAGTGACCAAATCAGTCACTGAACTGTCTTCATTCGGGCACTTTCCATGGAAAAAGAAAAAGTCGTCTTGCGTTTTTCACATGCTATTTTGTGGTTTTCTTTTAACCAGAGAAATTCTCCTTCCAAATGCAAATAACCTAATTGATATTAAAATACGGACAGATATATTTAAATATTTATCTCTGCATTCCAATTTGGCGATGACTAACATTGTACAGCTTTCTTAATGGTGCTTGTTGGATCCCGCCACTGGCTGTCTGCCTGTGTGGGTAGGGTCCGGGGTGTGTCGATTCATGTCTGGTCTCTGGTCACGTCGGCTCCGTCTTTGGGGGTGTGCTGGTTCATTGAGCCGGACCCCCAAATGAGCGGGACTTGGTCACATTTGTTGGGCAAGTGGGTCTTGGCCCACACTGGGGGGGGCGGCGCTCCTCAAGAAGTCCAGACCAAGGATACAGGGGACTCACATGGGGTGGTGCACTGTCCGGTAACCCACATGGATCGCCATAGTCCCGCTTCCCTGCTCCTGACATCGGCGTGTTCTCCACTTCTGTTCGGATCCTTGTCTTCATTTTCCACAATGTATTTGTCTGCTGGAGTGAAAAAGAGAGGCTTATTGCAGTACATCTAATTTTTTATCAATTTGTTTTTATTTTATTACATTTTTTTAATTGGCACAACATACTTAAAATGCAAGTACTTTTGGCAGGAATAAAAGTATTTTTGGACAAACCCTCCAAATACTAAGTTCAAGTGCCGGTATGTGGATTATGTACAAGTCCAACTATTTAGTTTTCAGTGATCATATCATATGTTGAATGTAGATCTTTATTTGCCTGAGTGAGGAAAAATATCTTTCTACACATGAAACTGGTAGGGTAACAAAAATTTGTAGAACGTTGTGCACTTTTAAATAAAAGAGTAAACTGTGCAAGTGCCAATATTGCACACATATTGTCCTTTAGCTTTTGTTATTTTTGTTGTTGTTTAATTGTATGTTTGTATATGTGACATAAAATTCATAATATTTGTTATAAAGTGTTTATTTAGCAGGCACCTTTATTCAAGACGACTTACAGAGACTAGGGTGTGTGAAACTGCAAAGTCACTTACAACGTCTCACCCAAAGGACGGAGCACAAGTAGGTTAAGTGACTTGCTTATGGTCATGCAGTGAATCAGTGAATGAGCCGGGATTTGAACCAGGGACCTCCTGGTTTCTTTAACCACCAGAACACGCAGCCTCCCTCTCTGCTAAAAACAATAAAACCTAAAGCTACCCCGGGACCTCCCTCCCATAATTATCCAATACAGCAACGATTTACATACAAATCCACAATCCCCACACACTCCCATTATTATTAGAACACAGCTTAAATAACCAATTAATAACAACTTTTATGTTTTAGACCGTTTAACATTATTTTCTATCTAACTATGTAGAGGGCAATATGCCTCACCTCACGACTTTGTACTGCCAGCTCACATGTTAAAATAGCTTTTGAATTTGTCTATCGGGTCAGTTTTTTTCTCGCTCTCTCTCTCTCCGGTAAAATCTGCAGTCTTGCCACATGAACAGTGTGAACACATAAAATCCACGTCCAGTATGAATTAGTGTGGCAAAGTCATTAACAGTGCAGCGGTGATCAATAAACAGACAGACAGCGATAATCCAGGTGCAATGGTATTTTATTTGTATTCCAATGGGTCTGAGGATAAAAAGACAGTAAATAATAACAATGAGAACAGGCAATATAGCGTCGTGTATTGTTCTGTTTTAATCCAAGGGTTGGTCCTATAATAATAGTCCTGATCTTAAACACCCACGCGCAAAAAAAAAACACAAACACAAGTCCACAGTGAGTGCTGTGGTGTAAATACAGTTATTCGTGCACAATGGTGAAGTGATGTCCGGGTTTTGTGCTGGCCTTTGGCGACAGCTCCGGATCGTGTTTAGCCGTCTAATAACAATAAACAAAGTGGTTCTTTAGACACGACAAAAAAAAAAAACACAATAACAACACAGGTTCTCCTTCTGGTTCAGCTTTTAACCACACAAAGGAACACTTTGCTACGTCCCCTTTTGTACCGTCAATCATGACCCCTTAGTTAATGAGTGCAACCGCTCCTTCAATCCACGTCTGCCTCATCGTTTCCCTTCCGGGTTGATGCTTTAGTGTACCGTAGCTCTGCCCCCTTTCTAGATGTCTGACTTCCATCTAACCCTGGGAATGAATTGTCTGGCCATCCAGTCCAGGGCACTGGTCGTGAGGGAGATTTATCACCAATAATCATTCTGTCTCTGTCACAATGAGTCTTTACTATATGCTTATTTTGCTTGGTATGTCCTATAGTAGAAAGTTTCACGAGGTTACGTCACAAATGGGATTTAACCTGCTGGGGTCTCGTAAGCATAAGGTCTGGCCTTGGGACATGTTTCCAATAATGGTCAATTGTATGGTGTTTAAGCATGAGAAGGCAATTTACGCACCCTTTAAAGTCGTACAATTCTCCTTTAGCTTGTGAAATGTGCGTGGTATGTGCATGCTATGTTACATAAATCATGGTGGCAGAGAAAGAGAGTATCGACTTTCTAAGCTGCATGGAAATCCGACCATTGTTAGCCATTTTATACAAACTAAAATGTTTTGTTTTCAGATTGAGTGAGTTACTGTAAAATAATTTACTTGCTTTGTTGCTTTTATGAACTGTGCTGAAATGCAATTGGTTGCTGTTTAGACCCTCTAATGCAGGGGTGTTAAACTCCAGTCCTTGAGGGCTGCAGGATCTTCTGGCTTTCTTTCCAATTTCCAATTTCCAACTCCAGTTTCTCTCAATTAACTTAATTGATCTAATTAGTTGTTCAATTGGACATATTTTATATATTTTTTTAAGTATTTTACAGTTGAAGATTTTTAAAAAAGCACTTGATTCAAGGTACACTACCTATACACTGGAACACACTGGAAAGAAGTGTTACATTTATCCAATTTATCAAATAATTACACCAATTAAGTAATTGAGAGCTCGGGTGGAACGAAAGCCAGAAGACACTGCAGCCCTCCAGGAACTGAATTTGACACCCCTGCTCTTATGTAATATGGTTGGTTTGCATATTATCTATTATAAATAAAACATACAACCATATTAAGAAGAAAATATAACCCGTAATATAAGCTTGTTGTAAAAATCTTAAGGAGTTTGTCAAGACCCCTGTGTAAATGTCAATTACAGACATTCACCAATCGTAGCCCTCATTGATACGTTGCTGAGTGATGTAACCCAAAAACAATCCAGTCACAAGCCACTTCAAAACCTGACAAGACGCACAGGTCTACTAAAACTGTCATTGAGTGAACACTTGGGAAAAATATGTTTTAGATGTTTGGATCACTCAGGTAGAAGACAATATTGTTTTTCTCTCCATTCAGTCACTGCTGTATGTTCTGAGGAGGATGACATGCTCTTCTCCTCTTCCCTTTTGCCATTTTAGCCAATCTACTGACGAGACTGAGAGGAATTAAGAGCGGTATGTATAGTATGTAGCAAATTACAATAGATTTATTAATTTTAATTTTAATACATTTAAAAAAAAAAAAAAAGTATAATTAAGAGTACTGTTTCTGTATATTTCTTCGAATAGTAAAGTATCTTGCTCCGGAATTAAAGTTTGACAAAATAGCTTCCTTTTTATTAAAGAGTAGGAAGCCAGGCTCTGAGAAATATAGCGTTACCCTTCCCTCATGTTGCTACAACTGTTTAATGTGCTTGTAATTAATTTATTTATTTTTGTTATTAACATCCTGACAACTTTTTACACTTATGACTTTAAAGTCTGTTACATGTTAATTTTGAAATTTAGAGGAAAGATCGCAACCCCAGTGCACTAGAGCGGACATTTTGAAAAGAGCTTTGAAATCGACTTTAACTTTCTAAGTGTAAAAAGTTGTGAGGATATTAAAATTGAAAAGAAAAAGTAGAGATATGTTATTTAAGCAGTTGTAGTAACACGTGGGGATGTGTAACGTTATATTTTTTGGAACCCTGCTGCTTACTCTTTAAATAAATAAGTTGCATATGTACAGAACACTGTATCATTATTTTGTTGGTCATTTATTAAGTTTATCCAAGTAAGTCGGTAGGATGCCCTTGACTTGTTTTTCTGCCTTTCTCCAGCATTAACAACTTTTTTTTTTAGAAAATATGTTATGGAAATTATTTTAATGTGATGTGGACTTAAAATCAAAATGCTATATTTATGATGTATACAGTGCGTTTTTAAACATACGCCAAAACAGTTAAGTTTATTAGAATAATTAGAATTAGAAGACATTAAAAGAATTTTCAGTCAGAATAAAATAATACTGCTGCTGGGGATTTAACGGGACCCAAAGCCCTCAGCCTTTTTCTGCCTCCCCATTTTCTTTTCAACAAATCAACAAAATAACAAACTATAAACACCTGTGAATTCATGGAGTACATGAGGTAAATTTCCTCTTAGTGCAATAACTCACTCCAGTGCTGGTGATGTATTTGGAGGTTTATAATATGTAGAGACAATGAGAAAACACACAAAGCAGGTTGTTTATATATATATAAACAACTTGCTGGGTTTTATTTTAGATCATACTAAATGAGAGGTTTCTTTCTTGTTAGAAGTTTTTATAAACGGATGTCACAAAGACGGCCGGAGTGGGGGACGTCAAACCAGAAACAGGAACCAGGAAATAAACAAAGAGAGAGCTGGAGTTGGGTGGAGCTGTGCGCTTGCTTGCACTCAGCATTTAATGAATTAACAGAACAGAAAATAAAAAGGTTGTAACAAACACAGCACATTCGCCAAAACAAACAGACAAACAAAACAGACTACACAGACAAACACAGTGAGCTTCTACTTTATTATTATTATTATTTATATTATTATTATTATTATTATTATTATTATTATTATTATTACCTCCGTCTCCAATCGCGTTCTCCACTCACCGAACACCCAACCCCGAGTAGGTGAAAACATGTTGCTTTTATCAGCTGTACCAAGACTCGATTGCTAATCAATCATTCAATTGGAGTCTCATACAACCGCACTTGAATTAATAAAGTGCAATTCCCAGTGCTCACATATTATTACCTTGTACTTGCACGTGAAGTGCTGTGCAATCCTTGTGCCTAAATACAAATATACATTTTAAACACTTGTGTTACACAGACCCGTTTATATCCTGTGTACCAATGACTATACATCAACATTAACACACAACACAAAATACACACAGGAGAGGGCGCTTTGTTACAATGGAGTACAATGATGTCAAATTCCATGCCATTCCTTTTACCACAGGACTAAAAAGAGTTACATTTGTGTGTGGAAGCAAATACTCTTGACCAGTCAATTTATTTTCTATTCAGTGGAACTATACATTGATATCAGTTTTAGCTTTTACTGGTGTAGAATGTTGGCTTATACATTCCATATTAATTTACAGGTCCAATTAAATTGTGTAAATCAACTTGTGCATATGCATTTATATAAAACTGATAGGTTAGAGTTAAGGTTAGGCTTACAAATTCTAATAAAAAAAGCTATATGTTTGTCCTCAAAAACACTAGAAACAAAACTTCTAGCCAGTGTTTTGACTTTTTCTCCTTCCTTAATCAGCTGCCTGCTTTTATAGCCCATCAATTAATCAATCGATTAACAACACCACCTGTGCTTCATAATACTTCATGTGCAAAAAAAAAAGGATTCACTTTTAGTGTAACAACCAATATCATTTAGTGTGTAAGTAAGACTATACACAGACTATTACAACCAAACCTAAAAAAAAAAGTGCATCATGCATTCTTACATAAAATGAATACAATACTATACAAATTATTTTGGATGTAACAAGCTTGATAGATTTGGGCCAATCAGACACTATTGACATTTTATAGAAAACCAGGACAGAATGACAGGGAGTTTCAGGTCAGGAACGTGGTGTGCTCTCTCAGCCAGTGTACCTCATTTTAATACCTAAATTATAGCCTGTGATCTGCACCACATATCGTGATACATTACATTGCACTGATCTACTTGTTCTGGTTTCCCTCTATGATTTTATTACCACCATCTGTCCTGACCACAGCTTGAAAAATGTGGGATTTTCTCTGGTTCTTTGTACGTCATTCTTGTTAACGACTACTTTTTAACTGCCTGTCACCAGTTGAATATAACCTTATAGCTGTGTCTTATTCCTCCACAAGCCACAGCCTATTTGTGAAAAATCTACTGACCTCTTTGAAGTGTATTGTCACACCCTGTTTAAAAAACATGCACTTCATCATTTGTTTATAATTTAAATGTAAGTATGCGTAGATCAGTTGTGAGACCCCTGGCTCCCACAGTTCTAAAATGTCCATTCTGTGGTTGTATTCACAACATGTGCAAATACTTTGCAACCAAACCGCTAAACCAAATTGGTCAAATTGTCACAAATTGGCTTAAACTCACAATATGTAGCTAAATAATTTGGAGGATTATGAGACGCTGCCTCCACAAATGTCAGTATATTAAAGCCACATACCAAGTACAAAAACACTAGCGCTACTTTTCCTAACATCTGTAGAACTCAATATTTTTTAATATCACACTAGGGCTGGTGCCACTTACAGTATCATTAAACACAGATCAAAGATCCTTTACATATCTTTTTTTTTTTAATAAATGCTATTGATAAATTAATTAACCTTTCTTCCTGTTGCAGGGCTGAAGCCCTGCACATTTATTTATTTATTTTTTGTGTTTGTGTAAATAATTGTATGTTAATAACTTGTCCATGTTACCCTGACCAAGAAATCTAAAAGCTGAAATCCTCTGATCACCGTATGTCTTAACCAGGATCGGAGCTTTGTAGAGAAGAAGCCAGAACCTCCGTATGTAACCGCTGCGTGTGTAACTGGGTTCAGGGTTTATTTGCTTGTATAATGACTAAGCATTAGCTCAAGATTTTCATATTCTACAGTATAGCAGGACCTCCATTGTTTAGCGGAGTAGCGCTTATCACATTCACTGGCCCTTTTATTTTGTAGTGTTTTTTGTACAGCATTTTATTTTGCTTTGCACGGTTCAGCATATGTTCTCTGTGAGCTACCACTGTTGCTAGTGTCATGTGAGCTTGCCTGTGTAAATGTAAATGTCCTTCATCCCGATACTTAAGAAGAAAGTCCTGACATTTATCCTTGGAAATTCTTCACAGCTCTAGGAGGGCATTTGCTCTTGCACCCACAGTGTTTTTTCTCCTTCTCTCTGTCTTTAGCTCCTGCTGACTTTGTGCACAGCATCTCATATTTTATTGAAGTCATATCTAGTCATACTGGAGAAATGTATTGTTTCCTCCCTGCTGCTGCAATATGATTTGATGTGTATGACTTAGTTTAATGTAGGAGCCAATGGAACGTGAGGAAATTCATTTAACTACATTTAATGTTATTTAATGTTCTAACAAACCACTTTCAGCTAAACACTGTGAGGCAAAAATATTAATTTTGATTAATTTTATATTTAAAATATACTTTTTTCTTCTTCAAATGCCAACAATATAAAACGCTGGCATCAAAGTTTTGTGCATAAAAATAAGGCCTGGAACCGGATATCTATATATATATATCATTATATATATATATATATATATATATATATATATATATATATATATATATATATACATGGAAATTTTTATGGAGTAGTGCCGGAAGTGACCTTTGGTCTTGAGAAAATGGAATAGCCAAAAAGAGAAGATCTTTTAAAATATATATATAAAGAAATATGGACACTCTGTCTACACCCAGAGATTAGAATGAATTATAATTTGCAACTGGATTTTATCTGTGGGAGTCAGTGACCCCTGCTTTGCTGACTGTAGTTGTTAAGTTTTAAGGAAAAAAATAACAGACTGAAAAATGCTGAAACAACAATAGTCTTCATCTGTTATGGCTCCCATAAACTTCTACCTGGTGCCTGCCAGTCTATCACCCCACCGCAGAGAACTTTCTGCTAAATAAAAAAAACATGTTGACTCAAAAGAAGAGTCACTTGACAATCAGGCTTAAACTGCTTAAATGATTTTTTTTCCTCTTTTCTCTTTCTTTTTTTTTCCACTACGGTTAACAGTTTACTCACATTTGAAATGGAAAATGTACTTAAATGGAGGCATCATGTTTCTGAACTCCACTAATACAATATGAATAACTATAGCGCTGTGAAAAGCCACTAATATCAGGATTGGCATGCTTATCTCACAATACTAGACGTAGTACCTAACACCTCTTAGTGCCTATTCGCAGATTTGTCTTAAAAACTACACTTTCCTTGCTATTTGACAGTACCCCTTATACGGTATAAGTGTACCATAGTATTTTTGTACTGTATTTTTACAATTTCTTATAAATATTATACATGTTCAGGGCTTATGTTTGTAGGTTTTTATCAATTTAATTTTTTGGTGCTTATTTTGAGCTATTTTCCAGTTTTATGTAAATCTTTTTTTTTTCTTGGGCTTTTGCTTTTCATATACTCTTTGACAATTTTGTATTCGGTTACTTTCCAAAATACTTGGCCGCTTTTTTTCTGTCATAATATGCTTTTTTCTCAAAAGCTCTTTCAAATGTTTGTACCAACCGTTCTGCAGCCCTGTTTGAGGCAGTATGATATGCCACAGATCTAATGTGTCTGATACCATTTAAATTGAGAAACTGTTGGAATTCCTCTGAAGTAAATTACAGGCCATTGTCTGTCATTGCTTTTTCAGGTAGACCATACGCAGCGCTCATGTTCCTCAGAACTTGAATTGCTTTGGCCGATGTGGCATTTTGCAACTTCACGCCACCTACAGCATGCATCAAGAATTATGAGAAACATATTTTTCTCTTTTTTCACAAAGCCGATGTTCAACCTTTGCCACGGTTTGCTTGCCCACTTCCATTCACGTTCACTGCACTCGACTGAAACTGGTATTCGTGCAACTCAATTAACATTCTAGATTAAAAGAATTTGGGGATTATTACTCTAAATCCCCACAATACACACCCATCTTCTACGTTTAACTCTGTTCCCTGTCTACATATGGCTTAAATTGATCCCCTTCAATATGACTTGGACAGCCCATTAAGGTATAGTATTTAACCTTGCATAACATTGGGTCTTTTTCTGTTTCAATAGCTACCTCTTTAGCGAAAACAGGCAACTGTTCTGCAAAAGAGATATAATATACTGAGCTACGCTGTGGAGGATTATACACCTCCAGTAGCAATCTGGATAAAGCGTCAGCATTTGTATTATCCTCTGACCTTTTGTATTGGATATCATATTGGTATGTAGCTAAAATCAATGCCCACCTTTGCATTCTGGCAGCTGATAACAATGTTACACCCATTTTTGGACCAAGTTTTGTCCAAAGGCTTATGATCCGTAATTAGTGTAAATTTCCTCCCCCATAAGTACTCATCGAAATGCATCACTCCAAAAATTATACTTAACACTGAAACCTTTTCTATTTGGGAATAATTTGTCTCCACTGTCGATAGCGTTTAGGAGGAAAAAGATATGGGGCCGCCGAGCCATCTTTACACACATGCAAAATTACTGCTCCAATTCCCACCAGTGAAGCGTCACAGGGTAACACAACCGGCAAACTGGGGTCATAGTGCACTAGCACTTCTGAAGAAATTAGTTTGGGTTTTGCTTCCTAAGAAGCCATGTCACATGTAGCTAATCACAGGGGAAAGGTTAGCAGTAAACTTCCCATAGCAATTTAACAGGCCTAAGCAAGTTCCTGCTTTTCAGAACTGGTACATTTACTATAGATTGGGTTTTCTCTGGTACAGGGTGAATTCCATATTCATCTATTTTGTGCCCCATATAGGTCACATGCTCCTGGAAAAATTAACACTTGGCTTTCTTTAACACTAGAACTACTGGAGCAGTCTTTTTGGCGCATCACATTTTTTAAATACATTTGTCTCCACTGATTTGGCAGCTAGACACCTGTGCTTTTTATTAATAGATATATTAAACATAGTCGACCCAGGGTTGCAGAAACTTATGGAGATATAATACGTTATACCTAGAACTACTGCAGCTGTCATTTTGACTGTCATAGTAAAAACCGTGGGTTTGGCTTAGCGCTTGTTTTGAATAGCTACAGGAGACATTTACAGACATACTTAATCTATCAACAGCTGTAAAAATACTTATTTTCTATTTTAAAAAAAAGTTACTGAATAATAGCGTTCCAAACCAGCTATTGCAAGACTGGAGATGTCAATAGCCAACAGAGTCGAACTCAGGCACAAAATAAAAGGGTAAGCAGAAAACACCTGTACAAAACAGTCAAACAAACAAACCTTGGGCACTATTCTCTATTGCTTCACAGAGTGCCGTAACTCCTGTTGCATGTCGAAAGTCTTCTCTGAGCGGCTCTGTTTTATAGCCCAGCATTTGTAATCATAAGTCCCCTAACATTACCACCCCCAACTCCCGTGTCAGTGCTTGTATTGTAACAGGTTTCCCCTCACGTGTCACAAGCAGGCTGCAAAAACTGTGTAACTGTGTCACACACAATATCCTGAAAGGCAATAACATCAAAATGTCTGATTTACATAAAAATTATGGGAAAATACAAGTGAGGAAATCAGAATTAAAGGTAAACACTATGTTTGGTATGTTAAAATAAACACGCTGCTTTGACTACATTTGACACAGAACAGTTTCGTACTGTTTGGTGCTGCAGTAGTTTTATACACATTTTAATATAATTAATTATAGTTCTTGTGTTAAACGTATGTCATGCCTCTCTTGCCTAGCTAACACCACTTCTAGGTTTTGCAAGTGTTCTTGGTCATTGTTCCCCGTTATAAGGATGTCTTCCAAATAGCAGATAACTCCTTCCAAACTCTGTAAGATCTGGTCCATTATATGCTGACAAACAGCGGGTACGCTTGCTATTCCATATGGCAGTCTGTTATATTGAAACAAACCTAGTGGCGTGGTTACCATTAGATATTTCTTTGAGCTCTCATCTAGCTCCACTTGCTGATATGATTGTGTGACAGAGAGGGGAAGAATTTGAAGTGTAAATCTCCCTCCTGACCAGAAAAGGCACTGTGTAAGGTTGATTGTATGATTCCTCCCAGATGGACTGCCTTGATGGTAGGTGGAACTGGAAGGTGACCATATTAGGGGGGGGTGCGTAGCTGCACGTACCTGAAAGGACTCCATTGCAATCAGCTGCGGGGCGGGCCTCTATTGGAGAAACCATGGCGACGGGTTGGTTGCAGAGAGGAGTTTTTGGGTACAAAGGGGAAGCAGCTACGTCAGTACGGCCCCTTAGGCTGATGACAAAATTCATCCGGCGCGTGTGTTCTGTTAATTTTATGTTTTATAAAGGAGGAGTTCGGAAGGAGGAGTGCAGTCACAGAGCTCACAGCACAGCACAGCACAGCACAGCACCAGCACTCGCCATGATCCCATTTCATGACCTGAGGATTGTGGTTTAGGAGTGTGATTTATCTTCAGGACAGTAAAACCTGCCGTGGTCCCCCCGGATACTATTGCTGGTAGAGGGGTGCTTTATTATTTTGTTTTTGTAAAATAAAACACAGACATTTATTTTTGGGAGAGAACTTTTGTCTGTACCTTGCCTTGTTTATTGCACCACTTACCATCTTGTTCACAGCTTGTGAATAAATCTAGCGTTCTAGGTATGGAGTGTATTGATCTACCTCCAGCCACTGATTGATAGTAACCTTATAATCCCCACATATGCGTACATTTCCATCCTGTTTTGGCAACACACTGTGGGAGAGGCCCACTCACTAAAGTCAACCTTAGCAATAATATCTTCACATTCTAGTTGTCTCAATTGTTATCTACAGCTTGTTTTAGTGCATAAGGTACCAGTTTCAATTTGCAAAATCTTGGCATGGCATTTTTTTTACTCACAACTTTGCTTTTACTCCACTCACTCAACCAATTTCAGAAATGAAAACAAACTGATACTTGTCGTGTAAAGCCCCAACTGCATCGTCAACTCTGAGGACCTTTCTCCAATCTAATTTCAGTTTACTGAACCAATCCCTGACTAATAAAGCAGGGCCATTTCCCTTTGTAACATCTAACTCCAATTCCAAAATGTCCCCACTGTACCTTACACTCACATTTTGTTTCCCTAGGGTTTCATTTGTGTACGTTTTCAACACACTATCTGTAGCTTGAAGCTTTACCTTAGAGAACTTCCTTTTGTACAAGGTTACTGAAATTAAGGTCACAGCTGCACCTGTATCTATTTCCATTCTTACCACTTCATCATTTGCTTTTACATTTACACACTATGTTTTTTGCAAATCCTCACTTGAATTTACAGCATACAATTCATGACAATTTTTAGACTAACATTCTTTTCCCTCCTGGTCTGTTGTCAGAGCCAGTCCCACAGCGTATTCACTGGTCGATTATCAAGGTAACTAGCCCTGCCAATCTTTCCAGTCTTGTGGTCTCTCCTGCTGTGTTCTTTTTTTTTCTGTCCCATGTATCTGAGCGGCAAGCCCATGCAGAATGTCCAGTCTTCCTGCAGCTTTGGCATTGTAATCCTTTCAAATAAAAGGCATCTGAACTATGAATCATTCCATTGCAGCTGAAACAAGGACTTCTCTTGCTGGTCTGTGGCATCTTGTCCTTTCTTACAGAATTTGTAGTCACAGCAGGTCTTTGAGTGAACTGTCGAGCGCTCTTCTTGGTGCTTTCAAACACTGACACCATTTCAAAAACTATTTGGTAGAGGCAGCATTTAACAACCTGTTTAACTCTCTGCTTTTAAGTCTGCAAACAAACCAGTCTCGTAGGGCTTTTTCCAGGAATGTCCCAAAACGGCAAGTAGCTGGAAGTTTCTGTCAAAGACTCAACTACTGTTCCTCCTTCCATTTGGTACCGCTCGGCAATGAAGCTTGTTTTTGGAACATAGAACTCCTTTAACACCGTAATGAGCTCATCAAAGTTAGTGAGTATGCTGTGCATTTTTCTACCCACCACCATTAGAAAGACTACTTTTCTGCATCTTCTATGCCGTTTGCACAGAAATACTGCTCTAATCTGTACAGGTATAACTCAAAACGTTCATCGTACTCGTCGAACTGAAACGACTCGGCTCTTCTAATAGTTTTTTTTTTTTTGTGAGCTGTCCCAGATTTCTCTTAGCAATAGCCCATCCTGGTCGTCAATCTACTATTGTATTCAGAGAAACTCATACAATGTTTCTTCAATTCAATATCTCTTTATTGTATGACAGCATAATGCATATTCATATTTCTTAATCCTTTCATCTTACAAAGGTCTTTCTTTGTTCCACAGTACAACTTATCTGCCACATGAGCTCACAACAAGTAGATTTATAAACTTGTAGCACATGTATAGTACATGTCCATGCAACCACACTTATTACACATAGTAACAACGCTATTCACATGCTGAACGCAAAATGTCCACCTGTACAGCGAACCAAGCTATATTTTGTTTTTACCTTTAACTGGGCTTATATACAACAGTATCAGGGGTGTTTTAATGATTTTTATAGGTAAAAACTAAAAATCAGAAGTCCTACATATGTTATCTGCCTATTATTAAGATATGTATTTATCCTGGTTTACTCTGGTTTGCCATGGTTATTAATATGCTTTACCATGCTTTTACTATGCTTTACTAGCTCTCATGAGACAGCTTTAGCATACTTAAAACACTATTGTTACAAAAACCTGGACATTTCACAGTAGATACCTAGTAAAAGGCATTACTTCATTTTACAGTGCAATTTCTATTTTCTTAAAAGCTATTCCTCAACTACTATAAATTTTGTTTGGTGAAAGGGTCACCTACTTAGAGATGAGAATGTGCTTTCTAAAATGCTATATGTTGCTAAATCAATTTGTGCTACCTGGATAGTCATCTGTTGATGTATATGGGGAACCATGTGGGTTATATTCTGGGATGGTAGCAGGGCTTTGACCCTTGGTACCTGTTCATAACATAAATCATACGTATTCCTAATATGCGTTATATGGGACAGCTTATAAATCTATGGCACAACATTTGCTTTATTTTTATTATTTTCTAAAGAGAATACATCATCTCTAAATTACATTAGCCAAACATAATTTTTTGCTTACTGTGCTTTTCTACCCAAAATAATTTTTTCTTACTCCTGGCTGTATTTTCAAGAGCGTTCCACTGCTCTTTGATGTATGTATTTATATGCAGCACGAGTGCCAGAACAAAACTCTCTAAATCAGTGCCTGCCACAGTAATATCAGCTTCCTATCCCCTTATAAGAAAACAAACCCAAAGAAAGAGAATGTTTAAAGCCACTCTATTTTGCATTAGAAAACAAGTGAGTGCGAACAGCCAATCAGCTTCCAGATCTAGCGGAATGTTGAAGTGCTTAACTGTGAATTACATTTTAAATCAATCCAAGCATACATATGCGGCACCAGCAAATCCACTCCCTGCCAGCTTGAATGACACCCCGCCTCCAACAACAAGTTTCGAGTCCAACTCTATACTACACAGACTATTCAACAATCCTGCAGTTAATGTATCTGGTAATGTCATAATAATAATAAAAACTGTTTTCTCTATGTCTATATTGTTTTTCTAATTATGTTAGGGACTATTTTCCTCAGCGGAAGGTTACCCGGCAAAATATCAGAAGTTCAACGTAAATATAGGTTTTAAAGGTTTTTTTTTAAAGAGAAAATAAAGAAATAAATCATTTTCTAACAGCGATAGAGCCCTCTTGATGCATGCTCTACCATGTGGTAGATGACCTTGACTTTCGTTAGCGCTCTCGCCTACGGCTTGGGATGCATAACTCCAGTCGTGGTCATCTACCACATGGTAGAGCCTGCATCGATGGGCTATATCTCTTAATTGTGCTTTATATGTGACATGCATCACTCATGGCCAACTGTTCAAGGCAAAACAGAAGAGTAACATTACAATATTTGTACATAATAACATGCCCGCTGATTGTCCCCAACTTTGAGAAACCAAGAGCTTACGGGAAAGGAATTATTATGAGGCTGATCCATTTTACATTGTCTCCATAATGGCTTTTTTTTTTACCAAGGGGTCATGTGTGACAGCAGAAGGGGACAGAATCGTAATATGTTTCTTCACATTGGTTTGTGTTTATAAACTGAGAAGGACTGTGAGGACTGTCTTGTCTTGTGCATTACTAGACGGCTAACACAGATCCGGAGCTGTCGCCAAGGGCCAGCACTAAACCGGACAGCACCATTGTCACAAATCTAAACTTGTATCACCCACAACGAGCACTACTGCATGCATCCAGGACTAGTGACCGTATCTCTGTCTGCTTCTTTAACGTACTGCATCACCTGTTTCCACTCAGCCACTTTGCCATAGGTACTTAGGATGCAGAAAAAAAGGAAAAAAAACTGTTTCTAAACTCTACTTACAGTATCCAATGTGAATGAGTATAGGAAGTTATATCAAAGCAGGTATTATATTTTAGGGGCCATAAAGTGGTTGTGGCTTACAAAATAAATTCATATACATTTTATGAGATAGCTGTTCACTGAACATTCTAAGAATATGGCTTCTTAGGTAGTCTCGGTTCAGTTTGATTAAAACAAACTCCAAAGGGGAATAAGTTTGTTTGGAGCATTTACATATTCCTTCAAGAAAACATAATCTCCCAATAAACTTCCCAAATAAACGACTGGATCCTGAAAAACACTGTTATGCCTATTATTCAGTCCCGGTTTCAACACCAAAAATCATGTTAAAAAAAAAAAAATCCAAATATCTGTATGGAATTGACCTAGTCAAACCAAGAAACATTTAAATGTGGAAGGTGTGGATCCAGAAAAAGCTCAACAGAAGTATTTTTAGAGCCCTGTCAATATTTTTCCTGGAAGTCTAGTGAACGGACTTTCTTCATGTGGACAGTGCGAGTGTCTGAAAGACTGTGGTGTCCTTCACAGCATAAAACTCTTTCCTGGAGAAATATGGTAAACAGGAACTTCTGCGGCTATCCAGTTCCTGAAATAAACATTTCCAATGCCATGACACACAGAAAAGTAATACGGATTTGAGAAGAATCTCCTCTTGCTTAACTTGCCTGCTTCTTATACATGTCAATTAATTTCCAAACCCTGCATTCAAACTACTGTCGATTGCAGTAAAAAGTAAAAAAAAAAAAAAAAAAAAAGTTGTAATGCTGTTTTCTATGTTAAAGTCAGATGGACAGGCTATATTCCCCAAGTATTAAAGTTTGTGATAGGCTATAGTCTGAATTCCTTCCTGTGTTGCTTTAGTCAGTGGTAAAAGAGCTTGTTTTTGTAGCTTTTCAACATTATAGAGGAAATTACACTGAAATGACACTTTGATTACATTTCTACAGGTTCCTTAGATTTCAATTATGTTTATTATTTCACACAGTGCTGCCATATCATAAGGCAAATAAATATTTTGCATGTCAGTCACATGAAATTCCTACCATGCTGTGTATGGCTATACTTCTGCAATTTGTATGTAACATATGTTTTATATATATATATATATATATATATATATATATATATATATATATATATATATATATATATATATATATATATATACACACACACACACACATACATACAGTGCCTATAGAAAGTCTACACTCCCTTTCAAATTGTTCACCTTTTGTTGCCTTATAGCCTTGGAATTTTTTTTTTTTTCATTTATCTACACATTCTACCCCACAATATTCTAGAAATTTGTAGAAATAAAAACTGAAATAGCATGGTTGGATAAGTGTCCACCCCCCTTGTAATAGCAATCCTAAATTAGCTCAGGTGTAACCAATCGCCTTCAAAATTACACACCACGTTAAGTGGCCTCCACCTGTGTTAAAGTGTAGTGATCGGTATTCTACTTTGTTATTTTTATTTACCAGCCTGCAATGTGCTTATCTGTAATCAGGTTAGTCTCTACTCTCTGCCTGATTGAATGACTCAAAGTCTATTGTTTTCATTCAGCCTCTTGAAGCTGGCGCCTGCTTGCCAGATGTGCTGTTTCGGTCAGTCAATTAGCATTGGGACTAGTGAAAATAAATATCAGAGACTATGGAGTTTACAACGCAACAAAATATGGAGTTGATGTTTTGGATCAGATATCACGAAGTATTCGGTGAAAGCTGGCTCCCGACAGTGGTCTGTTCAGGTGCTTTACAATGTATTGGACCTAGCAGCCATCAACTCCTGGGTACTTTACACAGAATGCACAGAGAAGAATTTACTAAGGAGAGAATATATTTTACAGTTAGCACAGCAACTGTACAAGAAGCATTTGGAACAGAGGGAGACTGCCAAGCGTGTACCCACAGCTGAAGCTGGCAAACCCGCTGAGAGCTGCAGGAGACGTTAATGCTAGTTTGGCAAGTGCAGTAAAAATAAAACTTCGGACAGCTGTGCCCTGTGCAGATAGGTGGAGTGGAGAAGTGCATTATCTGTGTTGATTGTGAACAGCCTTAGACTCAAGGTAAAGGAATACCCTTTTGTCGAAAAAAAGAAAAATAAATTTAACTTTTTTTAACTTCTTGTGCTGTGCGCGTCTGTAAAATATTTTTTCTAAGTTCATTTATCTACATTGTTCAGTTGCTTTTGCACGTCTGAAAAGTAAAAAATGTATTGCTATTTTCAGTTTTATAAATATGTATGTTGCAAACCGATGTCTGTTCAGATGTTTATTTATTTACATTTTTTGTTTTGATTTGTAAAATAAATGTTCATATATATACACCCCCTACACCCCCTTGAACTTTTTTCACATTTTGTTGTGTCAGTGCTGATCAGAGAGGCTACCAAGAGGCCAATGGCAACTTTGCAAGAGCTACAGGCTTTTATGCCAAGACTGGTCAAAATTTGCATGTGACAACAATATCCCAAGCACTCCACAAATCTCGCTTGTATGGTATCATGGCAAGAAAGAAGCCATTACTCAAGAAAGCCCACCTTGAATCCCATTTGAAGAATGCAAAAAAACAAACAAACCAAAAAAAAAACACTAGAGATTCTGTAGCCATGTGGCAAAAAGTTTTGTGGTCTGACGAAACTAAAATGGAACTTTCTGTCCTAAATGCAAAGCATTATGTTTGGCGCAAACCCAACACAGCGCATCACCCAAAGAACACCATCCCTACTGTGAAGCATGGTGGTGGCAACATTATGTTATGTGGATGTTTCTCATCGGCAGGGACTGGGGCACTTGTCAGGATAGAAGGGAAAATGAATGGAACAAAGTACAGAGAAGTCCTTGAGGAAAACCTGCTGCCCTTTGCAAGAAAGCTGAAACTGGAATGGAAGTTCACCTTTCAGCATGACAACGCTCAAAGCACACAGCCAAAGCTATACTGGAGTGACTATTTTACTATTACCCTGTGACAGGGTCTTGCTCATGTCATGCGTGTGAGTAGCCGCTGTTCAAGCATACAGAGAGACAGACGTGGTGTTGAAACGCCGGCACAGGCGCACAGGATTTATTAACAAACAAATAACAAACAAAAGTAAAATAAAGGTGGTCATGTGACGTTACCAGCGATGGTAACACACAGAGGACTAGTACATCAAGCTGTACAAAAAGTGCAAAATAAAACTACAACAAACTATAAATCAAAGATGCCGTGAAAACGGCAGGCCTTGCAGCAGCCCCGATCACAGCGATCGCAATGCTTTTATACTGACACTCCGCTGAGACACGCCCACCCGCCTGCTGGAACAGCTGATTGCTTTCAGCTGCAGCTCCACGCAGACAGGTAATCATCCCCAGTGGAGCGCCACAGCAGCTAAACAATTAATTAAATCAATATATTAACAATTAACATAAAAACATACAATAAACTACATATTTCCATGTGCAAGGCTTACGCTTTTCCACATACCAGTTACTCGGAGAAAAACAATTTATATGTAAAACAATTAAATTAACTTCTGGATCCAATAGGGTAGGAATGATTGTTAATCTCAAGTCTAGAGATAGAGAGCCAATCTAAGGGGGATGGAGAAGGGACCAGTGTGACACAGTCTATAACACAGTGGAGCTAAGCATCATTCTGTGATGTGTGAGTGAAGAGATCAGGTGGATGGTACGTTCCGCTCAAAATTAAACTCTTTCATTATATTAAAGTATACTGTATATTTTAAAAACTGAAAAACATTAAGTGCACAACAATGCTTGTTATTAGAAGTGCAAACCTATATAATGCTTTTGTCACTGTTGGCAAAGGCTTGTAGCTTGATAGAAGACCTTGTAGAGACGTCTTGATTGCACACTCATCATTTAACTTCTATTTATAAGAACATGACCACTACAAATTACTTATTAAAATGTATTTCATTTTATTATTAAGAACAAAAGCAGCACGCAGATGGCTGTACACCACAACACATTTCAACACACTCTGTGTCTTCGTCAGGTGGATAGTGTTTGCTATTTAGAAACAACCCCCATTTATAGGCATCATCTTTCTTAAATGATTATTCAATTAGCAGATTCAATTACACAAGCTTAAAAAAAGTTGTAAAAGATTTCCATTACATGAGAGTAGATGTTGAATTTCATGCTGATTTAAACTTGGCTCTCGCCAAGATAAGTACCAACTAAGACGTAGCTTTGCAGTAAACTAATGTGATCCATCTGCATCTCCATCCGTTTGCTTGTTTTCCCTCTGATGATGTAGATATCCTTCTGTCTGGTGTTGATTGCTGAAGTGTAATGCTGGCACCAGGGATCAGCTCATTTTGCTTCCCCAGCGCATCAGCACACACAACGGCTGTGATGCTGGCTCCAGGGATCAACCCAGTACGGTCTCCCTAGCGCATCAGCATGACAGCTGTCTGGATTGAGCTAAGTAGGGTACATCTCTGGGGTCCTCAAGTGGGCACCTTCCATCCTCAGTGTTTCTTTGACTAGCTCACGACACCTCAAGAGGGCTCAATAGTGATTCTGGCATCCCAGCATCACCCCTGTCCACCCCCCACTCTGCTCAGCCCAGCTTACTTACCTGTACATCAGCGTTGCTTTCTTTCTATTGTGCTTGAGTTCCCCATCCAGAATCTTTCCGTCTCAACCACAGCCAATTGCTCCTTTCTGCTGCTTCAGATAAGTTCTTCACTGTGCGACGCAACTCTTTGGCGACTGAACCCGACGTCTCTGAGAAACCGGGTTGTAGAGTGTGCCATAAATCTTCGACAACCCACCTCCACTGGATAAACTCGGACTTTCCATCCTCGCTGTTCCGCTTTAGTTGAGCATATCAAAGTTTCTTCCTCTCATACGCCTCATCAAAATATCATGCAAATATGTTAGACAAATATATTTTTCCAAAATTCAATAGTGAATGTATGAAAATATTAATGTTTTCATTCATTTGTGCAACAAATACTGAATGTGCACTTGCATTAATTTGCTAAAACCCATTCTAGCCTAGGAAGGGTGTGAATAATACTGGAAGCAGCTGTATAATAAAAACAGTAACAACAGGGTTCCAGGAACTTTGTTGCTTGGTCCCTAATAGTAATAGAAACATATGATTCCACCAACTTAATTTCTTGGCCACCTAATAATAACCATACGTTTTAAACTGTTCTTTTATTAACTTTCTGCTCTTGCTACATGCTTCTCCAGGTCCCTCTGTGCTCTTAGAGCACGGTTTCCACCCCGATCTTGGCCACCACTCAATCACTTTGACACAGCTTTTTCTACGTCTTTCGGGTTGCAATCTGTAGTTTCTGCATTCCTCTTGATGGCCCCCTTTTTTAAAAAATAATAATAATATAATTAAGTAAAAATTTAGATTTCATATCCTTATTTTTCTTTTTAACTTTAACTTTTTATTTTCCCCTAAACTCTGTAAAACACATTTGGCTGCTTTCACAGGGCTTTGGTGTTGAGAACATAACTGTCTCTTTGGTACATGTGGTGCTTGAAATACCTCTGGTCAAAAGTTTCAGTGGAGGACGTGGAGGACGTCGGGGAGGTTGTTCTTTGTAAGAGCGGGAAAACTTTCTGTTTGGCCTAAAAACAAAACAAAAAGGAAAATGCTATAAATAACTCCATCACCATTCCCACGTTTCTAAATGATAAGGTAAAAAAAAAAAAAAAAACTATACAGACACTTAAACGGTTGTAGCAACACATAGGAACATGTAACCCGCACAAAACCTTTAGTTACCATTTAATAATCAGCCCTTACAAATGGAATATCTCTGGGACCAAATAAATTTTGGTAAATTGTTACCTTCTTTTCCGCTTAAGTTCATCACCATCTGTATCAGTCTGCAGACCTGACATTATTTTGGCTATAAGCAGCTCCTTCCAGCAGTCCTTTTAAGAAACCCAATTTGTGCATGCATGTTTCTTTTTTTTTTTCTTTGACAATTTTATCAGTACACAGTAAAATAATAAACATTTATGTAACATGCAATATGTGTTAACATTTTATATAACTGAAATGTACATATTTCATGCTATAGTCATATTATCTTCTTAAAACATTTTTTAACACTACACAAAATAAATTGACTAACACTATAGATAACTCACCTGCCTTGCCTAAGAATCTCATACTTTGGCCAGGTTTGGCTTGGACTCATTCCAGCTTTGACCAGCTCGTCAATTGTGGCAGCACCAGTAATGGGTGGCCAGTAACATTCATCTTCCAGTTAATAGGGATAATGGCTACAGATTGTGTAGGTAAAAACTCAACGACTGAAAATGGTAGCATTGTTCTAAAGCATAAAATATTTTAAAAATAGCTGTTTATTGAAAGGGACATTCTATTGAGTTGTATTTTAACATGATTGTATCAAGTTTTTTTTTTTTTTAAACTTCAGTAATCATGCAACTGAGGTAGAGATACAAACATTTGCTGTAGTGGCAACAATATAATTGATTTTGATAATTCATTCACTGAAAAGTACATGCAGCTGGCCAGGGAGTCTAGATACAAAATTTATTCCCAGACATGAAGATTCAAGGGGATACTGAAAGAAGGATTCAATTTTTTCAAAAATTCACAGACTACATGGGTGTCCCCTGACAGATAAAGTAAGATATTCCTCACAAGGGCAACTCTACCACTCACTTCAAAGCAATTGTCTCCTTGTGAACATGAAATGAATATCACTTTCCCATGGTACTGTTTGTATTGAAGACATGTTGCGAATTGTTGGGGTAATGGACCAGACAGATGGAGTTTCTGATGTGACTCAAATGGCACACTTGCTCTATTTTCATCATGTTTCTGTACTCTCCTATACGCCTCACAATTTGTGCCACTGGATTTTGTGGTTTCCACACCATTTTCTTAATTTTACCCAGGAAGTTCTCAAATGGAAAACAAGAATGTTGTCTAAAGCCCCATACCTTCGAGCATCCTGGGCAAGGTGAATCAAGTGATGAGTATTGTACACAAGAAACTCGAAACTAGATTGTGGCAAAGTTCTTTAGAAAAGCAATCAATAAGTCATCAGCATAGTCACAAAACTCGAAACAAAAAGCTGGGCTAAGAAGAATCCTCATAGAAACAGACAGGTACACATTGTTTGGTAACTTTTTACACAAGACAACGGGTCCAGTGTATAACAAAAACTGATGAAACTCTGTAGCCTTCCACTGACTAACCTCCAACAGAGACCTAGGTTTCCTTGAGAAATTCCAAGGTAAATATTGTCTAATGGACACCATGTGCTCAGATACTATTTTAAGAAGGTTAGCTGACACTCTACATTTCAAAGATTCTTGATCCACAGATAAATAAGTTTCCTTACAAACAAACAAGGTGCATGCAGTCCAACACAAAGTGAGACACTAGTCCAATGCCAAACTCTTTCAGAGGTGAAACACCATTGTGGTGCTCCTCATCAACCATTTCTTCAAACTGAGAATCTGTCCTAGGTGCTGCTGTCATTTCTGGAAATGTCATCTTGCCATCAATATATACACCTTTCTGTGTACATTGTTCACAAGCATGTTAGCCAGTGTGACCTTTGGTGCATGGTGCATTTGATGACTGCACGAGCAAAAGCATCAAGGAGTGCAATTTTGTAATGTTTATCATTGCAATCTAAACCTTTCTGAGCAGCATCTTTCTTATCATATACAAATTCATTCAAGTATTCATTCACTGAGGTAGGTTTTGTTAAACCTGAATATATACCTATTAAAAACACATTTGAACGGTAGTTATTTTATCATACCAAGGACAGGCCAGAGATTTACATTTGAACTTCTAAAGAGTGTTAATCCTTCAATATTTACTCTTAGTGTCAGAGTATCAATACAATCATCCAAGTCAGAGATAGACTTCATCAATTGCGATTGAATTGAACATGGAACTCCAAAGTGATAATGGGAACCACCAGCAATATGTTTGATGTTAGCTTGCATTGTTGTGGACAGCAGTGTCCTGGGTTCCTTGGGTAAGTCAACACTAGACTGTCTAAGTATGTGTAGCAATGCAGACAGAGATGTATGCGAGACATTGAAATGTGTTGCCCATTCAGCTAAATGCTCCCTGATATTGGGTGTGGCATCATAATCACTGTCCTTATTAGTTGCATTTTCACTCTCATCATCAGCACTGAATACATTGTCAATTTCATCACCGAAACTGAATGCATTCTCAATTGCATTGTTATTTATAGGCCTAGCTAGATCATAACCCTCCATTGTGGGAATTTCAGAAGGCTTGTGTTGTGTAGTTGTAGTTGTTGTAGTACCATGAAAAATGTCTAGAGTCATTGCACATGAGTCTTGCTCCGATGTACTGGATATGAAATCCTTCTTAAGTGTGCTACCTTCAGTACCAGCTGCAGCCTCTACAACTGATAAATGCTCTGCTACTCTAACTTTGATTTTTCTGCTCTTGGTCCTTGGACAACACTTTGAGTAATCTTCCATTTTTTTTCTGCAAGGAACATGCAAGTTGTAGGTAGGCTTAATAATTCCTAAAATAAGAACTAATGTTTTACTTTATGCAATTCAAAGATTCTTTGTTGGCATGACAAAAAGCAGTTACACAGTATTAAACAGTTGCATCTGTGTAAACAACAACTAGTAGAAAAGTGACAGGATAGGAGAAAGAAATAAAGGAAAAATTGTCTAATTATACATTAATGGTTATGTTAACTAGCAATACACAACAATAACAACATCTTTTTTTCTGTCTAGGTTTAGAGTCATGAACACAAACAGATTATGGAAAATCCTTTTTTATACAAGCCACCTTAAAATTCTACATTATATAGTCTTGTATTTGTTTGCCTTTAGCCTTATTTTTTGTGTCCCGATCAGAAATGCTAAAAGTATTCAATTGTCCCAGTTTTTCCTCCTTACAGGCAACATTTATTCACAGCTCCTTTAATTCACCGAATGTGCAATCTAGTGTCGTTTCCAAGGCGCCCCTTGTTTACTTCGAAGGTTGTTGAGCCGCAGGCTTCGGTACATGAATGATATCAATTTAAGTCTAAATGAGTTGTATATCACAAATCCTATCTATATACTCATGTATATTCTTTATGTAAAGTACATTTTAATATTAAAGTTATACACTTCAAAAATCGTGTAATGGATTTTTTTTACTGTAGTGCCAATATAAAGCAGAGAATGTCTCGCGCAATGTCCGTTAAAGTCTGAGGGAAATTGTTTGGTTTTTTTTTTCTCTCGCGCCATTGGAAGCTGTACGGATTGGAAATCCAAATGGAAGAAATCTTGAAATTGCGGTACTAGAAAATATAAACAACAACCATAATAATGTTAAACTATCGTTTCAGTTGTTTCCTCAAGATAAACCAATTATAACTTTACCAGACGTTAAGGTTGAATGACCCAATATAAACTGTAACAGTGAAACCAATCGTAATAAAACTATAGTTAATTTACTACAATCTTGAATTTTTTTAAATAAAAGACTTAAAAATTTCAAACCTTTCTACATTATGTAAATCTATTAAATTAATCACCAGAAAGTATTTACCAACTTACTCTATTAACCAACTTTTTGATAATGAATATATAACAAACAATAATTAAAATTGTCACTATTTCATACCGGCATTATTGGTTTCGAAAAAAAAAACAACCAGATTTTATTTTTTTTCACCTTTAGTAAATTCAGCTTATCTTCGTCAGCCATCGAAAAAAATAAGACATTTACCATTAACAAAATCAAAATATGTTTATATTTTACAGTTGTCTGACATTTTCATTAACAATTTAATTCAGTATAATTTTAAACTCAACAGTTATTTTTACCCAGCTCTCATTAAGGTCACTTCGATGTGAAGAGGGATCTTTGTCACACAAGCACCTTTCTCAAGCTAGTGTGGGGTGCCTTAGCAGGTAATTGGCTGAGTGCACCCTGTTATCTAAGAGTGTGATTTTGGAGATACATTGTCAGTACAAATTGTTGCTCCATTCAAGGCTTTATGGGTCAAAAGTAAGATTTTAAAAATCAATACATTAACAAATAGCAGGAGATGTTATGTAGTGTTTCTTGTAACCATGCAAATGTGAACTTTTTTGTTAATTATTAATATGAATTAATTTCTTAGCAGACACCCTTATCTAGGGACACTTGTTACAATTATATCACATTAAATGATCTGATGTCTGTACAGTTAAAGGTTCAGTTCAAGACTGGTTAAATAACATGCAAAATGCATATTATTATGATTTTATACTATTAGTTATAATATTACTAATTATTATTCTAAAATAAACAAATATGTATAGATTAATATATCAATTTAATGAATTTATTAATTAATGTATTCATTTATTTCTCTGACACCTTTATCCAGACAATTTATAGGATTACTCAGTTTTACAATGTCACACAAAGACACAAGCAACAATTTAGATTATATATAGCCCATACAGGGCCCTTGCGGGACCAGTCTTTTTAGATCATTTGGGCTAGCCCATTTGGGGTGACGTGGAGTACAGGTGTTTAGATTAATAGGAATTATCTTGAGAGATTCAGTTGTAGAGCCCAACTAGGACCCATACAAAACCCGGAAAAAAGCTCATTCAGTACCCAGGCCAACTGAGCCTGGTTTAACCCACATACAACCATTATGGGACCCACATGGACATGTTGGCTGGTATATGTGTTAGAGCAATGTATGCATCTACCACACCGGTAATTACCATATATTGGATCAGTCAGTCAGATTTGCAAATTTGTGTCTTTTCATTCACATAAAGTTAGAAAAAAAACAACATATGAATCCAAATTAACATGTATTTATACTAAAGTAATACAAAAATGTAGTAGTTTTTCGAGATTTACGCTTTTACTGTATTTACAGTATAATCGTAAATCTCAAAAAACTACTCACTTCTAAATGTTTTGTAGTCATTTTTGTATTACTTTAGTATAAATACATGTTAATTTGGATTCATATGTGGTTTTTTTCTGACTTTATGTGAATGAAAAGACACAAACTTGCCTGTTTTCCCATTGGAAATAGGTAAATTTCAAAATATCACTGTCCTGGTCACAAAAGCAAAGTTTGTGAGGAATAATAGCCATTTTCTATACTTTTGAGGCATACACAATTAGGAAATAGCACTTACTACCCAGGAACAAAAATTGTGTTACATAGTGTTATATTATATCATCTACATTTTGAACCACAACTGAACCCCCTTTGTCAGCACATTTAATTATCATGTCTTTATTGTCCTGTAGTTGTTTATTGGTTTTCTCTCATTGGCTTATGTTGTAATGCTTTGGAGTGGGATGTTTTTAAAGCATATTAATAAGTTTTTCTACTAATTTACTAAAAGTACTTAGTGTGGGATTTACTACTCCAACAGGAAAGAAAGTAGATTTCTTCTTAAATGTATCCATGGTATTATGTACCATAGTTGCAAGTTTTTTTGTTGAAAAATAATGTCTTAAATGTAGTATTGTAAAACATCTATAGCAATGGACACATGAAACTGGGGTGGATAATATACACCATGGGCTGCATAATTTGAAGTGGAATGGTTTCCTCTCCAATACTAGGAGGAGCAACCTCCAAAAAGAGGGAGAATAGGAGGGTTAACCATTCCCAGAGGTGAGCAGAGGGAGAAGCCCAGTTGTCTCCAGTGCCTGAGGGGAGCAGCCGCTGCCCTCTCCAGAGCCAAAGGGGGAGTGGCTGCTCCCACCTCCAGTGCCAAAGGTGGAGGAATTGCTGCCATTTCCAGAGCAAAAGGGGGAGGAGCCAGTGTTGTTCTGAGAGCCGTAAGGGAGGAGCTTCTGCCAGCTCCAGTCAGCAGGGTAATTGCCAGGTCAACCTCAGCAGCCACTACATCTGCTCCTGAGGGAAACATGGTGAAAGCCAGCCACATGTCTAGATGGTCCAGCACCAGCGTCACCACTGCCAGGGTTACCTGTGCCACTGCCAGCGTCGCCACTGCCGGGGTTCTCTGTGCCACTGCCAGCATCGCCACTGCCGGGGTTCCCCACGCCACTGCCAGCATCGCCACTGCCAGGGTTCCCTGTGCCACTGCCAGGATCGCCACTGCCAGGGTTCCCTGTGCCAGTGCCAGGATCGCCACTGCTGGGGTTCCCTGTGCCACTGCCAGCGTCGCCACTGCCAGGGTTCTCTGTGCCACTGCCAGCGTCGCCACTGCCGGGGTTCCCCCTGCCACTGCCAGCATCACCACTGCCGGTGCCCCATACTGCTGCCAGTGTCACCACCGCCGGAGGGTGAATAGCTGGGAGTAGCAGGCTCTACTCTCGGATAGCACTCCGTGACTGAAGTGTGTGTTTTCTTTTGTTTGTATTATTGATTTATTTGTTTAAAATGTTCTTTTGGTAATAAAAGTGTGCATTGGCACTAAACTGCAGTATCCTGACTCTGTGTCTGCTTTTCTGCTGCTAAACAGCCTTGCCCGCAACGCAACCCTGCTACAGGCCTGTGACAGAGAGCGAATGAATCCAAGTCAACAGTCCCCCTCCCGACCTGTGAGGGCGCGGTATAACAGGATCAGTGTGCCCCGGACTGGGTGGTTTGATAGCTCATTCCAATGTCAGTCGGAACTCGGCCATCCTAAAAGGGAGCGAAGTCACAATACTAGAAGTCAGCGCCTTACTGCAGTAAACGATGTGTCAGTCATGGATTAAAGGAGTAGCGATTGCACTTGTTATCAAAGAGGGCGTGACTGAAATTGTTATTTGTCATTGTAGATGGCTAAATATCAGGGAGCTGTTGCTGTTAAGCCAGCAACAAACTCGGACTGCACTGCACCACTGTAATCACTATTAACGTGTATTCACAACACCATTTGCACCCAGAGCACTCACTATTGAACTGGTGACTGTGTAGGTGTTTTAAAGTGTGTTTGGTTGTTATTGTTTCGGGACTGAACCTTGTGGTTTTGACTGGCTGTACTTTTTGTGTATAGTCAGTCTTGTTAATTAAAAGCAATTAATAAAGCTTTGTTTTCACCATTGGAACTGTTGTTGGACTGTTGCTATTAATAACCGCATCACCTCTTCACCAGTGCATAACAAACCATTTTGCCACAAGGCCCTTAACATTTTACATTTATTTTCATCTCCTTTCTGGTTTTGAATAGATTTGCGTGAGAATTTGTATTATTTTCGTTTAAACAATCTTCTCAACGTGAAAATTATTTTTTTCCATTTTACAATCAGCAGATGGCAAACGTTTTAGGTTATTTGGATAAACATTATAAGTTGATAATAATTATCCACTTTTTAAATAAGGGTAAAAATTAAGTGTGTATTTTAAAGGAAAGAAATTAACGGAAATCAGCAACAAGATTATTCTTTTTTTGTTTGTTTTTTTTAATCGTACATATTCCACAAACCTGAACATTTAAACTCTGTTATTTTTATGTTAATTAAATGTATTTGCAATGTCTGTTCAACATTTTACATACTTTTTAGTGACAGCAGAAAATTGGTCCTCAGTCTGTCAGGGTTATGATTCTTTCCAGAAATGTAGGCATTGTTGAGTTCAGAATGCAGAGCGCTGTCATGCTCAAAAATAACCAAACATTCCCATTGAAAATTTACAAAGACCTACTGTATGTGCAAATTGTAGAATAATTATAAAAACTGTTTTGGTATGGTTTATCCACAAGTGAAGTAAAGTTTTAGAAGCCTTACATCATTTGTCAAAGTATCGACAGGGAAAAATTATATGTACGATACTATTAATAATATATTGTCATAAAGGGAAACCAGGAATTTACAACTGTGCCATGAGTTTTAGCATCATGAAACTGTTGGGTGTTTATTAACTGAATACTGTTTTGTTTTTTTTGTAATTGTATTTCTTTTATGAATTGACTGTTTATTTTTTATACATATAAAATAACTTAATTACATGTTATTGAATTATGTTAACTCTTCTGTTATTGTTTAACTGAACATTTAGTTAACAATGAATGTGTTATTATTTTTGTATTAAACTTCAATAATAATAAAAAAAAACCCACCAATATAGCAATGCAGTATTGGCAGTGTTTATTTTTGCCATTTTGCCCAAACACTTTTATTAACAATTTATACAGTTTTTCTGCTCCACAGAGTTGCTACTTTGAATGGAGATAAGGCATTTGACTGAGGGAGCTGCTTCTTTTGCATGATGTAGTCCTAGCTTTGGCGCGCAAAAGGCTCAAATTCGAAGATTCCATGTACAAGCTGTTGTGGTTGACCCCTTTCACCAACATTCAGCAGTCAAAACAATGGAAGGTCTGGTGTATCTTTAAACTCTGGTAGAGATAAAACACACAGAGGAAGTCTGTAATTCCACTTTCATGTGCTGCATTAGGCTTACATTTTGTGAGGAAAAGAATCTGTTTCCATTGACAATATTTACCTGGGGTTTAAGTCTAAAAGCAAAGTTCCACCATGCCAAGTTTTACAGTAACATATTGGTATGTGCCAAAGGTGGTGCATAGATGGATCAGATCACTTCCCAGGACCTTAAGGTCATGATCCATCTGGTCAAATTAATATGATATATAATTGTATCCTCCTGTTTCAGAAGTGCAGATGCAACAGAGGCAGGAGTATTAACCTAATTTCAAATTTACAACATCAGTATGAGTAACTATTCCCAACAGACAATATTCTTCCTGAAAATACTAATACTTATTACACAAATCAAGTCAAAAGTTCATGGACACAACTGTGTCTGACTTATATTGGATGATGCTTTTTGGCTAACCTTCATAATGCATTGAAAACCCATACAAAACATGACTAAAGTTTACAATGGTAAATTAACATAGTATTTTGGAGTTTACCATGATTTCCACTTAGGGTGTATGGAGGATCCATTACTCGTACTTGGATTCGGAGCTCTCATACTCTAAAAATGGAAATGTGATTAAATTGCTAATTATGAATACTCATTTGTACTTGTTACTTGGCACACCCATATGCTTTCCATCAGGTCCGTTCAGAAAGGCACATACCCAAACACAAGGCCCTGTGTGAGAAAGATGTCTGCTGAAATTTGAGATGCCCCTTCAGGGGATATCAGCTCTCTATGTCAACCTCCTGGAACTCATTTTCGGGCAGGGGGCCTCTCAACCTCCCAGTGCCGGATTTCGGTCCCCATTCATTTGCTATGGTGGTTAATTTTCTGAATCCTGTTTTCATTTGGGGGTATGTAATTTTGGTTAATTAAAAAAAAACAAAAACAAAGTGAAAACACAGTTACCACCACACAAGAGCCACTGCATTCACATTTTGTTAATTGCAGTGTTTATGTTTCTTTGTATAGCTTTCAAATACTTCAAAATGAATTATTTTCAGTAATTATCAAATTTCCAGTAAATGCAAATCACAATCTAATGGGTTATTTAATATAAAAAACAACATTAGTCTTTGTTAATAACTTGAGCCACAGTCACCATTTTCACTTATTTTCTAGGGGAGGGGCGGGGGTGTTAGGTCAGCCAGGGTGTCCTTGGCTCATCGCACACCAGCAGCCCCTGTAGTCTGGCCGAGCACCTGCTGGCTTGCCTGTAAGCTGCCCAGAGCTGCGTGGTCCTCCGACGCTGTGGCTCTGAGGTGACTGCATGGTCGGCACACGCTTCGGAGGACAGTGTGTGTTTGTCTTCGCCCCTCCCGAGTCAGCACGGGGGTGGTAGCGGTGAGCTAAGCCTAAAAATAATTGGCTATTCTAAATCTGGAGAAAATGATAAAAAAAAAAAAAAATGGCAACTATTAAATTAAAAAAAATAAATAAATACAGCAGCACGATAGTTGGCTCTGTTGTTTGGGAGATCGTCTCTCTGAGGCCCACCTCATTTTACTCATTTTAAGCCACAGGCCTCCCAGTGCTAACTTCCATCTACATTAATTTCCTATGGTTTCGGATCTTCTGAACCCATTTGTTATTTCAGTGCAATGGTACATCAATTGCTTTGATGGCTTTTAACATTCATTTGTAATATTTCAATATACCGTGTTAATAGTTCATAACAAATACTAGTTTTACTACCGTTTACAAAAAAGTGAGGATATTCATTATAAAAAAACATTGTTAAAAATAGTAAGGGTTTAAGCTTGAAGCCACAAAAGTCAGGAAATGCCATACCTCCCATAAGTCAGCTGCATTCAGGTAAAGCTTTTAGCATAGATACTGAGATGTGCAGAGCAGGGTAGCATTCAGTGATAAAGGGAGCAGTGAAAATGGTAGAGGTAAAAATAAATTAAAACCTTAAAAACAAGACCTTTAACAAGATTAAACTATACAAGATAAGGGGAGCAGTGACTAGGTATCACAATCAAGGATGTAAATAACACATTACAGGTATCAATATAATTAATATAAGTAGGTCACCATGACCTACATCCACATCATGTGGAATATATCATAATAAATGTCTATGAAAAGTTAAATCAGATTCAAACAAGCAGTTTCTAAGACACAGGGATCGCTTCTGATGAAGCAAGTGCAATCACAGACGCAGTGGTTAAAGTCAAACTTGTCTGACCCGTAGAGCGTGGCATCTCCAAAAGTGCAATTCTGATCAAAATAAAAACCCAGCACAAGAGCTTTTAGTGGTGCAGTGACAGTGTCCGGCCAATCAATGCTGAGTAGGTTTGGAATCTGCTATCCAATCAGGGCCCGGCACCAATCCCTTTAAGAGACAGAATGCACTTGCATCATCACAGGTCAGAACAGCAAAGTAATAGGTCACTCGCCGAGAGAATACGTAAACCATGCTTCACAACACAGGAGGTTGCTATCTTAACAGAAGAGGTAGAGGCACGTAGGACAATCATTTATTATTTATAATAATTATACAAGGTACATTATTTCACAGCACTGTTAGTACAAGTGTAAAATACTTACTACCCTCCCTGATCTATCTACTAGTAGCAGTAGCTGATTCATTTTCTAGAGGGACATGAAGTGTCGCATCACGTTCCCTAAGAGCTTGGAATGTACTAGGGTTTCAATATAACCTGGGCTTTAATTCTCATGGAATATTTCTCGGAGCCCAACCATCCGTCACCCACCCCCTGTTTGTGAAAATATCATGTAAAGAATAAAAGTACAGCTAACTTTTTTTTTATTTGCATTTAAAATACCATTAGGTCCCAACATAATAATAATTAAAATCAACATTTTAGTAATTCCAAATAATCTAGCTATTTACAGTATGTGTTAATTCGGATCATGCTATTTGTTCAGTTACTTGTTCACAGTGTGTGTTTATAAAGTCAGAGCCTCCTCCTGGCTTTAGAAGAGATGTGACGTGCCTGTGTTGTTACTGTGATATTCTTAAATAAAGTTGCTGAAACTAATCAGACTGCTTGCTGTTGTTTGATTTCAGCTCATCATTCAAAATGGAGATTAGTTGTTATAGTATTGTGGCTACTGTATTGCCACTGACAGCAAACACTTTCTTGATTATTGCTGGCTGGGATTATTCTTATTCTTATTCTTCTTATTTTTTTTTACTTTCCATAAAAACTTGCTCGAAAACTCAGATTTGGTAGGTTGGTAGATGGAAACTGCTAATGAACTTATCTCGTAAGTCACATGGCTTGGCTGCCATATTGGATTGAAAAAAAAAAAAAACATTTTGCCTAAATGTAAAAATTTATTTTTCAAAAAACACTTATTATAGAGTGTTGAAAGTTGGTATAGTTGTTGAGGGGTAGTCAAATATTAACTGGTGTTTGTAAGAAGCTGATATCTTGTGTGGTATGGCAGCCATGCTGCCATAATTATCACTGTACAGATGTCAATCACAAACTACAACGATCTTATCCCAAACCGCTAGTCCAATTGAACCAAACCCAATGGCACAGATGATCGTAGTGTGGCTGTCTTTAAAGGGTGTTCAAGGGAAGTTGCTACAATAAAAAACATGGCCACCACATTGGATGACATCATCAACATACAAAACTGGCTACAAAAACCTTAGTCTCTGAAACCGCTAGTCTGATTGAATCAAAAATTAGCAAATACAATCCTAGAGTGGTTGCCTTTAAAGGTTGTTTAAGGGAAGCTGCTACAATAAAAAAAAAAAAAAAAAAAAAGACATGGTGGCCAAGTTGGATGACATCTTCAACATAAAAAATTGGCTAATAACTCCTTATAGCGTTCAGATTGGGTCATGGTTACTCATGGAACACATATAGGAACCTATATATGCTCTATAAAAAAATGGCATTGCCTGTGACCTTTGACCTCTCCTAAAGGTCAAATGTAAAACTGGCTTAACTCATTATAGAGTGCAGATAGGGCCATGGTTACTATGTAAAAATGGCATTCTGCACTATTTGCTAAAGTGTTTGGTACTGGCATTCTGCAGTATTTGCTGAAGTGTTTGGTACTGGTACTGGAAGCCATAAAGTTGCTTTATAGTTTTTTTAATTATAGTTTTATTCCATGTAGCGATGGGGCAGGCACTATATAACAGTACAGGACATGTCATCAGAATACCATTTCATCGCAGTGTTTTTTTTTTTTTCTTTTTACGTCTCCGCTCCATTTTTGCACCACAGAATCAGGGGCAAGCGTCATTTGCGCTTGCATTCTCAATTTCCGCTGGGATCAAAATAAACCCATAGCCTTCAATAGCTCAGGTGTCAAAACTGTGAAAATGTGTATCACGGTGAGCTACATTCAAAGTATGTGGAATAAATTGAAGTCATAAAAATGAATGAAAAAAATTCATCAAATTGTGGTAAACTGTTCTCAAAATATAGCCTTCAACAACTCAGCCAATCAGGTGTCAGCATGAGCTATGCTCAAAGTATCCATGCAACGTTTAATCAATTTTGGACAAATGGTTATGTAGCCTTCATTAGCCCAGCTAACTAGAGGCCAAAACTAGGTCGGTAGGCCACATTGACAAAGATTGATACCAACAAGCAATTTTGCTAATGAATGCTCATACCATGTACCATCTGAATGAGCGATTCTCAAGATATACTGTACTTAAAACAAACAGAGGCCTCTACCCTGTAACCCTGTCGCCGGGGGCAAGTTGAAATACATCAATTCCATCGTTAATAAAACATATTAACAATGTTTAACAGCAGATGCTCAGGGGAGCAGTGACAATGTAATTGAAAAACAATTTCCACTCTTCCCCTTACGATTGCTTATTGGAGCTTTTACTTGTTAAAGGTATTTGATAAGACTTTCAAATTAATTGTCTTGCCTCTGCAATTTTCACTGTTCCCGTAAAAATAAAACAAAAATCCAACAAAGCCAGTATAGAACAGAAGATTCCAGGGAAGTAAACCAGACTGTTGAAGGGGCATCATACCTCTGTGAAGACTAGGATTTCTAAGTACTTTCTTATTTAAATGTGCTGAAGACTAACTTGTTAAACATACTTTAGAAGTATATCAGTGGACAGCAGGAAGGCGCTTTAGTAGTCGAGAAAACCTAACAATAAAAAAGCCTGCCTTTTGGCTAAGTGGGTATTCTATTTCAAAAGCTTTATCTACTTACATGATTTTTCCTTGAGTAGTGCTACTGTTTCTTGATGTCTTCCAGTTGAATCCAGAAGGGCATTCAGAGTTCAGCTTAGTGATCACTGGTTTAATTAAAGTACATTACTAAAAGAAAAAACAAAGTGTGTCAAATTGAAATAAGTTAACATAAGAAAAACATATAACATCAACATGCACTATACCCTCCTAAGGGCTTCAAAATGTTTAGCTACCATAGATTATCATAGCTAGATATACAAACATCTACAATGAAGTACATAGCCCATTGAAACTCAACTGAGGGCTAGTTTAGAGATTGTATTACAGTTAACTCAATACAGGCCCATTCTGAACTGTGATCTTCCTATTATTTTACTAAATGGACTACACTTTCTGTTCAAATCAGAGTCACATTGATAGTGGATTGGCATATGATTGGCTTCCAAATGGTCTACATAAAGAACTGAGTGTTCTGGGTAAGATTTAAAGCGATAGGCCTCATATTTAAGACCTATGGTCCTCTTGGAGACCCAGTGGATGCCCATACTATCTTCAGTTAAATTGTACACTTGGGACCAGATTTTCATTATGTCGTAAAGTATTGGTGCTAGCGCAAAGATCGTTTGGGCACAATTTTCAGAGCTCAAAGTCAGCTCAAACTTTCTTGTGCTGGAATGCAATTTTTTTTTTGTGTCGTCTTTTAGGGCTAATGCTAGCACCAGTGGTCGGCATAACTTTTGAGGCATGGTGTCATTAACATTTCATTGTTAACTGTAAATGCGAGAAACAAGAGGAACGTAAAGACAAAACATAGGTATATATACATATATAAATTTATATTTTAGAAATCAAGCATTTATTAATTTTGTGTTTGTTTGTTTTTAGAGAGAATGTAATACACGTAATACGTAATAAGTAATATGCACCGAAGCTAGAGAAAAAGGAGATATCAAAATTGAGTGTTCCAAACCATGTTGCTTTTTTCCGCCTATCAGACAGCAAATGCAGACATAGTCTGACTAACAAGCAAATTATAGCTGATATCTTCCAGTTACTGCAGGCAGATCTGGAAAGAGATAAAGGAAGATATAATGTATTGCCTGTTGCATTACAGGTCATGGCTGCACTAGCTTTTTTTGCCGCTGGTTCCTTTGAGAGGACTGCAGGTGCTGCTGCAGCTATTAGCCAGTCAGCTGTAAGCGATGCAGTATATGAAGTTGCTGAAGCTTTACTGAAGAGTGCAGGGGAATGTATTCGTAGCTTATGTCACTGTTTTGACAATTACATATACACATTTTTTGTAGGCTACCGATTTATTTTTCTTTTTTAATTTGTGTTTTTGTGGAAATAGGACACATCTTTGTAAATGCCTGAGTTCACTCTTAAACGTATTGATGGTAATGACATATAAGGTATCTATTATTGACTACAGTATAGTTTAGGGGTCCCTACTGTTACCAAAATAGCTTTCTACTGAATCAAATACAGACAGCTTTCAACATTAAGTAGAAGTGATTTTATTTTACAATCAGGACAATTCAAATTATTTTTAAATTGCTTTTTGCTTAGTTTTAAGCAAAAAGCAATTTAAACAATTAACGCGCACACACACACACACACACACACACACACACACACACACACACACATATATATATAATTGTAAACGATCCTTGCGGCTCGGGTTCATTTTGTCCTTTTAGATACAGACCCAGACACAAAAATGGATGGCTTAAAGTGTGGATGCGCTATTTAATAACAAAACGAAAATTAAAACAAACGCCTAGCTCATTTCGAGCACTAACTACACTTTGACCAGGTCTCTGAGTAACACGCAGAATGGCTACGCCGTTTACCTGGCATAAAAACAAATAAACACCCCTCCGTGATGATAGGGTTGACTGGTGCACCGACCGGTGACCTGGTGGGTGGTGCAGCAGGCAGAGGTCTAAGGATGGGCACTGGAATAGCGACCTTTGAACCGTAGGGGGAGCTTGAGACATCTGCCGCCTGCGTTGCAACATCTGGGGTTGCAGGAGAAGCGCAGTGGTGGGGGGACCAGACGAGGAACTGTGCCTAGTGGAGCACACTCCTGGGCTCCAGGTCCAGCGACAGGAGATCCGGATTCTTAGCCAGGGTGTCCCAGAGCACGGAGGAAGGGGCCGCCCTGATCGGTGCCTGACAAGCTTTCAGGGGTGGTGGTCGGGACTGTGGTGGGGGTGGGTTCCTCACCTCCTTCCCCTTGTCTGTTGCCGGCGGCAGTACCACTCGCTCCACCGACTGTCCCTCCTGCTCCTCTGCAGGCAACGGCCCCACCCTTTCTGGCTCAGGAGACAGCACCAGCTCTACCTCCTCAGGTGCCGGACACAGCAGGCCTTCTCCTATCGGCCTCCACTTCTGCAGGATTGGATTATGCTTGTGTCTGGCTGATCATACTTGGTTATGACCCTGACTGAAGATGTCATTAGTAACAGGGCCAGTTGTACTCACGAGGTCAAACAATAGGTCACGCTTTACTAAACATTTTAAAACTAATAAACAAACAATTACCGTAATTAACACTATCGTAGTTTGTTGCTTAAAACATAACAACATAATATTTATAATAAAGTTGAGTTTGTATCTATAAACCGTAACATGTTTAAAGCTTGGGACTAACTGGCTGTAGTTTGGTGTTGTTTACATTATAGTCAGCATATTTTAAGTGATTGAAAACTGAAATTACTCTTTTAAAAAACACACTTTTCTTATACCAATAGAGTATTGGTGAGCAATAATCAGTTTGTTTGAAAACCAGTCTTTAATCACTGATAGGTGCACAGACGGCAATTCCATGACTGCTCCTGGGTTCAAGCACCAATAGGGGAAAATAAAGTCCTGCACAGTGCAAATCAATCACCTGTACTGTCAAATTATAGTGTGGATGCAGTCTTTCAAAATATAAAATTAATTTGTACAAAGACTCCCAGCTTTCTTGAAACGATCTGCTTTTCCCTTGCTTTTCTCTTGTATTTGTTTTGCTCTCGTTAGTATCTATTGTAGATACAGTGTTTGTCAATTCTGGCAGATTCTACTGTACTTGCTGAAGTGTTTTTCTCCCACTGCTAATTAAAAAATAGCCACCTAGCTATTTCATCCCGAGGGCTCAACCTGCGTCATGCCTACTGTAGATGCCTGTAACCAGATCCAGACTGCAGTGCTTGATCGTATGCCTGGAGAGGACATTTATCTTATAGACTGTGTACTGCACTTCTAAATTCCAGAGAAATGTGCTGAAAAAACTAAATGCCTAAAAGGCTGAATGGGGCAATAGGGAAGCTTCAAGCTCTTTTCTACTATCTGGAAAACACAAGTATGGTCAAAACCATAACCATCTAATTTGACAAGGAGTCATGGAGTCTACATTGTTCGAGAGCAGTTCCCAGTCATTGATGTTCATGCAATCACCATTCACATGCCAGGGTAAGACTTTAAAAACAGTTAGGATGGATCTTCATAACTCCATTTCCTCCTATGGACAAAGTTTTGTTGCACTTTCCAGAGTTACATCCTTAAGCGCTGTCCACCTTATCACCTTTTTGACCCCACCTGCGTTAAGGCACCTCAAACTGCAGATGCAGAGTACAATAGGCTCAGAGGGATTTATTGCCCTAAGTTGATAAGCTTGAAGGAGACCAACATGCACAAGAGACACAAGGTAAAAGATAGAGTGCATTTCATTCACCGAGCCATCACTAATGTTCATGAACACCAAAAGCCTCAATCTTCTAAGAGAACACTTGTAGACACACATCCATTCAGAGGCTTGAGCAACCCAAATTTCACCTGATGCTATACAAATGCAACATTACAGTGTCTTCTTTACTTGCAACCTCTGAAGGATTCATTAAAACACAGTCAACAAGAGGCTATCTGGAGCTTTGTTTACAACTATGATCACTTGCCATCCACTGCATCTGGTACTGTAGACCCACATAACCCAGTGTCTCAAGTGAAAGGCATCACTAAAATATAACAGAATACAGAACTAGATATAATATTTTAAATTATTATATAAAATTGACAATTGCACTGTGTACATTGTATCATTACCTTGTGTCGGTCTGTGGCAGGAAATGGCGTTGCGGTGACGTCAGGCCAGAAGGCAGAACAAAAACATAGAGGTAGGTACTGCAGTTCAAAGGCGCGGCATGAGCCATTTTTAAATAACACAAATAAAATATTTAAACAAAACAAGCACTTGCTCACAGAGCGAAACAAAATATTTAAACAAAAATAAATCACAAACACAAAACACTCAAGGTCCGGCTGGGTAGTAGCTTTCACGGTTCCTTTTGTTTTGTTTTGTTTTGTTTTGTTTTGTTTTGTTTTGTTTTGTTTTGTTTTTGTTGTTTCTGCAGTGAGAGGAGGGTCAAGTCGGTTCCCTCACGTCTCTCGCCACATGGCGTCCATAAATTACGTCCAGAGGTACTGTCAGGTATTTACGTCCACTGTTACCATTTCGAATTTAAAGGTGGCTGCAGACGTTGGCCACACCCAGTCTGCACGACCCTTTAAAGTACGGCGACAATGGTACGTCCAATCAGCTCACATTTCTGCACGAGTTTTTAAAGTGGATAGGGCTTCCCATTCACGCTGCAAAACAAAATATACACAAAAACAATAAAGAAAACACATGGCGTTTCGCCGTCACATACACAAATACAGTAAATAATAAATAAACACAAAAAACAGTACAGGGGCAGGCAGGGGGAAACCCCTGTTCTAAAAATAAACACTGTACAGGGCTGCTCGCCCTGTTACACCGTCATACACAATATTAAGCAATTATACATTTCCTAGGTAGTCTAGAATGTAGCCTATAATGTAAATATGCTGCAACCTTTTTTTTTGTTCTCATTCATCTCATTCCTGCTATACTGTTTTGCTTACAGTATGCCAATATTATTATGAAGGTTGTCACATATTGCCCAGCAATTTTTTTTATTATTTTAATTTTCACGGCCAGCTGTGACATTGGATTTGAACTTAAGATCTCCAGGCTATAGGGCGCATCCTGCACACCACACGGATCCCAGTATTTCTTTTTAAAGCCATAAAGTTGAATAATGTGATATATGCAGTTTTTGAATGACGTTTCAAGTCACGTAATCCTTATCGCATGTTTTGAGCTGGTGGGCAGGCAAGCCGTATCTCTGATTCACTTACAGCGGGTTCAGACCTTAAAAATAGTTTAATTTGCTTTTATGAAAAAATGGTGAACACTTGTGTAGTTACTGGCTGTTGCACGGACGAGACAACGTTTCATTTTCTAGGTTATACAATTGCAAGGAGAAAAAAATAAAAGACATAATGCAACAAAGATTAGGCAAGTGGCTAGCTAAAATATAAAGGGCAGACCTGAAGGAGTGTAGCTGCATGTCCTCAAGATTATGATTTTCAGAGTGTGTTCACGACGTTTCAGTTTAGGTTTGTTACTTTTACCGCATTACTGAATAGTAGTTAATAGTAGTTATTTGAAATTTCCTGTTCCAGAAATATAATATAAATAAGTTACAGTAATATAAGAATATAAATTGAGCAACATATATTTTTTAATGATTAAATACCTCAATATAGTAGTATTTTTTTTTATAAATATCTCAAAATTTTAATAATTGTTTAATTTTGTAACACATAGAATGCAGTGTTAATGCTAGATGGTTGTTGTTTTTCTTTCAGAATCCCCTTCTGCACGAGTTTTTAAAGTGGATAGGGCTTCCCATTCACGCTGCAAAACAAAATATACACAAAAACAATAAAGAAAACACATGGCGTTTCGCCGTCACATACACAAATACAGTAAATAATAAATAAACACAAAACACAGTACAGGGGCGGAGGGGGGAAACCCCTTTCTAAAATAAACACTGTACAGGGCTGCTCGCCCTGTTACACCGTCATACACAATATTAAGCAATTATACATTTCCTAGGTAGTCTAGAATGTAGCCTATAATGTAAATATGCTGCAACCTTTTTTTTTGTTCTCATTCATCTCATTCCTGCTATACTGTTTTGCTTACAGTATGCCAATATTATTATGAAGGTTGTCACATATTGCCCAGCAATTTTTTTTATTATTTTAATTTTCACGGCCAGCTGTGACATTGGATTTGAACTTAAGATCTCCAGGCTATAGGGCGCATCCTGCACACCACACGGATCCCAGTATTTCTTTTTAAAGCCATAAAGTTGAATAATGTGATATATGCAGTTTTTGAATGACGTTTCAAGTCACGTAATCCTTATCGCATGTTTTGAGCTGGTGGGCAGGCAAGCCGTATCTCTGATTCACTTACAGCGGGTTCAGACCTTAAAAATAGTTTAATTTGCTTTTATGAAAAAATGGTGAACACTTGTGTAGTTACTGGCTGTTGCACGGACGAGACAACGTTTCATTTTATAGGTTGCCGAGGGTATACAATTGCAGGGAGAAAAAATAAAAGACATAATGCAACAAAGATTAGGCAAGTGGCTAGCTAAAATATAAAGGGCAGACCTGAAGGAGTGTAGCTGCATGTCCTCAAGATTATGATTTTCAGAGTGTGTTCACGACGTTTCAGTTTAGGTTTGTTACTTTTACCGCATTACTGAATAGTAGTTAATAGTAGTTATTTGAAATTTCCTGTTCCAGAAATATAATATAAATAAGTTACAGTAATACAAGAATATAAATTGCGCAACATATATATTTTTTAATGATTAAATACCTCAATATAGTAGTATTTTTTTTTATAAATATCTCAAAATTTTAATAATTGTTTAATTTTGTAACACATAGAATGCAGTGTTATGGCAAAGATGATTAGAAAAGAGATTATTCCTGTATTTATATATAAAAAAAAACAACAATGATAAAAGTTTTAATGACACAAAGTTTGTTTATGATGCACATCTTCACCTCTCTAACCCATCCACAGATAAACAGGTTGTATAATGCAGTCCTTTGTATCATATCAAATCTTCGAAGGTATATGGGCTAGGTGTACTAATCGTACATCCTGGCTCCATCTTTGCTCAGAAATAGCACACAAATCTTGATTACCAATTATATGTATCTTTTCACTGTATCTTTTCTTAGATCTAATTTCCTAGAATAGTGAGAAAATGCTACCAACATTGTTCAATGATGTGTATTGGTAAAATTCACACATGAGCCCACCGACATGGCTGTCGTCTCTTAAGAAAAGTTGCTAAGTGATTTATGACATCATTGAAAATGATCTATAGACAATTTAATGTTCATGTGACCAGAAATGACGCACAGTGGTGGTTGGGCTTCTTTTGGGCTTCTTTTTCAAATCCAGTTGGCTTTTTTTCTTGCAGAGATCTGGCATCCCTGGTCCTGAAGTATCTTCCATGGTTTCAGTCACAAGAAGTCATGACATTCTATGCACTAGATGTAACTACTGCCCATCAAACCGACAGGTCTTGCATGTTTACCCTCTACATGTACCTGCTGGTACAGATTTATAGACTGGTACTCATTTATAGAAATGACAAATGGGCAACGATTTTTTTTTTAGCAAAACCTCCAATCATGAAACGTGAACTTATTCAGCCAGCAAGAAGAATGATAGCAGTCCAAACCAGACAGGACCGTTACAAAGCGGCACAATGCCAAGTTTACTGCTGTGCAGAAGAGCAAAATTACTGTGGACAACAGGAATGAACAATTATCTTCTAGGGTATTACTTCAGGACATTATGTGTCTTTTCTTGCTGTGGTGCTATTGGAAAATGGGTGCATGCAATGATGCACTCATTGAAGTCAAAGCATGGCCAACAAATGCAAAGGACATGGACATGGCCTTTTATGAAGAGTTTGAATGATTTACAAATGCCTTACATTGGCTTAAGTTCATAACACCTCTATAAAATGGAGAATAATGTTTTTTTCAGCATTACAATGTGTTAGTATACTACCCTTTAGCACTGACATGCATATGTACCTGTTTAACCATTCATAACATTGTTGTTTTGTAAATACTTAAATATCAATATATCAGTACCTACCAAAATAGACATATTGTTTTCAACACTATTCAATATTGTCCAAAAGTCCCTTCTACCATTATTTTACTTTCAAATCTTTTCTCATGTGTTGTATTACTCTACTTACTACCCTCTTGTCTTGTCTGTATGTCTATTTACCATACACATTCTCGAATAGCTTTCCCTCGCTTTTGTCATTATTTGATGAAGTAAAAAAAGAAGTGATATCTATAATAAAAACATTGTCAATGTAAAAAAAACAAATTAGAAAAAAACACAACAGCCTTTTAAAGTGGTGATATCAAACACAAAAGCCCAAGTTAGGAGAAGCAATTGGGGCAACTTTGTCAAGCATCAAGCAAATAGCCACAATTGGAAAGGTGCTGGGGCCCAACATTTACACAATTGTTGCTTAATATAAGGACAATTTCATTAAGATTATTTTTCTTCCACCTGTGTGCGAGTCATTTTTTTCATTCTTGCTAGAATCTTGGTCTTTTTTAAAGTCTGTAGCTTTTATGTTGCAGACCATACCCCACAGAGAAAAAAAAAAACACATACATTGTTATTTTTTTCTAAAAGTAAATGAAAAATAACCGCTACTATTGTGATAATCAGTGTATCGTGAAAGAGTGGGCTCTCAACTATTTGTATCATGGAGATTTACTATCTTTCTTCCCTAAAAAGAAGGATGGGAAGAGCAAAATAAGAATTCTAAAACCAGTTAAATATGTAATAATGTTAAGAGACTGCCTGGAATTGGTTGGTCATTTGCACATGAGAATTTACAACTGGCTCAGCATCGTCAAGAACAACAGTACAATAAACAAGCACAGATTCAGACTTTTCGGCCAGGAGATAAGGTACTGTTGTTACTTCCAACTTCGGAATATAAACTGTAAGCTAAGTGGCAGGGTTCATATGAGGGGATACTATTGATGCAATTGGTAATGTAAATTATGAAATTTGACAACCCAATCGTCGTAATAAAGCAGAAATGTATTGCATTGCTCTATGAGTTGATGAAAAAGTTTTGTGATGTTTTTTATGACCTGCCCGGTAGAACTAGTATTATTAAACATGCTATTATTACTCCAGCAGGTGTCACAGTCAGAGAGAGACCTTACCAAATCCCGAAGAGTCACAGGGGTCCTGTTGGCTGGAAGGTGAGGGATATGCTTGAACTTGGTGTCACTGAGACCTCCTAGAGCGAGTGGAGCAGCCCAATAATGATGGTGCCCTATTCTGTGTGGATTTTAGAAAGGTCAATTCCATCTCCAAGTTTGATGCATATTCCATGCCCCAGGTCTATGAGTTCCTCGACCAACTGGGACAGGCGTGGTTAATCTGGACTTCGGATTTGATAAAGTGATACTGGCAAATTCCACTAACTCAGAGCTCACAAGAGAAAATGGCTCTCTCTACCCCACATGGCCTGATTCATTTCTTGACCATGCCCTTCGGGTTACATGGAGACCCGATCACCTTTCACAGACTGATGGAGGAGGTGAGTGGTGGGTGGATAAAAGGAAACTGTCCAGACAAGGCTTTGTAATGCAGGGTTCCACCACTGGGCTTGTGGGATTTATTAAAATTTGGGGGGCGATTATCTGTTGTACAAGTATATACAGTGACCAAGGGATTTGATTGGGATTAAATCTTTCACTATTTAACTCTTTGCGGTACAATTTTCCCTTTCCAGTCTGATGTCGGACTCTGTCCGACATCATCAAAAAGATGTAAAGCACAGGTCTCTAGTTGTTTTTTCTCCGGAAAAAGCCGAGAAAACCTTTCAATGGCCGAGTGAGACTGATAGGATCCAAATGAAGCTGAAAAAAAGGGAGTATCTGATAGACCCTGTGGCAGGCTGGCGAGTGGATAGAGGTCCAGAGACAGTCTGTAGTTCAAAAAAATAATTATTTTATTATAAATACACAAAAATAAAAGGGCACAAGGGCCAAAACAAAGCAATTTAAACACAAAAAGAAAGACAAAAAAACAAAAATAACAAAAATAACAATGTCCAGGCTGGGCAATGCCTTCACTGGATTCACAAATCTCAAAAATCACACCTCAAAAATCACACATCAAAAACCCACCAACCTGCTTCCTCAGCTCCCTCCTCTCTAATGAGAAGCAGAGGCCTCCTTTCTTGTCAGGTGGCTGGGCGCTGATTGATCGTTAATTAAGCTAATCATCTAATCAACCCCAGCTACCTGAACACAATGAACCCAGGCAGGTAGGGGAATTTAACCCCATCCCTGCCAATTTCTAAAGGGCAGAGCTGTGCTCTGCCACAGACCCATGCACCACAAAGATAACACGGACAACAAACAAAGGAGATAGCTGCTTCTGCATCCAGCGCTCAAAGAATATCACAGACATTTGCAAAGCTTTTTGAGATGTTATAGTAATAAAATAATGACTTGGATCGCATTAGTGAGGAGTTTGGTGATAAAATGATCAGGAAAGGATTTATCAGTATGCACGTCTATAAAGAGGTATGTGAAAACAAACAAGGAGTGGGGCTTGGCTGGAGATACAGTACTGAGTGTCCTTTTGCAATTTAATGCCTTTTAAACCTGTTTTGCTCTGAAAAAAAATATTATTATAAACAGTGCATGTAAAAATAAATTGGACCTGACACGCCTGGCGAGAGCTGAATAAATGGGCCGCTAAGGGTTAAATGCAGCACTGAGACAGACTTTTCATTAAATTAATTGGTATATATTTATAGAGAGGATAATTATCTATTCAGGGATGCTAAGACATTTAGTAAGCAAGTGGTCTTAGTGGGGTAAAAAGGACAATAAATGTCCATCTCAAAGTGTCACAAACCAGCACATGTTTAAAATTATTTGGTAGGCCAGCATATGTTCTGTATAATGAATTACTTTCAACTGTGTTGCATTTTGTTGGCTGTTCTCCAGATTTTAACACTATGTAAACACCTTGGCTATTTCCCAGCTGGACAGAAAACCCACTTTCTTAACCTTCAGTGTCTTTTTTTCCAGTGACTACAATCATATTTCACAGTTGTGTGTTACCAGGTTTCATTGTCCAACCTTGAAGTCCACAGACATACAGACACGCTGGCAGACACTAAAACAATTTTAACCTAAGCTTGCTAATAAATAAACAAAATGTGTTTTTTTAAGAATTTCTAAGAAAATTCTGAGCTACTAATGTTCAGTTAGATCACTTATATCATAACTATAAAAGAAATCACGCAAATGGTACTTCTTCGTAAATACTGCACTTGCCCATATTTTCTTATTGCTATATCCACTATTATAGCTCTATCTAAAGAAATGCTGAATTACCCACATTCCTCAAGTGGATAGTTATATGCTCATTCCTATGTAGTTAGGATAACTATGTTCCCTATAACATATGTTTCAACTTAGCAAAGACAAATGATACAATCAGGCATCGTTTGAGACTAGAAAATTGTGCCGGATTCGACAGTGTGCTGGATTACAGTGTTACTGTAAAAAGTGTAATACTGTACCTAAAGTAAGATAAAATTACAATTCGAGGCTATTTGAAGAGGCTGGCTTCGCTGTGAGAATGATGAGACTCCAGGAGCCCAGAAGTAAGTCAGTTTAGAGGATGTTGATCCCAAACGGTGTAGAGAGGGTATGCTTAGACTAGTAGGTTCCTGGATTGGGACATTCCTTTTTTTAACAGTTTTTTAAATTGTTTTTTAAAAATGTTTAACAAACACAAAGAGTATAGTCCCATAACATATGTACATATGTCCCCTTCTGCACCGTGCACCTCCAACACACACCAGACAGTCGGAGCCCCGCCCTGTGCAGCCTGCTGCGTGTCCAGTGATAATGATGTAGTATCTTCATCTGCATCTGAGCTTAAGGGATACCTCCTTAAACACCTTGTGAGCAATCTGCCACAATCTGCCTCCCATTCATCTCCATCTATGCCTATACCCAAGTCTTTTTTCAATAGTGTCTGTGTGGCTGTAAGATCTTTTTTTTTTTCAAAATGCCTCTGTAAATTCATGGAGTAGTAATGGTCTTTAAATCTTTTTCCAAAAATAGTGTATCCCAACTATTTGATCCTGGAGAGGATCCCCTCTTACACCTAAAGCTTTCAATGCAGCTCCACAACTGAAGATACCTCCACCATTGAAGTTTGACAGGTGATAATCTTTCATCCGTGTGCTCACGTGTTGCATATCCCTGCCCGAATATAAACCTGAGATTTTTGTAATGTTTTGTCTTCGCCAATCCTTCCATATAACTTATTTATTATTATCAATCAATCAATCTTTATTTTATATAGCGCCATTAATAGGGACCACCATCACAAAGCGCTTTACAAGATGCAGTAAGAACAAGAAAATCCATAATACTTTAAATACAGAGAAATGCATAATACATGCTATACAGAAAAAAAAAAAAAAAAACATAATACATTGGAAAGTGCATAATATATAATAGTAGCATAATACATGAAATAGTACATTAAATAGAGTGGAAAATGCATAATTCATGAAATAGTAGCAGCAACATGCAGCTAATAGCAGATGTCAGGCTTAAAGAGTATGGAAAGCAAGAGCGAACAGGTAGATCTTGAGAGTTGATTTAAAGCGAGCGACGGTGGGAGCATCACGCACCAAAGCTGGGAGGGAGTTCCAAAGAGTCGGAGCCATGAAGCTAAATGAGCTTTCTCCAAGTGTGGTGCACTTTTGGTTGGGGATAACAAGCAGGCCAGAGTCGGAGGACCTCAGCTTGCAGGTAGGGACTTAGCATGTCAGCAGGTTGAGGAGGTACTCGGGACCTGTGTGATGAAGGGCATTGTAGGTAAGCAGGAGAGTTTTGAAAATAATTCTGAACTTTACAGGTAGCCAGTGCTGCTGGGCAATACAGGGGGTAACGTGATCATGTTTTTTCCACCTGGTAAAGATCCTAGCAGCAACATTCTGAACTACCTGCAGTAGGTTTATGGTGCATATTGGGAGATCATCATATAGAAAGCTGCAGTAGTCGAGTCAAGAGGAGACAAATGCATGACAAAGTATCTCCACATCGGGAGGGAAAGGTAGAGATGGACTTTGGAGATGTTTCGAAGATGGTAGAAGGAAGATTTGACCATGGAGATATGGGTATTAAAGGAGAGGTTGCTGTCAAAAAGTACACCAAGGCTTCGTACTGTGGGGGAAGGCAGCAGCAGACAGTTTCCAAGGTTCAGGGCAGCTATATTTAGATGCTTAAGTTGAGTTTTAGTTCCTACTAGAAGGAGTTCAGATTTGCTAGTGTTCAGCTGAAGAAAATTAGCAGACATCCAGGCCTCTATGTCTTGAATGCAAGCTGAGAGCCGAGCCATGGCAGAGGGGCTTCCAGGATCGAGTTTTAAGTAGAACTGGGTATCGTCAGCATAAGAGTGAAACATGTGTATTAATTTTAATAAACATGTGTATTCATTTTAATACACAGGTTTCTCCACAGAGGCAAATAGGATGAGTCCAATATGTTTTCTTTTGTGAGAGAATTAATTTTCTGCCAAGTAAAATGTATAAAGCTAATACACGGACGGCTAATATTTACTTTCTTAGGGTGAATATATAGAATAACATATGTGGAATAAGGTAGCAAAAATAGTCTTTCAATGCCCAACCATGGGGGTGGTAAATGTTCTCTCTTAATAGCACCCAAATATTTCTGAAGAGTAAATGCCCAATGATAACATTGTAAATTTGGCAAGTTAAAGCCTCCCATTTCCTTGCACAAGGTCAATAGCTGAAAATCTAGCTTTGTGTTTATTCCAAAGGAAATCCTTGATAATCTTATTGGTTTGTTTGTGTAGATTTGCAGGCGGTGCAATAGGCAACACATTGAACACATAAAAGAGCTTAGCAATAGCCATCATTTTAACAGCACTTGTTTTCCCCCACAATGAAAGATCAAGTCCCCTCCACCTTTCCAGATCCTCTGCTATCTTAGCTAGTACAGGTTGTGCTAATGCATTGAGAGACATAACCCTCGTTTTATCAGGGGGTAATAAAATGCCCAGATATTTAATACCTTTTTCTGGCTGGTGTCTCAACATTAGATAGTAAATATGAATCAGTTTTATCACAGTTAATTTTATAGCCAGAAAATGAGGAGGTATTTAATAATGGCCAACACAATTTTAATTTATATGTCTAGTTGAGTAAGAAACAATCATCCGCATATAGTGCTATTTCATGTGTCACATCTGCCACAGGAACACCATGAATGTTATTGTACTGGTTCCAGTGTCAGTACAAATAAATGGGGGGATAAAGGACAACCCTGCCTGGTCCCTGTGGCAGAGCAAAGCTCTGCCCTTTTTAAATTGGCAGGGATGGGGTTAATGTCCCCTACCTGCCTGGGTTTATTATGTTCAGGTGGCTGGGGTTGATTGATCGTTAATTAACCTAATCAACTAATCAACCCCAGCCACCTGAACATAATAAACCCAGGCAGGTAGGGGAAATTAACCCCATCCCTGATAATTTAAAAAGGGCAGAGCTTTGATCTGCCACATCCCTCTATACAGCCTAAATGGCTGTGAAATGCAGCCATTAGTAAGAACCGCCACAGCCGTGTCTAGATACAGAGTCTGTATCCACCTAATAAAGCTGGATCCAAACCTATAACTTCTCAGTATATGGAACAGATTATTTCACTCCACTGTCAAATGCTTTTTCAGCATCAAGAGCCAGAACTGCAGCAGGAATGTCAGAATGTTTCATAAACCTAATTTAACCATATTTAACAGCCTTCTTATAGTGTCAGAGCCTGTTACGCACAAAAACCTACTTGGTTTGTGTGAATCAAATCCTGTTACTTGCTCTAGGCGATTAGCGATGACCTTTGCGATTATCTTTATGTCACAATCTATTAACGATATAGGCTGAAAGCTGCTACATTGCAACGGATCTCTGCCTTTTTTGGTTTTAGTGTTATTACAGCGACATTGCAAAAAGGGGGAAGGAGCTGCTATCAAATACTGTATTTTAATGACTTAATAACAGTGGGGTAGTTTTTTCATTAAATATGGCATAGAACTCTTTTGGGAACCAATCTCCTCCTGGCCTTTTTTCCCTGAACCCAGCTGCTTAATTGCAGTATTTATTTCAGCTACAGTGATTTTTGATTCTACAAGTTGCTTTTTATTATCCGGTCGAGGAGTCTGTCTTGTATAATATTGAAACCCTTGCTACAACAATAGAAATGTCACTCATTTGGGACAAATTCATGTTAATTATATTAAGCTCTTCACCACCAGACTTCTGGCGTGTGTAACTGTTGACCAAAGCTACTTGTTTGTTTTGAAACGATCCTATTGTGATCACAAATCTGGCAGCAGTATCTGAAATGGTATTGATTAAAACAAAAAAGGAAAGTTCCTGTGAAATAATGTTGCAACACCTCTGTTCGTAGTATTAAACATACTAAATGCAACTTCTGATATATTCCCAGTTGCATTTGTGGAACAAAACGAAGGATTGTTGTCTCCCAGGTACACTGAAAAATAAGCAACTAGGCTTCACTGAGTTGGCATTTTGACAAATCCACAATCATAGCAATCTATGTCTCGTAGTCAGTCTACAAACAAAGGCTTGAAAAAAAAAGAAACGTGTGCTAGGAGGACATGTACTATAATGGCGGTTCTAGGTAGAACTGTTTATAAGTTTATCATTTTTGCAATTCTGGCTATCAAACGCTGTCAGGATATTTAATTCATATATTTAGGAAAAGTCAAAAACAGACATACACATATGACTTATAACTCTTTGCAAAGTCCAAAATGTTTTTTGTGCTTCACCGGATTATGAATGCCATGGACGTTCCAGGTCACGACTTTGAAATTATGTAAGTTAGCCATATTCAGCTACTGTTGAATTATCAGGTGAAGCCTGTGAGCAAACAGTTTTATCATTGCGTTAAACCCCCCCCACCCACCCACCCACACGTAAGGGTTCCCACATACGGGTCCAGTGGGTAAAAACCCACCCAAAAAAAGTGTTTTTCTAAAGGACTCCATCACCCCAGTGGCAGACCCCAATGAAAAGACTCTATCTCCCCCAGCACACCTGGCAGCCAACACAGATGAAAATACAGAAAAACAAAAAGCGAAAAAACTGAAACAGAGAACAAGAACACAAAAGGCAAATCCTGTATCATGCATGTAATGCCAACTTCTTAGTTTCCCCTGGCCCCAAATGCAAATATGTGAAACTATCCCATTGAACAATGAACACATTTCCTATCATAGTAGCAGATTGTAAATTAACAGTGGATTGTCTATAAGATAGCGAAAAATTTACAGTTTGCTGTTTCATGTGGCCATATTCCTCCTTACTGTCTTTCAATATATTTGTCTGAAGCCCTCCCTTGTGACTCTATGCATGAACACTAACCTTATCCTGAGAACAGTCCAGTAGAATCACACTTGACAAGATATGAATAGGGTCAATCCACAGTACAGTTCAAAAGTAACCCAAACCTCAAAATTCCAAAACACAGATCTCCGGCTAAGAATACCAACACCAACATAGTCTTGATTGCTAGTCACTAGAAATCAAAGGGGACTCATCTCAGATCTCATCTTCAGCTATGGAGAGTCTTAATGAACCGTTCTGCCTCTGAAAAATTGCTGGTACCCTAGTGTCCCCACTTGTGTTAATCAAATCTGCACGCTTGTGTGGCGTGTCAACACCCAATTGACTGTGTCTGCCTCTATTATTCAGTAACGACCCACACACATAACAAATCCCCTTGATACACATGGTATCAGAAGAGGGAAGTCATTGGTCCTAGTGAATCCAGGCAAAATAGGCACAGAGCAGTTGAAAGCCAGGATCCACATGCAGAACCAGGAACAAATGAGATGTGGGTGAAAATCCAGAGGTGGAGGAGCTGGAGCCCTGAAAGCCAGAGGGGGAGGAGTTATCATCCTCAGAGGTCAAGGTAGGAGGAGCTACCTTCCTTAAAGGCCAGAGCAGGAGTGGCTGATTGTCTGTCAAGAGCCAGAGGAGAAGCTATGGTCTGAGAAGGAGTAGCGGCCGTCCCGCGGGCCAAGGAAGGAGCTTGATAGCCTGAGGAGGAGGAGCTGCCATCCAACAGCCTCAGGATGAAGAAATGCCACCCCCAAGAGCGAGGAAGGAGAGAAGCCTGCACACCAATCCACTGACTATGGGTCAGCTCCCGTATTTCTAATCATCCCACTGTCGTGTCTGAACCACCCATCACCCTTTGACACCCCAAACAGAAGAGGAACCAACCGAAGATCTCAAACTGACCAGTGGTACTGTTCTGAGGTGGAGGACATGTGACTGGATTAGCCCTGTCACTGGTTCCTGAGCAAATGTGTGCAGTTAGAATGCAGAACAAGAGACGTATTTCTGAGCAACCAATTGAGCAGTTTGGCTCGTCTGGCGCTGAGCTGATTGGGAGGTCCGGATTGGCTAGGGGGCGTGCCCAGGGAGGCTGTGTGTGCACCACAGCTCGAGGTAACTGCACAGCCATGCTACACAGAGGGGCACTTTGTTTACATCAAAGAAGAGAGCATCCGCTCTGCAGAATAACTACAAAGGAACCCTTCAACTGCAAGATGGTGCTCATGAAAGCATTGCCCAGCCGAGGCCGCTTGAAAGGGCGTTTGAAGAGGCCAGAGTCGCCATAAGAATGCTGGGACTCCAGGAGCCCAGAAGTAAGTTGGTTTAGGATGTTGATCCAAACTATGTAGTGAGGATTTGTGTAGAGTAGTAGGTTCCTGGAATGGGGCTTTCCTTTTAATGGGACCAGCGCTCGCCATTTGTGTGGCAAATTTGTATTTTTAGCTTTGCTTTTTTTTGTTTTCTTTACTAAATCCGGTGCTAGGATTATTATTGTTGGTACCCTAGTGTTGGACCTGTGTTGTTTATTAAATCTGTGCCCCTGTGCAGTGTGTCAACACCCAATGCTCTGTGTTTGCCTCAGTATTATTCACTGGTGACCCATGTATGTAACATCGCCGTTATGTTTCCTTATACCTTTTTCACTATTCCTCTGACCTATTTTTTTTAAGGATACCTCAAGAAGTCATTTGATTGGACCTGCTTGCAGAACTCTGCATAACTGGAACCTCTTTACTTAACAGTCTTATGAACTGAACCAAATGTGTGTTGTGGATTTTCATATTAAATAGCAAGAAACATACCTCTGGTCTGTATATTATCTGCAATTTAAGGACAGATACATGATTGAGAGTCCTCATACTTACTTTGAAGAAAACCCCTTACATCATCCTTAACTGTTTGTATTTAAAACCTGTGAGGCACTGCTTTTTACTTTCTGTCAAGTGTCCACTACATGAGTTATATATCTGAGTACTTTGTGAACTCTTTTTATTTATACAATCCTTACAGTCATCTGTTTTCTGAAGTTCAGATGAACAGTCTCCTCTCCATCCTGCAAATTAAAGTTAAATCACATTAAACTATGTTAAGATAAATATCTTTTCGTTTTCCCCAAAATGTATTCCAACAAGTCTGTTCTTTCTCATTAGAACTTTCCAAATGTGACAGCAGCAGTTGCCATGGCTGAAATGTATTTTTTTTTTTTTTCACTCCCATTTCCAAGCATTTTTATGTATTTATTTATTTTACAAAGGCAAGCATGAGATGCTTTCTCAAAACACAGCATGTTAAAGAGGTTTTTCCCTGGGGAAAACAAGGTTTAGTTTTACTTCAAAGCTATCAATTTTTTACATTTCCACTAAAAGGTAACTGTGACCACTGAATGTGGGATTACCTCAAACACTTTCCAAAAACAAGAAAAGAATACCACAGCAAAACTCTCAACAGCTGCTGACACAGGATAACTATTCAAAGGGGAACCCCTAGTATTACAACACAGCTTGTTATTTTCAGAAATACCTCGGGTTTCCATCAAATCACTTGTCTTCGGAGATGAGGGTACTTAATAGTTATTGGAGAGGAGTGCTGATCCATGCACAGAAGCCAAATTGTTATGATTTTGTTCTTTTCACAAAGACCCTACTATTTTAGTTCCTTAGAGACATTGAACACCTGATCTAATTATGGGTGGAACCAAAAGACCAGCTGCAAGAAGGGTAATTTATTTTCTTTTTCTTTTTGCTGGCATAAGCATTGCCCACTTGTACTCAAGGCAGACAAAGAAGGCCAGAATGGGAAAAATTCCAAAGACCATATTGTAGTGTAATGTAATGTATGATACAACAATACGTTGGTTGATATTGTGATCAATGTCCACCTACATTTTCCTGAAACCTCTTTATTAAATATATGTTTTGCAGATATTATAGCAATCCAGGGGGTATTGCCCTTGTTTGCAGGAGCATAACCAGTTGTTGTTGTCATTTTTCGTTAAATCTGCATTTATCTGGCTTTGATATTGCTTCAAAAGTGCCTGGAGAAAGTGCCTTATGAATGCAATTCACATTAGTGACAATATGACTTTTCAACTCTACTAGCCCCATCTAGTCTCAGACTATATATATGCATAGTAGTTGGGAAAACTACTAGAATGACAGTTGAAGGTAATTACTATTTCATTCTGCATGCATAAAAGTTAGGAATCAGGCCTATCACTCTGTTTTTTTGTTTTTGTTTTTGTTTATGACAATAGAAATGCCCTGTAGCTTTTCTTATTTCCTGAAAACACACCCAGTTAAAGGAGATAATCCGTTAGGCAGCTTTAACTCAAGCTAAAGACGCTATAGAGACCTTTGACTGCTAAAGACTATGCTAACAGAGTAACTGTACCACAGATATGTTTTGCTTGGATATTTACATTAAATAACTGGATGTAAAACATAACAAGTCAGAGAAACAGGACTTAAAGCATATACTATCAGGAGACTTCGACACAATATAGCAGAGGGTAAATAAAGCAGCTTTACCCCATTTGACCATATTTTAAAGAACTATAATATTCTTGAAAAGTCAGAATAACATATTGTAATAGCATTATATAGTAGCACATGGTTTATGCTGTACATGTGGTGGTTATAACTCTGTTTGTACAGTACATAATGTACTTTACAAGTATAATATGATAACATGAATGTGCTATGGTTGATTACTAGTGGTGTTTTTGCATGGTTATCATTTGACACATCATTATCACATAAAAGACAGTTTGACCATTCTCGTGTGTGAAGGATCAGCAACTTTAAATAGCTTGTTTACCAATCCTAGCCTTTGTTTTTATGTATTTATTAGCTACTTATAATTAAATGTATCAGCTACATTTAATGGCACAAAACAAAACATAAATTTCTGACAAATTTAGTAGGCCCAGAATGTATTATTAGTCGTTTTTGACTCTGCAAATTCACCACAGGTTTCACAATCAAAATGTGTTTAATATATTGTCATGTTACCCATTAATAAAATATAAAAAGTTTCTTATAAAAGTAAAAAACACAAAAGTGAATCGTGGCAGTGGCAGTTTGTGTGGGGAATATTGGTTTGGCAGGGAGGGGGTTAAATTCTTCCCTGTCAGAACATGTGGGAATTAAATTGAATAAATGATAAATGATTAATTAGGCCTCAGCCACTGGTGCATAAAAAGGGTGATCACAGATGTTAATTTTAGAATTCATGCTGGTGTTAGTGAATATGAAGGTGCGTGTTGTCCTGTATGTTCCTAAGTTTTTGTAGACATTTTGTTTTAGCCCTTGTGCCATTTGTTTTGTTAAATGTATTTTTTAGTACTGTCTCTCTCTGGATCTGCTTCCTGGGAGTAACACCCCTTGCCCGTGATGTTATCCTTTCCACAAAGCAACAAAGAAATAAACTTACACTGTACATGCTATCAGTTTTATTTCTGCATTGGGAAATGTTTAATTGTTTCTTTTGTTTGTTTTTTGATTTGGTAAATGGGCCCTTGCATTGGATTTTTATAGCATTCTAGTCTTTCAAGTCCTTTCTTTGAAACACTAAATGTAAAAAAGTAACAAACAAACAAAAAAATAAATAAAATCTATCTTTTTAAATGAACCCTTTAAGGCTATGTATTAAACCCCTGATGACGAACTTAGACACTCTCAGCAAAGGGTAGCTGCAGGTTTACTTCTATATTCTGAATCTAGCTGAGCCTTATTCAAATTAACCATTTCACCTGAAAAAGTGTGAACTGATGAACTGCCTTAATCAATTAAAATTAACTTTGACACAAACGAGAGAGGCAGAACCCTCTGAGTTTTCTCATCGCCTAATAACTAAAATAACATTTTTAAAAATAAATAAGTTACTTCACCACAAGACTATTTGCACACACCCAACATACACTCACAGCTTAGTTATATCAGCAGCTGAGGTTATTTTACATTAAATATAAATATGAACACATGAAATAAATGCAGTCAATATATACAGTACCTATAGAAAGTCTACACCCCCTTGAACTTTTTTCACATTATGTTGTGTCAGTGCCTCAGAGTTTCATGCATTTAAATTTTTTCCACTTACACACCATACTCCACATTGCTAAGGGGGGAAAAAGTTTTTATTGAGAAAAAGATTATATATTAAAAATACAAAACTGAAAGATCATAATTGGATAAGTCTCCACCCCCCCCCCCCCCCCCCCCGAGTTAATACTTGGTGGAAGCACCTTTGGCAGCAATTACAGCTGTGAGTCTGTTGGTTAAGGTCTCTACCAACTTTGCACACCTAGATTTGACAATATTTGACCATTCTTCTTTCCAAAACAGTCCAAGCTCTGTCAAGTTCCTTGGGGAGAGTTGATGGACAGCAATCTTCAAGTCATGCCACAAATTTGCGATTTGATTTAGGTCAGGGCTCTGATTGGACCACTCAAGGACATTTACCTTTTTGTTCCTTAGCCACTCCAGTGTAGCTTTGGCTGTGTGCTTTGGGTCGTTGTCATGCTGAAAGGTGAACTTCTGTCCCAGCTTCAGCTTTCTTGCAGAGGGCAGCAGGTTTTCCTCAAGGATTTCTCTGTACTTTGCTCCATTCATTTTTCCTTCTATCCTAACAAGTGCCCCAGTCCTTTCCGACGAGAAACATCCACATAACATGATGCTGCCACCACCATGCTTCACAGTAGGGATGGTGTTCTTTGGGTGATGCGCTGCGTTGGGTTTGCGCCAAACATAACGCTTTGCATTTAGGCCAAAAAGTTAAATTTTAGTTTCGTCAGAACACAATGTTTTTTTGCATACTTCAAACGGGATTCAAGGTGGGCTTTCTTGAGTAATGGCTTCCTTCTTGCCACCCTACCATACAGTGCTTGGGATATTGTTGTCATATGCACACTGTGACCAGTCTTGGCCATAAAAGGCTATAGCTCTTGCAAAGTTGCCATTGGCCTCTTGGTAGCCTCTCTGATCAGCACTGACACAACAAAATGTGAAAAAAGTTCAAGGGGGTGTAGGGGGTGTATATATATGAGCATTTATTTTACAAATCAAAACAAAAAATCTAAATAAATAAACATCTGAACAGACATTGGTTTGCAACATACATATTTATAAAACTGAAAATAGCAATACATTTTTTACTTTTCAGACGTGCAAAAGCAACTGAACAACGTAGATAAATAAACTTAGAAAAAAATATTTTACAGACGCGCACAGCACAAGAAGTTAAAAAAGTTAAATTTATTTTTCTTTTTTTCGACAAAAGGGTATTCCTTTACCTTGAGTCTAAGGCTGTTCACAATCAACACAGATAATGCACTTCTCCACTCCACCTATCTGCACAGGGCACAGCTGTCCGAAGTTTTATTTTTACTGCACTTGCCAAACTAGCATTAGCGTCTCCTGCAGCTCTCAGCGGGTTTGCCAGCTTCAGCTGTGGGTACACGCTTGGCAGTCTCCCTCTGTTCCAAATGCTTCTTGTACAGTTGCTGTGCTAACTGTAAAATACATTCTCTCCTTAGTAAATTCTTCTCTGTGCATTCTGTGTAAAGTACCCAGGAGTTGATGGCTGCTAGGTCCAATACATTGTAAAGCACCTGAACAGACCACTGTCGGGAGCCAGCTTTCACCGAATACTTCGTGATATCTGATCCAAAACATCAACTCCATATTTTGTTGCGTTGTAAACTCCATAGTCTCTGGTATTTATTTTCACTAGTCCCGATGCTAATTGACTGACCAAAACAGCACATCTGGCAAGCAGGCGCCAGCTTCAAGAGGCTGAATGAAAACAATAGACTTTGAGTCAAAAAATAACAAAGTAGAATACCGTTCTGTATAATCAAAATACAGTTGTTTTCTGTGTGACCGTCAATGTGACTGCTCCCGGGGCTTTTAGGTATATTTGTAATATATGTCCTTTATTTCTGCACTGTTGTGTTTCATGCTTTGTGAGAATATTTAATACATATGGATAGAAAGGTACATAAACGCACAGCCCCAAATGTGTTACACGACTGAAGAAAATTACATTTTAAAACCAAAAACTGCCAAAATGACTGCCACGTGGCTTCTAGTGCTAAGAGTGAATATATGTGAATTAATATTATAATTTCCTAGATTTACGTTCCTAGATTTACGTTTATAGTTCATTACATTTTTACAAATAATAGAACATTTCTAACTCCTCTGTGTGCAGTTTTAGTTTGCACTGAGACTGGCCAAAATACATGCCTGGACTACTGGGGCTTTTTATATCACGGTGGCCACCGGTAAGTCTTGGACATTATTGTGCACATTAAATTATCATTCACAATACATGTAGTGTGCACGCTATGGTATGCAAATTAGCCAAATAGTGTGCACGTAAATTAATGAGTTCTGTTAGTAAATGGCACAGTACATTTTGGTTTATGGTGTACATTACAGCTAGATATAGTGCTCTTTTGTAAATTAGGCCTGTGACAGAGAAAGAAGAATTGTTTGTTTGAGCTGCAAATCTCACTCACGACTAGAAATGGTGCTGTGTAAGGTTGGTGGTATGCTTTCCCATAGACGGGGCGACTCGATGGTAGGTGGGAACCAAAAGTGAGACATTTTGAAGGAAGCGCATAGCTGCAAGTTTGCTAACCAAATCCATTGTGATCAGCTGCGGGGCAGGCAGCAATTGGATAGACCGTGGCGCCGGGTTGATCACAGGGAGGAGTTTGGCAATATAAAGAGGACGCAGCTACACTGAACATAATAACAAGTTGGAGTTCTGTTTGTTTTGTTGCGTGTTGCAGAGTACGAGAAGCCAGCGAGCTGTCGCCTGCGAGCCAGCACAACAACCCGAAGCACTTGAATACCCCTCACCCACCCCATATTACTGGTAGAGTGGCAGATTTATTATTTCATTGAATACAAACTGTTTTTGAACATTGAACTGTTGTCTGGACATTGTACTTTCACCCTTTCACCCACACCACTCACCTCCTGACCCCATGTGTTTCTTCTGCACATTTGAGACCTATGTAGTTAATGGAAGTGCAAAATAAAGTAAGATTGATGGATTATTTTGTGAGCTAAAGCAACTTTTTAACATTAACATTAACATTTTTTATTTATTTATTTTTTTAATAAAGAAAATGTGTACATTTAGCACAAAGGTAAATACTTTTTAGCTATGGTCCAAAGTGTCACCAACATTTAAAGGTCCTACTTTAAACATACAGATGGGACTATTAATTTGCCATTAATATTGTCTGGTTAGTAAACTTAAAGGCCGCAATGCAGTTATATTTCCATCCTATAAGACTGTATGGTACAAACGATTTCATGTTAGTTTAAGGATCAGAAATAAACTATATCGGAAAGTTATAATGATAAATAGGATTTTGACACCGTGACAGGGATGGCTGAGTGGTGTACTCGGGTGCAAAGCACACTGTGGTGCTATGTTTATTTAAACAAAAACACTGCTCACAGAGCAAAATAAAAGGTTCAAACAAAACCAAATCTCGAGCACAAAATCCAAATAAATACTGTGCTGGTGTTTTCAGCAGGAAGGTAACTGTTTACTTTTACTTTTGTTTTTTGTTATTTTTTAATCCTCCGATCTCGCACACACATTCCTACTCTTTGAACATCCACACAGAATACAGAGAGCTGCAGGCTTTTATATTGGTGACCATCTCCCGACAAATTAAACAATTAATTAAATCGGGCAATGGTCACCTTCTGCATGAGTTTTAGTTGATAGGTTTCTAATCCCATCCATCTTGCCATACACAATAACAAACACAAAACATTGTATTTTTAAACACAAAACAGTACATTCTTAAATCGTTTCCAGTAACCCAAATAATACAATATTTACAATATATTTATTTACATGCAGGGCTTTGCCCTCCCCCTTCTATTTATGTGCAGGGCTTTTCCACGCCCTGCCACAGACATCAATAACAAGATCTAACAAGAACAATATGAGCATTTCATTTTTCCATGCCCACAATGAACCACAAGAGAAACACCACCGCTTGAGCTACACTATGCTGTCTGTTTTTATTTGTACAACTTAATACTCCTAAGAGTAAAAACTATTCATATTATAACATTTCTCACTTTCTTCAAAGAAATAATGGTGGTTGACTTTATTCTTTTAGGATAGCTCCAACTCGTAACAAAAATCTTTTTTTTTTGTTTTCTTTTTGTTTTCTTTTTCAGTATGACTTGGGGTTGATACAGACTGCAAACACAAACCCTGCTTCATTTCATTATAGGATTATATTTTTGTCTTTTACAGAGAACAGTTTTATATGCATATTTACAAAATAACGACACCAGTAACTGACATTCCATAAAACAGCTTCTAAAATTTTTCTTTTTATCTTTTCTTACATAAAAGGTTAATATTGAAAATCCTTTTTATTAGCTTGTATGCTGATGGAATCCAATAAGATGTATTAATTGGGTGCTGGACTGTTTTAGGGTCAATGTACTCTTAAAAAAAAAAAAAAAAAACTGTTTTAACCCAGAAAACAGTTAAACTGTATTCCATATGTGTTTATGTGGCTTTTGAGATGACTGTTTTTATGAATATGCTATTAAAATCATTCTAACGAAATTATATTTTCAATAAGAAATGGAAAAATAACTCTTAGTAAATTTGCATAAAGCCTAACCATTTTCCTAGGACACACCAGAGCTATTATATTCAATTCAAGCTTTGATTTATTATGTCACAGAATATAAGTCTACACCCCCTTTCAAAATTTTCACATTTTGTTGCCTTATAGCCTGGAATTAAAATACATTAAAAAATATATATATATATATATATATATATATATATATATATATATATATATATATATATATATATATATATATATTTATCTACACATCCTACCCCACAACTTCCAAGTGAAAAAAATATTCTAGAAATTTGTAGAAAATTAATTTAAAATAAAAACTGAAATAGCTTGGTTGGATAAGTGTCCACCCTCCTTGTAATAGCAAAATTAAATTAGCTCAGGTGTAACCAATCGCCTTCAAGATCACACACCAAGTTAAGTGGCCTCCACCTACGTTAAATTGTAGTGATTCACATGATTTCAGGATAAATACAGCAGTTCCTGTAGGTTCCCTCTGCTGGGTAGAGCATGTCAAAGCAAAGACTCAACCATGAGCACCAAGGAACTTGTAAAGAACTCCTGGACAAAGTTGCTGAAAGGCATAGATCAGGGTGTGGGTATAAAAAATATCAAAGGCCTTGAATATCCCTTGGAGCACGGTCAAGACGATTAGTAAGAAGTGGAAGGTGTATGGCACCACCAAGACCCTGCCTAGATTAGGCCGTTCGTCCAAACTGGATGACCCAGCAAAAAGGAGACTGATCAGAGAGACTATCAAGAGACCAATAGCAATAGCTACAGGCTTTTATGGCCAAGACTGGTCAAATTGTGCATGTGACAACAATATCCCAAGCACTCCACAAATCTGGCCTGTATGGTAGGGTGACAAGAAAGCCCACCTTGAATCCCGTTTGAAGTATGCAAAAAAACACTCTGTGGTCTGACGAAACTAAAATGGAACTTTTTGCCTTAAATGCAAAGCATTGTTTGGCGCAAACCCAACAAAGCGCATCACCCAAAGAACACCATCCCTACTGTGAAGCATGGTGGTGGCAACATCATGTTATGGGGATATTTCTCATTGGCAGGGACTGGGGCACTTGTCAGGATAGAATGAAAAATGAATGAAGCAAAATACAGAAAAGTCCTTGAGCAAAACCTGCTGCCCTCTGCAAGAAAGCTGAAACTGAAAAACTGAACGGAAGTTCACTTTTCAGCTTGACAACAACCCAAAGCACACAGCCAAAGCTATACTGGGGTGGCTAAGGAAGAAAAAGGTAAACGTCCCAGTGGCCCAGTAGAGTGCCTACCGAAATCCAATCGAAAATTTGTGGCATAACTTGATGATTGCTGTCCATCAACAGTTCCCAAGGAACTTGACAGAGCTTGAACAGTTTTGTAAAGAAGAAGGGTCAAATATTGTCAAATCTAGGTGTACAAAGTTGGTAGAGACCTATCCCAACAGATTCACAGCTGTAATTACTGCCAAATGTGCTTCCACCAAGTATTAACTCAGGGGGGTGGAGACTTATCCAATTATGATCTTTCAGTTTTGTATTTTTAATATATATATTTTTTTTCTCCATAAAAACCTTTTTCCCCTTAAGTGTGGAGTATGTTGTGGAAATAAGTGGAAATAAATCCTCCTTTAAATACATGAAACTCTGAGGCACCGACACAACAAAATGTGAAAAAAGTTCAAGGGGGTTTCTATAGGCACTGTATGTTTGTGCGTGTCTGTGTGACGGTGTGGTGGTGAAGCAGACGTCACAGAGTCACTGGTACAGGTGCAAATAACCCCAATACCAGCAATGGTAGAGGGTGTTTTATTTATGGGAATGCAGTCCAAAGCAACAAAAAAATACAAATCATAGGTCCCAGTAGAGCGAGTCCCTCAGCTGTATTGTGCACTTTTGGGGTGGTGGAAAGTGCAGGTGCTCAGGTGCTGATGTGTCCAGTTCAGTTGTGCGGGGTGTGTCGTGTCCAATGTGAAAGTGCTGGCAGTAGTGCGGCAGCTCCTTGCCGTGACACACACACACACACTCAGCAACCCAGGTTCAGTGTTACCTCCAAAAGCCCTGCACTTGCAAAATGATAGCCCTTATATACCAGGAGACTCCACTCCTTGATCAGCGCAACTCAGCACACCTGCCAGTTGTCTAATGCAGCACAGCTGATCACAGTAATCGTGTCCCATAATATGGTCATTCCACCCTGCACTAGGATGGCTGACTTACTTTTCCGCCCCTTTCTCCAAGCCGGCCCATCGCATTACAGGCGTACAAGTTCCTCTGCTTAGCACCCTCTTGGGTCGGGAGGGAGATTTACAGCTCAGATCCTCTCGCTCTCTGTCACAGTGTGTGTGTGTGTACATAATTTAGATCTTTTATTTCACATGATGTAATCAAAGAAACCACAAAATGATATCGCAAAAAGTCTACCGGAAGCCATAATAGTAGTATAGTATTTCATGATATGTTTTGAAATGTCACATTTTTCAATTGTCAGTTTTTCATTAAGTAAATGGCAAACTATACAAAGTGGTGTGTAAGTCAATATGTTAAGGTAACATTATTCAGCAGATTTCATTCGACTTCATGAAGCTTGTTAATTCTACAGGGTGACGCTGATGCAAAGCCTTTGTCCAGAGCTGTGTGTCCCTTGTTAGAGATGCTGGTGATGGTGCAGCTGTATGTGTTAAAGATGCTGGCGATGTTGCAGGTGTGTATTAAAAATGCTAGTTCTGGTGCAGGTGTGTCCCTTGTTAAATATGCTGGTGATGGTGCAGCTGTATATGTTAAAGATGCAGGTGATGGTGCAGGTGTGTATCTCTCGTTAAAGATGCTGGTGATGGTGCAGGGGTGGGGGTGAGGGGAGTAATTCTATAGCAAGGAAAAAACTTTGAATATTCAAACAGTATTTATTTATTTATTTATTTAATGTCTGATGTGTGGCACTTTATAGTTAGTTCTCTATCAGTTCTCCTTCAGCAAAACAAGTTTCTTTAAGAGGTCATCCGACAGCCGATTTCTTTGGGGGAAGAAAATCAAGCCAGCAAAATGCAAACAGATGCTCAATATTATGTTATTAAAGCATATGAACAGCTTCTTTATGAAAGGGCATTGCTCTAAAGATGCCACATCCTTCCTTGGGTCTGCAAGAAAATGAAGGATCTTCAGCTCAGCTTTGTTGCTTTTTGTTGAGGGAGAATTTATCTGGGAAACATCTTTGCTATCCATAAAAACAAAGAAGTCATCTGCTTCCTCTTCAAGGGGTCTCCCACTAGAAGATTCTGATACAAGACCCAGCTCTTCAGCAGCCTGAAGCATTAGTTGATGGATTCTTCTGGTGTCTCCAGAAAATGTGACAGCGAGCGCATCATTGTTGATTTAAAGTTAATCCCAAGACAAACTGACTTGTTCCTGTGTATTTATTTATTTTATTTTTTTTTATCAAATACGCGATCACTATAATTACATTTTATACAGTTGCAGGTTAATATTTAAACTATTACTGACAATGTATTTTGGAGTATTTTGAAATTACAAAATACTCAGGAAATGTATTTGCAATACAAAATACTTTTAAATTGGCATTTGCATTACAAATTACAAATGTAATGAAAATATGTATTTTAATTACGTGTATTTTCGATACTGCCCAACTATGGGTGCAGGTGTATGTGTTAAAGATGCTGGTGATGGTGCAGGTGTGTGTTTCTTGTTAAAGATGCTGCTGGTGGTACAGGTGTGTGTCCCTTGTTAAAGAAGTTGGTGATGGTGCAGGTGTGTGTGTAAAAGATGCAGGGTTCGTAAGGGTCATGGAAATCAGTTTTCCAGACCTGGAAAGTCAGGGAATTTTTTCGAATTCTAGTTGTGGCCATGGAATATCGGGTAAAATAATGTAAGACAAGTTACATTGCCCTGTGTGCAAATTACTTTTTTTTTCTCCCCACTATTACTGTTATACATTTTCCAAGCACATTTATTATCAAGTGTTCATTGTTTTCAGCTGTAGTGTTACTATGGTTAGTTAAGGTTAAGGTTTCCGTGTTTCAAGTCAGTTGTGTGTGTCGCTGACAAAGTTAGGGTTTTATACTGATTTATTTAGCAGAAAGTATGCCTGGAAAATGCGTTTGTAACGACGTGTGGTTTGCTGACGAGAAATACAGATCATAGGTGGCCCGAGTACATGATAGGAATTGGATTTGTCTAATACAGCCAAAGTAAAGAAAATACTAAAAATATGTACATAACTCAGTTTCTGAGCAGCAGCTTAACTGGGATGATTGCTTCAAGAGCCAAGGCTGTAGACAAGGACTCAGCGACTACAAAAAAATCTCTCCATACCCAGTGCTGTAACTTCAAGAAGTGACGGAGTTCGAGACCTCCGGTTGTCGACAAATAATTCATTGGAAGCAGAGATTCTCTGGTGCTTGAAACTTACTCGATAAAAAAAAAAAAAAAAAAATTCATTTGAATTGTTAGTAGTCTGGCTTATTAAAATGCCTATGCGGCAAAATTCATTAACTTGTTGCTAACATTTTAAAAGACGAATTGTGTATTGTACTTGTGAGGTAGAGTAAATCTTGACTTGTTGTAGGAGAAATGACGTGCAGATGAAGCCACTGTACTAAGTGTGGATTGCAAAGCAAGTTCAGAGAAACTAGTGTCTGTGCAGTCTGTGTTTAGATTTTATAATTACATGAATAACACGATGACGACAATGTTTAACTGAGACCTGTAGTCTTTTCTTTGTTTATTTTTTCTGATTATTAAATAATTAGAATTTTAAAAGTATTACACGTTTTTTAATCTTCAGTCTGGGGTGGGGGTGCAATTAATATTGAAATCCTTTGTGTAGGCCATGTTTGAAAGCAGAAATAGAAATTATAAATTAAAATAAAAATGTTAATCTGCTTTATATATTTTATGACATGTTTCAAAAAGGTCAACATGTATTGTAGTTGCTATGAGGTTAAGAGTACATTCGTCAAAGCTTTTTGTGTTACATGTGATAGTCTTATGAGGTCACAGTGGCTATTATAATGTACATTAATACAGGTGTTCACATATTAATATGCCTTCCCTATTAAGTTTACAGCAAAAGAGATACTACATGTCATAGAACTGTGATCTTGTTTAAGGTCAAAAGGAAAGGACCAATTAGATGGCAGGGTGCAGTCATTTAAATATAAGTTTGTGGGTATAGCAAGCAGTGATGTCAGTGTAGCTTATTGTGATAAGAGATATCCAATGACACTTGCTGTGGTGAAAATAATTAGGTTCTTAAGTATATCGATTCTCTGAATATCAATTTCGAAATACTTTTGTACCAGGATGTTCTGATCAAGTCGAATTCAAAAGATTATTCTTGATTTAAGACAAAGGAATGTGATTAGATTAAAATAGATGATTTTTAAAATGTCTCCATCCCAGAATGCAAGAACTAAATTGAAATATGATCCTCACAATGCAATGACATCATCACAATAGAGTGACATCTTCACAGCACACTGACATCACTGTTGTACTAACAGCTGACTGGCTGAGCTACTGTGCGTGTCACTCTTGGAGATGAAGGATAATCTTTTTCATTCATTTACTTTAAAACAGTGGTCCTCAAAATAATTTTGGCACGGGGCACAAATTGATCTTTCTTGGCTGTTTGCAGGCATGCTGACTATTGCATAGGTTTTTATCTTAAACACTGCCTTCTCGCGACACACACACACATATAAAGAGTTTTAGTGGGAGTTATTCTTGGCTCACTCTGATAAGGCCAAGTCTCAGGAAGTAATTGTACATGTTGCGCTTATTCTTTTAAATAATTTATATAAAATATGTAATGCAAATATTTTTTAATAGCACATTTACACAGATAACCATGAATAAAGTATAGATAGCATCTCGCTTTGTTTCAATTTGGCACTTTTTCAGTTTTCAAAAAGATCGCTCATCTCCAGTACAATTATTCAGAGAAAGTGGATTCGTAACTAAATATACTATGGTGTTTCCCTTGTCTGGTGAAATAAAAAAATAGAATTAGAAAATTAAATTCTACATACTGAAATGCATTATTATTTTCTCAATAACAGTTGCGAAATTCAGTGCTTACCCGGGATATTAACACCCCGCCTCTGCTCACGAATGATTGGACAGCTGGCAGATTTTTCACTTTCTCTTTGGTTACTCACTCACTTTCAATTTAATAGCAGAATACCGTGAACGGCCTCTGCTTGCTTATGAGTGGACAGCTGCATCAAACTTGGCAGACATTTGACTCTCCTATTGGTTAAACTTACTGTCAGTACCTGCAACTGAAACAGACACAGTTTATATCCCACCCAGTTAACTTATGATTGTGGTACTGCAGAGACATTCCAGATATTCAATTGGTTGATCGCACCGCAAAAGCCCTTCAGGAAAAAAAAAAATGTCGTGTACGTGCAAGCACAGCATAAGTGAGCAACAATGTCAACAGACTGCTGTGGTGCTTTTTTGGAAAACGTGTTTAAAGCTTTTTTTTTTTTTTTTTTCCCATGCTATGACCCGCCAAAAATATGTTCACGACCCATAATTTAAGAACAGCTGCCATGGACACGATGGCCTGGCTTCGCGGACACGAGTTATACGAATTATAGAGGTGTATACGGTTCTATTAAAATTACATGTAGATTTGATGCTGGTATGTCACTGCCATGACTTGTTTAATAAAGTAAGAATCATGTGCCTTTTGAAGTCAATGTTTTGCTATTTTTCCCAATTTTTAATAGTTAAAAAATGATGAACAGACCTAATGACGTTTCACTACAGATGTGGGCAGTGGCTGTGAAATTTGTTAATGACATCATCGAAAAAGCCACCAGGAAAGGCGAGCCTGACCAGAAGTTCCTCCTGAGCCACAGCCTGGGAAAAGAAGAGGTTTCTCCCACAGGGTTAGCTGGCATAACAACACAGCTCCCTGACAAAGATCTGGACGAATGCAAAGGCGAGCCTGACCAGAAATCCCTGAGCCCCAGCCTGGAGAAAGAAGAGGCTTCTCCAGCAGGGTTAGCTGGTATGACAACACAGCGCCCTGACAAAGATCTGGACGAATGCAAAGGCGAGCCTGACCAGAAATCCCTGAGCCACAGCCTGGGAAAAGAAGAGGTTTCTCCCGCAGGGTTAGCTGGCATGACAACACAGCACCCTGAAAAATATCTGGACGAAAGCAAAGGGACGCCTGACCAGAAATCCCTGAGCCCCAGCCTGGGGAAAGAAGAGGTTTCTCCCGCAGGGTTAGCTGGCATGACAACACTGAACCCTCACAAAGATATGGACGAATAGAAAGGGATGCCTGAGCAGAAATCCCTGAGCCACAGTCTGGGAAAAGAAGAGGTTTCTCCTACAGGGTTATCTGGCATGACAACACAGCGACCTGACAAAGATCTGAGAGAGGAATTAAAACATCTGCCTCGGGTGAACGAGGAACGGAAAGTGCCTCAGCGGATTCGCCGTACGGACAGCAGCCTCTGCATGAGGCGGAAGCACAGGAGGGTGCACCTACAGCCATCACAAGAGAGTCCCATCCAAACCAGCTTACAGCACCAGCGCTGCCTCCTGCAGAGGAGGCGAACAACAGCGCAATCAGAACCGCTGTGCTCAATGACCTTGAGGATCCCAAAGGTGGAAAGCCTCCGTGAAACAGACCAGGAAGTGAAGGTCAGTGCCGTGCAGCCTGAAAAAGAACAACAGCTGGCCGGTGAGAAGGGAAAGAGGTGTGGATGGTTTACAAGATTATACAAGAAGAAACAGACAGGGTACAAAAAGATGCAGAGGTGTGGGAGGTGTGCTACTGTTGCTTCTGCATCTAGGGAGGTGGCAAACCATAACAAAATAAAAGAGGGAAATCTAATTTAAAAACATTAAAAAAATAAAATATTAAAAATAATACAACATTTTTTTTAAATAGATACAGAAGAACATCAGAACGGCAGCTCCAAACTGAAAAAGAAGACAAAAATTAAGAGAAGCAAAGAAACAACAACACAGAGAAACAAGAGACACAACACAGGACAACAAAGAAACAACATGGAGAAACAAGATACACAACACAGGACAACAAAGAAACAACAACACAGAAACAAGAGACACAACACAGGACAGCAAAGAAACAACAACAGAATCAAGAGATACAAAACAGGACAGCAAAGAAACAACAACACAGGAAGGAAGAAACAACACGTGGAAATAACAGAAACAACATACAAGCTGACAAATAAAAAAAAAAGACGTTACCATCATCTGTAAAAGAAGAAAAAGAAAGATAAACCCAAAAGAAACAGGACATCAAAGGCCAAATAAGAACATGGTGAGATATCAATGAAAATAAAGAAAAAATAAATCGAAAAATGGGATAAAGTAGAGGGAAATAAATACAAGGTGAAATAAAACCAGTAAAAATGAAAAAAAAAAACATAAGAAAAAAGGAGAAATAAATATTGTGAAATAAATCAAAGAAACATGAAAAGAAACGGAAATCAAGAAAATGTGAAAAACAGAAGAGAAATCCAAGGAAAAGAGAAAAATAAGAAAAAGAGAAAGTAAAGGAAAACAGAAAAAGAAGAGATAAAATAAAGGAAAATAGAGAAAGAAAAGAGATAAAGGAAAATAGAGAAAAGAGAAAGCAAAGGAAAAGAGAAAAATAAAAGAAAATGATAAAGCAAAGGAAAATAGAGAAAAAGAGTGATGGAAAATAAAGAAGAGATAAAGCAAAGAAAAACAGATGAAGAGATAAAGCAAAGGATAATAGAGAAAAAGAAGAGAAATAGATAAAACAAAGGAAAATAGAAAAAAGAAGACATAAAGCCAAGAAAAAAGAGATAAAGCAAAGGAAAATTGAGAAAAAGAAAAAAGAGAAAGCAAAGGAAAATATTGAAAAAGAAAGAGTGAATGAAAATAGAGAAAAAGAAGAGAAAAAGCAAAGGAAAATAGGAAAAGAGATAAAAAGGAAAATAGAGGAAAAGAAAAAAAGATAAATCAAACGAAAATAGAGAAAAAGAGACAAAACAAAGGAAAATGGCAAAAAAGAGATAAAGCTAAAGAAAATCGAGAAATAGAAGAGATAAAGCAAAGGAAAATAGAGAAAAAGAAGAGACAAAGCAAAGAAAAATAGAGAAAAAATTAAGAAAAATAGAAAAAAGATGAGACAAAGAAAAGAAAAAAGATAAAGCAAAGGAAAAGAGAGACAAAGAAAAGAGATAAAGTAAAGAGAAAAAAGGAAAAAGGAGAGGGAAAAAGATAAAGGATATAGACTGGGCCCAAGTCAGCACAGTGTTCTCCATGTTAGCATGATAGAGGGAGTCCTGGGGTTCAGAACGGAGCCGGGCGGAGCAATGACACTTAATACAACCAGGCACTTCCTACATTGTTTTTACATTGTTCTCTATTGATAGAGTGAGAAGGATAATATAAACCACTGGGCTGTGAATACTACTTCAAAAGGCGTCCCTCTGAATTATCTGCATTGCTGAGGAAATACAAAGAACTGGCTGGTGATCCAGATTCATAACATTCAGAACCACCGCAGAAAGACGCAGAAAAAGCAGCAGCTCCTGAAGAAAGAACTTCAGAATACATTCATGCCATCAGTGACTCGCAGGGGGTGAGCTGGAGATGTGCACAGCATGACTGGCTCACTAACTCTGCTTTCCTTGCGCCATCGACCTTGAAAGCTGTTGGGCGGCTTGATCAATTCTCCCCGGTTGTGGCTTCCAATCAGACACTCAGCAGTTGCACTTTCTATCCTCTCCCCTGTACTATAGGGAACTGTGTGACCAATGGCACAAGGAAAGCAGAGTTATACCTTGTTTCCATAGCCAAGCCAACTCAAGCGCACACCCTAATGTTCCCCCCAATGCTGCGTTTCCATGTTTATGTAAAACTCAAGTTGGCCTCATTACGATTATCTTGTTTCCATAGTCAAACCAACTCAGGTAACTAGATTACTGTATCATCGTTATCGACATTGGATACTTGGATACTTTCCAGAAAATTTACTGCACTGTCTTATGATATTGGACGGTGTCCTAAAATCACATCTAATTGGTCATAATATTTATATAGGAGGTTGTGTGGTCCACTGGTTAAAAAAACTGATTTGTATCTAGGCGGTCCCAGCTCAGCCACTGACTCACTGTGTGACCCTGAGCAAGTCACTGAACCTTCTTGTGCTGTTTTTCAGGGGAGACATTCTTGTAAGTGACTCTGCAGCTGTTGCATAGTTCATACACCCTAGTCTCGTATCTTGTAAAGCGCTTTGTAATGGTGGTCCACTATGAAAGGCGCTATATAAAAATAAAGATTATTATTATAATAGCTCAATATTTTGAGATCGTTTCCGCTTTTGTTATTGTGGTCCTTGATCTTTCTGTATTCTGAATTTAATTTTTTAATTCTTTCCTCACATTGGAGCACATTCCTACTCACACCTACAGAGAGTAGAACTTGACTTATATTTTGAAAAACTTTTTGATTTTGAAAAGATCCTTGAAGCTGGCTTTGAATAACCCGAACACCCTAAACAGTAATCAATCAATGTTACAATGTCAATAACGGTGATACAGTAGTCTGGGGCTGGTTGTATTAACGTGATCAAAACACAGGATCAGGTCTTGAGAAGGCGTTGTACTAAACGGATCATGAGCAGGCTCCACGGATCCGAATTTTTATCCGATTCCGGTGCTGCACATGCTAGGCAAACTGACCAATGAGAAGCAGCGTTTAAAGATTCTGAATGTCAAAATATCAAGCATATTTAATTTAAAAAGACATAAATCCCGTACATACTTTTTTTTTTTTTTTTTTTTTTTTAATCCCATCAATACTGACTGGAACCTATTAGAAGCAACCACTACATTTATAATTTAAAAATCCAACGCTTCTATAAACAGACTGAGTACATTAATATCTGTTTGTTGTTTTTTTTTTAACTTCTAAAAAGTTTATAATAAAATGTTACCGTTCACGGTGGTGTGCATTTTCTGACAGATACATTCACAATGCTGTATTCTTTACAGCTGTAAATTAGCCACCAAACACACAAACAGATGGCTGCAGCATCGGTTCACGGCAAATTATCAACATATTTTGAGCAAACTGAATCAAGGGCTGATGATAGCTGCCACTAGAAAAATGTTGTGTACAGGGGGAGATCGAGGCTGTCAGAGAAGGTAAGCTCATTAAGAAAAAAAGGGAATTGACCAAAACATTTAAAAACAAAACAAAACAAAAAATCATAGTGTTCAATCTGATTAAACCAATGATTTAATCGATAGAACAATAACGGCAGTATGATTTTGTCAACACTCAAAACGTGTCAGGGCTCACAAAATTTTGTTAAAGGTACTTGCCCTTCAGGCAGTCCATTGTAGACATTTGGTTGTCCAAAAAAATGTCAAGTTGCCTTTAATTGACCTATAGACTGTGATTTGTACAAAGTATACTGTACTCAATATAGGTACAATATTTCAGGGTTCATATACTTTTTCAACATCAAAATTGCATCCGCAGAGCATTATAGCTTTTTGATCCAGAGCAGAAGTTGCTCCTGGTTTTCTAAAAGTATTTGTCAGAATCTGGAGGTGTATATATAGCAAGACACAATGCAGATATGCAAAGTGTATTAAGCATATAAGTCAAATACTAAATACAGTACACTTTCGCTATAACAACGCTGTTTGGGTCCAAAGCCATTTGTTCACTATAGTAAAAGGACAATCCAAAACGAACAATATAAGCTGCTGGCGTAAGTTAAGGAAGTCACCTTGGATAAAGGCATTAGCTAAATGCCCCTCCCCCCCACCCCCCCTGAAAAAAAGCACATCAAAGAAGTTTCAGTTTTGTTTCAATTGAAAATGTTAACTGAAATCCTGGTTCCTTATTAAAAAAAAATCAGTGTTGCTTTGCCGTTCCGGTTGCATAGAGGACTTCTCTGTACTTTGCTCCATTCATTTTCCCTTCTATCCTGACAAGTGCCCCAGTTCCTGACTGTGAGAAACACCCCCATAACAGTAGGGATGGTGTTCTTTGGGTGATGTGCTGTATTGGGTTTATACCAAACATATTGCTTTGCATTTAGGCCAAAAAGTTCCATTTTAGTTTTGTCAGACCACAAAACTTTTTGCCACATGGCTACAGAATCTCCTGCGTTTTTTGCATACTTCAAACAGGATTCAAGGTGGTCTTTCTTGAGTAAGGGCTTCCTTCTTGTCACCTTACCATACAGGCTAAATTTGTGGAGTGCTTAGGATATTATTGTCACATGCACAATTTGACCTGTCTAGGCCATAAAAGCCTGTAGCTCTTGCAAACTTGCAGTGTCTTTTTGCTATTCCAAGGTATATTCAAGGCCTTTTATACCCATCCTGAGTCTTTGCTTTGAAATACACTACCCAGCAGACGAAACATACAGGAATTACTGAATTTATCCTGAAATCATGCGAATCACTACAATTTAACACAGGCGGAGGCCACTTTGGTGTATGATTTTGAAGGCGATTAGTTACACCTGAGCTAATTTAGAATTGCTGTTACAAGGGGGGGGGGGGTAGACACTTATCCAACCAAGCAATTTCAGTTTTTATTTTTAATTAATTTTCTACAAATTTCTAGAATATATTTTTTGTAAAAACAAAAATAATGCATTTTAATTCCAGGCTACAAGGCAACAAAAGGTGAAAGGGGGTATAGACTTTCTATATGCACTGTATATAACAGAGACATGTACACAGTGTATTATAAGAATACAGAATCGTCTCTCAAACATAACACATTAACCAACAGCTCAACACTTGTCAGCTCAAACACTTATGAAATATATATATATATATATTATATATATATTGTATATATATATCTATATATATCTATATATATATATATATATATATATATATCTATTATTAAGCGCGTAAAGTGCACACTAGAAGTTAATAAGGCGATAATAAGGCCAGTTTGTAACTGTGTGTGTCTCTCTGGTTTCACCGTGATCTCAAGTGTGATATTTGCGAGTCAAATTAGATAAACTGCAGTCGACACAGAGCTCTTCACATACAAGGGTTGAGACCTAATTATGTATACATGAACATAATTTAGAGCTTATATTTACATCACTGTAATCAAACAAACGACTAAGTGATATCGCAAAAAAAGTCTACCGGAAGCCATAATAGTAGTGCAGTAGTATTTCAGGTTAGATTTCGAAATGACACATTTTTTCAATTTGTCAGTTTTTTGTTATGCATATGGGACAACTACAAAGCGCTCTGTAATTCCATATGTTCAGCATGTTTCATTCGACTGCATGAAGCGTAATTAGTTAGCGCAACAGGGTGATGCAAAACTTTTGACCACTTTTTATTTTTTACCCTGGCATGCAGTAAAATTACCACTTGGAATAATACTAACTAGCACGCCCTCCTTATATATTGACACCCGGAACGAAACTGTCAATGGGAAAGCCCTCAAGATAAACACTAATAATTTATACAGGCAGGCAAGTGTTGGACTGTATCGCAGTACGATAAACCCTGTGAGTTATTACTTAAATCCGCTCTGTTGATTGAGGAGAACCCAACTGGAAATACAGGGGTCTTTTTAGCAGAGGGTTACCCCTTCAAATCTGAGAGTAACAACTGGAGATGTGCTCCGCAGTGGAGTTCGGTCCGGATAGAAGCATAAGGAACATTGGAGCAGAGGCCTTAGGGGAACTATAATAGGCGCGCACAACTACTGTGCTGGTAAGGCTATCGATTTGTTTGAGTTCCTGTCAAACTCATTATATGCCACTTCGGTTAATTAATGTAACCCTGCCCTATAATTGCGCCACTTTAGCAATTACACGCTTAATGTCAACCCTGTGTATTACTAGTCATACAACCAGTTCTGCCAGCTTATTGCCGGTTTGCTAAATAAAAAAAAAAAAAACTTGATTATAAATCTCGCACCTAAGTTGCTGTAGAATATTGACATTTTGTGTGATTAAAAAGCAAAGTATAGCACACAGAAAACTACTGCATGTGTGTCTGTGTCTGTATGTGTTGACAGCTTTTATATGTTTTATTGTATTATTATTACAAAGTGTTATGGTTTTGTAAATAGGGTGCAAGGTTTGAAGCAGCAATCTGATTAATTAGCGCTGTTATATAATGCAATACCGGGTACTGTATTAATCTCGAGTTCCACATTTAATGACAGGCCTGCTTATTGTTCACTGCTTGTATTGTCAGGTTAGTACTGGAGTCTGGTGACTTCCTTTATAAACAGCAGCTTCACAAAGACATGATGAACACAGGCGGTCTCAGACTTGCGTGTAATGTGTACGGTTACAGAGCGGTTGCAGGAGGAACTGGCCCCAGTTTGACACTGGGTAGGAGATGAGATTGAGCTGCAGGTGAAAACTGTGCTCAAGTTCTGTTTAAAAACCATACTTTGCTTGCAGGAGCTCCAGCTGGACCCTACTACAGCTTGAGAATGAATTTCCAGTAATTCTATGGGAAACCGTTTAGGTTAGAGACCATCACTTTGAAAACACCCCCGCTGGTACCATGATTTACTGCAACTCCCCCAGGCTTGAGAATACAGTGAATAACTTCTAGCAGGCGTGTCCAATCAATCAATCCCAGTGAATGTGCGTGCCACGCGTTTCTCATTAGTCCTCGAAGTTCTGGTTCAGAAGGAAGTTAGCAGCCAGGTTCTCGTATTTTTCGCATGCGAAGTAGGCCTGGATCACCAGCCCCTCTGGGAAGCCCAGGGCTGTTAACTGCAGGGGGAGAGGGAGGAGAAAAAGATGCCTAGGGTTAGGACAGAGAGACAGAGAGAGAGGAGACGATGACTCAGGGTCAACGCCTGGTTAGCAAGCCTAACTCCATTTTAACGACCAATTCCTGCGAGGGGTTGATATTTTAAGAGGCAAAATAAATAACTGCTGGTGACCGTTCAACTGCTTTCATTTGAAGCCAATTTAATTGACAAACAGCGACTTCAATGGAAGTGATGCATTGGCACTGTTGTGAGAAGCTCACTGTAACTGAATGCTGCCCATTGTAATTTGGATCAATGATGGAAAAGATTTAAAAGGGAATGGGAATTGATAAAAGCAGGGATGGCCCCCGAGCCTGGAGAGGAGACAGGCTGTGTTAAACTCTGCAGCAGTGCCCATCACTGCTTTATTGTCAGAATCACTGGTCTGCTCAGGACTTCACCTACAATTACTCAGCATTCAACGGGAGAATCGGAGGCTCCTTCCACAGCGAGGGTGGCTCATCAGGGCGGCAGCGTCCACAGTATTCTCACGTCGTTGAGTTCATGTCACAGCAAAGGAGTCGATCAATCTGAAGCCCTGTCACTGACTGAACCCAACACTCCCTTCAAGCACAGAATGAGATCTTTATATCTCTCTCAGCACAGAGTGCTGTCACAGCTGCACTGTCTCATGAGAACTAATTAACACTCCTGTGTCTTCTGCAATAGTAAAACCGTGTAAACTATTTATACCTCTCATTAGCCTGCTGTTTCCAGAGCTGTTAACTGTACAGTAGAGTCTTCTCTGTTCAAAGTCTAGCCTTCCCATTTGACACACACTCTCTCACACACACACCCATTAATCAGTCTTGAATTTGTTTTGGTTTCAGAACTGCCCTTGTCCTTATTGAAATGACAGGGAGCTAGGAGTTTGAACAATCAGACCCCTGGTAAATGTGAACTGATTTCATTACAGCATGAGTCAGTCTCACCCAAGTTTGGAGCTCTACTTGTATTTCAGTCTCATAATAAAATATGCATTGATCAGTTTCCATCAGTACAGTTCAGTAACAGCGTGTGTGAATGATACAGGATGTGTAATACAGGCCACAGTAACTTACACGATCAGATATGACGGCTTCCCCTGTGTATTTACATAACCCCAGCATTTCCTGAAAGACTGTATTGTGCTCATCTTTTACAAGAGTGGTGCTGACAAACTTTTCTATTTGGACATCTTGCTAACCACTGTCAACTTCTTCAGAAACCTGGAATTAAAACAACACGAACATGAACAAAAAAAACATACAGGACAGCATTGCCAGCAGCATTGAGACATGCTGCATGTTCCCTGCTCAAGACACAGGCAAACATAGACGTGTGACAGGAAGGCACATAGACAGACAGACACACACACATACAGGCAGACAGATGTACAGACAGACAGACACAGATGTACATAATCTAGATCTTTAATTTAACATCATGCCATCAAAAGAAACTACAAAATGATTATACCAGTAGCCATGATAGTATTACATTCGTGAAGTAGATGGAAAACTACAACACGGCAGGTTTCATTCGACTTCATGAAGCAGAACTGAGTTCACTCTAAATAGAAGGTGATGCTGAAGTTTTGGCCATCGATATGGCTGAGGATCCACACTGAAAACAACATTCTCTTCTCAGAGATCTCTGAACACCTTCTCTGCCCACCTTTGACACACCACCTGGGCCACTTTCATGGTGCTGCCTGCATTAATGATGTCATCGTGCTCGAACGTCATCATGGCTCGCATTTCCACGATAGTCGTGTAGATGAGCGCGTGGTACACGCTGTCACTAATCCTGCAGGGTAGAAGAGAGGCGATGCTAGCATGACACAGCGGGATGGCAACAAGACCCCCATTGTGTAGCAGTGTGATCCACTGCTGGCTTTACTAGAAGTTTAATAATCAGACACCCCTGAGCTAGTTACCTTATATGCTGTGGCTAATCAAACAATACACTCTGCAGCAATGAATAACTGAAAAAGTTATTCCATGCCAGATCTCTCAACCCTTTGCCTTCATGTTTAAATTCATGTTGATACTACATTAAAAGTGTTTGCCCCCAGCGTGTCTTGTTTAACTTTGACACTTGCACATGACAGATTTATAGATCAGACCCTTTTTTTGTACATAACTTGACCCCTTTTGTAGATATCTTTATACAGCTGGTCCATTTTTTCTGACTTTGCAGTTTTTGCACATGGGAAATGTTTTTGGGGGGAACGGAACACTAACAGAAACTCAAGTGACTAAAAGATCAATGAAGTAAAACACAGAAGAGTGCTAAAGCAAACCATTCCGCTCTCTGGATTAATAATTACACTGGGCTGTCTCAGTTCTGTATACCGGTGCTTTACAAAGGTAGCCTCTCTGATAAACCCTTATTTGCATCTTGTTTAACCCAGTACAAGCAGAAGGGTGTTTCCTGCCCTGGGTGTCACCTGAGTAAACAGGACTGTAACCTGGTGCAGCACAGACAGCTCCCCATTCAGGGACGCCCTGCAATTCTCACCCAGATCATACATCAAAACTCGCATATTTCACTGAGAGTGTTGAGTTTATACAGCTGTGGCTAAAAGTTCTGCATCACCTAGAATTTTAAGATTGAGACATAATTTAAAAATATATACATATAAGCTGTATAATATATATTAGGGATGCACCGAATCCAAGTTTTTGCGATTCGTCCTAATACCGAATCCATCTCAAAAGATTCGGACGAATACTGAATCGAATACCAAATCTACAAAATCTGTCAAGAAAACTGAAGGAAACTGCTGAATGAAAAACAGACTGGCAGCTACTAACAAAGGACGCACACAATCTATAGTTTTGAGCCTTTTAGTTAGCAGTATTTTTATTACCGAATGGAAATATATCCCTGAATAAGATTTCAGTCTGAAACGTACACAATTTACCGCTAGCCCCCACCCCCCACAACAGAAATGTCAAAATACTGAACCGTTTACTTTACCTTTACAAGAAGGGAGAGCTGCATCTTTGCCATAACCCATTATTTTCTTAATGACGTTTCAACCTGTGTCACTGGATCTGAGAGTAGTGTTGCCAACAGGCTCCAGAATCTCGGGACACTTTAAAGTCAGGTTTCGTAACTCACCTCTCTAAACCGCAATGTATTCCGTAGCGCGAGTATGAATTGTGCAAACTGTCTCTAAATTAATTGAATTGTTTTACTTAGTTGTTACCAAAAGCACACACGCCTGCCAGGATCTCCCTAGAACCCACGTTGACTTAAATGCACCGTGTGTGTAACACATATCAAACAGGCTACAAAATCGTTTTAAAAATATTTTAATAAAGCACAGCAGTTCCCAAATAAATCAACTTGTATTGGCACATTACAATAACGCAATTTAATTTACTAAAGCATATTGTTCAACAATATCTTTCCATCTGACAAAAGTTACAAAAAATATATATTTCTGTGCACCGATTATTATTATTATTATTATTATTATTATTATATTATTATTATTATTTATTTATTTATTTTTTTAACGCAATATGATCTCTAGAACATGTTTGACAGACAAAGCAACAAAGCATAAAAGTCTACAACAGTTTGCCATTACTATATATTACAGGTTTACTGCAAAACTTTAATCCATGAAAATTTAGATGTGAATGTATTGTGGCATACAGGGGTATGTTTGCATTCAGCAGCTGCGTCACTGTTTAGTGCGTGCGCCACCAGTAATAGGGTGTTGAGAGCTGTGACAGAGTTCATCAAGCGTGTTCTTGTTATTAAATTCAACAGTTACGTTCAATACTAGATTTGTGTCTTTTAGTTAAAGAAGAACTGCACACACTGGAGGGATGTATTAAAATGGATGTGCGTCTTGGCGGATATAGGATTCGGATTCAGTTCAACGAATCCTAAGTATTCGGCCGAATCCAAACCCTGCTCAAAAATTAGGTTTTCAGGCCGAATCCGAAACCGAATCTTGGATTCGGTGCATCCCTTATATATATATATATATATATATATATATATATATATATATATATATATATATATATATATATAAAACAAAAACATTTTCAATGTAAAAAAACAAGTTAGAAAAATGCAACAGCCATTTAAAGTGGTGATATCAAACACAAAAGCCCAAGTTAAGAGAAGCAGTTCGGGCAACTTGTCAAGCATCAAGCAAATAGGCACAATTGGAAAGGTGCTGGGGCCCAACATTCACACAATTCTTGCTTTTAACTTAGCTTCTTTTTTTGATAAGGCAAGTTGGCTAAAAAAAAAAATAGCGTTTCCAGGGTTTCCTGAGTTTCTCGAGTTATTACGTGAGCTGGACAAGTTTCACTCATGTTATCGCGAGAGGAAGCCAGATAGTAACCAGATTATAGGGATGGGACGGTATAAAATTTAAACGGTATGATAACTGTTAAAAAATAATATACTGTGGTAACCTTAACATCATGGTATACAGTACATCATGCAAGTTATAAAATACAGGCTTAAACGAAGACTAATATAAATCACTTAAATTACTGTAATTCACAAAAATAAAACCAACAAATCACACTTCCTGTCATGAAATGATTTAAACATTTGGTATTTAGAACTTAATTTAGTACGCTTCTTTTTATAAAGACAATCAGAATAATAATTAAAAAAATTAAAGTTGTACACTCTCAATGTTATACTACAACAGTATTAAGATCTATTTTATTTGCTCAAAATGACGTATTGCTGTAGTTTGCTAAAACATTTTAATGAATAAAATTAAATAAATAAATAAATATACAATAAATAAATACTTTGTTTAGTTGATGGTAAACTGAATTGGGAAATGGTCAGTCTTATTGCTTAAAACACAAACATGTACCGAAAGGTTATTAATTAAGAGCAGAGATGAGTTTTTGCTTATTTTTTCAACAGGATAAATAAAATATGTACAGCAATTTTTTATTTTATTTTGTATTTTAATAGTAAAGCGTGTTATTGGATTTATAGCTACATGTCACGACATTGCACAAGTAAGCTTCCAATGATTATTACACATGTGGAGTTTGTAAAAAAAAAAATTATTCACTTATCTAAGGGTTTGGAATTGAAAACAGGAAGGAAAAAATACTAACTATTCCTGGAAAGTCTAGACGGCCACAAGAGATTGAACGCTTAGTTAGAGAAAGAAGGCAGTTGAGGAAGCAATGGAGAAAAGCAGAACAAAGTCAGAAGGAGGGATTCCAGCTGTTACAAAGGGTCATAAAAGATAAACTTGCAACATTGTGCAGAGCTGAGCGCCTACGGAAAAGGCTAAAAAAAGAAAGAGCATGCGAGAACTAACTTTTATAAAGATCCATTCAAATTTGTAAAGAAGATATTCACCAGTGAGAAAAATGGCACACTAAAATCATCTAAGTTTGAGCTGGAGAGATATTTGGAGGAAACACAAGCAGATTTAAAAAGGCAGGAGCCTATGTCAATTCATATATATGAATATATAGGTGGGTCTTAGTCAAGGACAGTTTACTTGGCGACATGACCAGGTGCTGCGATGTTTGGCCTTAGCATTGCAAGACAAACGTAACCTGACCAATAAGTTGCCACCAGTTCCATCAAAGCATTACACACAAACAACAATATTCCTCCATCCAGGAGAGCAACCACCAAGAAAAGGTGTTAAAACCAAGCCTCACCCAGGACAACTGGAAGTTGCAAGAGAGTAGAAGATGCTGGCAGATGTTAGTCAACGGCTTATTTTTCCATCTGTGATTGCCACCACTAACCTTCGACCAGACATTGTCTTGTGGTCTGGATCAGCATGACTTGTTCATCTGGTAGAGTTAACAGTGCCATGGGAAGATGCTGTGGATGAGGCGTATGAGAGGAAGAAACTTTGGTATGCTCAACTAGCTGCTGAAGCGGAACAGCGAGGATGGAAAGTGCGAGTTTACCCAGTGGAGGTGGGTTGTCGAGGATTTGTGGCACACTCTACAACCCGGTTTCTCAGAGACGTCGGGTTCAGTCGCCAAAAGAGTTGCGTTGCACAGTGAAGAACTTATCTGAAGCAGCAGAAAGGAGCAATTGGCTGTGGTTGAGACGGAAAGATTCAGGATGGGGAACTCAAGCACAATAGAAAGAAAGCAACGCTGATGTACAGGTAAGTAAGCTGGGCTGAGCGGAGTGGGGGGTGGACGGGGGTGATGCTGGGATGCCAGAATCACTATTGAGCCCTCTTGAGGTGTCGTGGGCTAGTCAACGAAACACAGAGGATGGAAGGTGCCGACTTGAAGACCCCAGAGATGTACCCTACTTAGCTCAATCCAGACGGTTGTCATGCTGATGCGCTGGGGAGACCGCACTGGGTTGATCCCCGGAGACAGCATTGCAGCCGTTGTGTGTGCTGATGTGCTGGGAAGGCAAAATGAGCTGATCCCTGGCGCCAGCATTACACTTCAGCAATCAACACCAGACAGAAGTATATCTACATCATCAAATGGAAAACAATGCAAATGGACAGAGATGCAGATGGAGATGCATATTAGTTTACTGCAAAGCTATGTCTTAGTTGGTGCTTATGTTGGCAAGAGCAGAGTTCAAATTAGCATGTATTTCAACATCTACTCGCATTTAATGGAAATCAAATCAGAAAATTGGAATACTTTGTAAATAACTTGTTTAAACAAAACTACGTTGATAATAAGTAGGCTATCCTGCTGCAGTCGCGGGTTTGTGCTAATTTTAATAGCAGATTTCCAGTTCTGCAGTGCTGAACAGAATCGCGGCGATGCACTGTAGACGTCACTCATCAATACGGCTGAGTGTCCCGCCCCTTTGTTTATTAGTGTTTTGATTCATATATTAACGCAACGACAAAAAACGTCTGATATTATTTATTAATAATAAGGTAATTTAATTAATAGCTAGTTAACCACTCTGCCAGAATTTAAAAGCCAGCAGCTGTCTGCACTCGAGTTGGAGTGTAAGAGGAGAGCCATAAGTCTGTGTAAGAGGAATATAACAATTGCTAGCATTCTTGTTTATACACCAGCACAATACTTGTTTTGTTGCTGTTTATTATTTATTTATCTGTTTAGCCTTTTGTTTTGTGTCTTGTTTTGTTCAAACTGTTTGCTTTATTGTTTATTTAATAAAACACTGAGCGCCATTGCACTTCAGTTTTGCCTCGCAATTCACTGTTTTGATATCTGTTTCTGGTCTCACATCACCCCTGCAAAGCCATCCTGGTCACATATGGTTTCTGAAGAAAGACAAACCCAGCATCCACAAGTCAGACCAGGGAAGGACAGCAGGGTTTTTTTGGGGTTTTTTTTGTGTAAAGTTTTGAAGTGTCCTTTTGGGAAAAATAAGGGGGGATTACACATATTTTTTGGAAAAATAAATAAATAAATAAAATGGGAGGAAGCAGCAGCAACAACAACATCAGTAGCAACACAGGACTGGTCGCAGGTCCTGCGCTGTCTCTATCACGCTGGACATCTGCCTCAGCTGCCTGAAAGGTGACGAATGGTGCTTTGCCGTTGGTGAGGTTGGGCACATAGCAACTGACCAACCCCCTCCATTGCCAGAGGCAGAGGAGCCCGAATACCCTATATCTGAGTGGGATGAGCCTGTGCATCCAGCCCCCAGAAGGGGAGAGCCTGTGCATCTAAAGCCCAAGAGGAAGCTGTTCCCACCTCCACCAGCAGAGGGAGAATGCCTGCTGGTTTCACCTCCACCTCCATCATCCGAAGGGAGAGCAGCAGGAGCTGTCTCTGCGTTCTCCGAGGTGGACTGGTCCACTCTCCTCTGAGGGGATTTGGGACTGGCTGATAGAGCCTGAGAAGGATATTGAGGAGGCCCTCCCTTGCTGTGACCTCCTGTGGGGCCGAGATAGGGAGCACTGTGAGGTCTGGGTCTGGGTGCTCAACTACCTGGCTGCGGATATGGGAGGGGCCCTGCTACTGTTTCCCGCACCAGAGGAAGAGGAGCTGCTATCTCCAGTGCAAGAGGGGGAAGCCCCGCTATCTCCAGTGTCAGAGGGAAAGGAGCCATTGCTGCTATCTCCAGTGCAAGAAGGAGAAGCCCTGCTATCTCCAGTGTCAGAGGGAAAGGAGCCATCGCTGCCATCTCCAGTACAAGAAGGAAAAGCCCTGCTATCTCCAGTGCCAGAGGGAGAGGAGCCATCGCTGCCATCTCCAGTGCAAGAAGGAGAAGCCCTGCTGTCTCCAGTGCAAGAGGGAGAAGCTCCGCTGTCTCCAGTGCAAGAGGGAGAAGCCCTGCTGTCTCCAGTGCAAGAGGGAGAAGCCCCGCTGTCTCCAGTGCAGGCCAGTGCAAGAGGGAGAAGCACCGCTGTCTCCAGTGCAAGACGGAGTAGCTCTGCTGTCTCCAGTGCAAGAGAGAGAAGCCCCGCTATCTCCAGTGCAAGAGGGAGAAGCCCCGCTGTCTCCAGTGCAAGAGGGAGAAGCCCTGTTGTCTCCAGTGCAAGAGGGAGAAGCCCTGCTGTCTCCAGTGCAAGAGGGAGAAGCCCCGCTGTCTCCAGTGCAGGCCAGTGCAAGAGGGAGAAGCACCGCTGTCTCCAGTGCAAGAGGGAGAAGCCCTGCTGTCTCCAGTGCAAGAGGGAGAAGCCCCACTGTCTCCAGTGCAAGCCAGTGCAAGAGGGAGAAGGACCGCTGTCTCCAGTGCAGGCCAGTGCAAGAGGGAGAAGCACCGCTGTCTCCAGTGCAAGAGGGAGTAGCTCTGCTGTCTCCAGTGCAAGAGGGAGAAGCCCCGCTGTCTCCAGTGCAAGAGGGAGAAGCCCCGCTGTCTCCAGTGCAAGAGGGAGAAGCCCCGCTGTCTCCAGTGCAAGGGGGAGAAGCCTCGCTGTCTCCAGTGCAAGGGGTAGAAGCCCCGCTGTCTCCAGTGCAAGGGGGAGAAGCCCCGCTGTCTCCAGTGCAAGAGGGAGAGGAGCCATCGCTGCCGTCTCCACCAGCAGAGGGAGAATGCCTGCTGGTTTCCCCTCCACAGCCTGAGGGGCAGGAGCATGAACGTCCACAGCCCAAGAGGGAGGATGCTGAGTGTCTGCAGCCCAAGAAAGGGAAGCCCCCATGTCCACAGCCCAAGATGAGAACAGCGGGGGAAAAGTGCCTGCTGTTCCCATCTCCCATCAGCAGAGGAAGAATGCCTCCCGAGGGTCCGCTGCTGCTGCCGTCTCCTGCCGAGGGTCTGCTGCTGCTGCTGCCATCTCCTCCTGAGGTTCCACTGCTGCTGCCGTCTCCTCCCGAGGCTCCGCTGCTGCCGTCTCCTCCCGAGGGTCCACTGCTGCTGCCGTCGCTCCCGAGGGTTCACTGCTGCTACCTTCGCCTGGGGTCGCCGGAACTGCTTCACCTGGGGTTATTGTCTGCACTGCTTTTTAGCAGGAAATACTGTGGCCGGAGCCTCACAAGGGGGAGCAGGGATAACCTGTTATCACCCACCACGAGCACTATTGCACGCACCCATTCGCATTACATTCTTTTGGTCACCACACCCAGATTAAAAATAAAACCATTACCAAACCGGATTACAATTGTTTGTGATTATTCCTGCACTGCATCAGCTCTGCACCTGTTCAACAATCAGCAGCCACTTTGCCACAACGCTATATTAAATAAATAAATCAATTATTTAAACAAACATAATGTACTAAATCTGTGATAAGTGATGTATAATTTTACAATAAAGTTAATGTTAATCAGTTACATCAAACTGACTGTTGACAATCCAGACAAATGTAAATATAGAACATTGACAATGTGTGCTATGCTGCAAGGTTTGGAGAAGGGGCGTCTCTAAAAGTTGCGTGTATCGTCAGAAAGACAGCAGCTAAGAGCAGCCGGCGCAGCAAGCTCTGGGTAACAGAATGCAGCAATTGTATTCTGTTTCGTTGACAGTTCCCTTCAAAACCATTATCAAACCACAGTATCAGTTCACAAAAGATCTTCCTCAGACACGTTGCTTACTGCACAGGCTGCAAGTACCACTGCATGATTTAGAAGAAGTGTATTTGTAGTTGAAAAATGCGTTAACCATCTATGGCAAAGTGGTTGGTAAGGGGAACAGATGTCGCGGTGATGCGGTGCAGGAGTGATGAACAGACAACAGTGATTCAGTGAATAAGTGTGGTTTATTGCTCTTTTCCAGGTCTGGCGACCGTCAAAAATAATAAATCCCCGGCAATACACAACAATGTGTAAAGCACGGGGATAATGAAAACAAGGGCACAGTCCCGAACAAAAAAAACAACGGTACGGTCACCAGTCCTGGGTGATCGAAAAAGTGCAGGTGCTCAGTGCAGTGGTGTTCCGGATAGTGGTCTCCTTTCGACAGCTCCGGAGATGTGCGTTAACTGTCTATTGGTGCGACAAAGACAGACAATTACAGACAGACAGAAAATAACACACAACACGTACGACACTCTTCACATACTCTGAGAGCTCCTCTCTCAGTCCTTCTCTCCTAACGTTAACCCAAACGAAGGAGAAGATCAGCGTTACCCTGGCCCCTATATGTAATCCCGCATGATATCGAGATAAACGGTTGCAGCTGCCTTATTACTTGCAGCTGTCTCTCGTTTACCTTTCAAATCAATACGGTCTTACAACAGAGTCGTGCTTCCCTCCAGGCTGACCCACTTCCCTGACCCGGAAACGAACTGTCAGGCCAGCCCTTCCAGATACTTCTCCTCCTGTTCTTTAGCGCCCTCACAGGTCGGGAGGAAGATTCATCACCAGAACTCATCTTTCCGTCACACCATCGTATAAACGAATTACCCATCCCTACCAGATTACTGCATCATCGTTATTGACACTGTAACATTGTTATCACCAAACATGCCAATTAATACTTTTTCCAGAAAATTCACTGCAGACTGTCTTGTGATATTGGACAGTGTCCTAAAATCATATCTAATCTGTCATAATAGCGGAATGTTTTGGGATTGTTTCCGCTTTTGTTATTGTGATCCTTGATCTTTATGTATTCTGATTTAAATTTTTAAATTATTTTCCTACATTGAAGCACATACCTACTCACATCCACAGAGTAGAACTTGAATTATATTTTGAAAAACCTTTTGATTTCGAAAAGATCCTTGAAGCTAATTTGAATGAAGCATTCTCCCCAAACAGTAATCAGTGATAACGTTTCATCACGATTCCACGCTGCATAATGCACTGTCATGTTGAATCGTTTTTTTCTGTGTTTTTTTTTTTTTTTTTTATCGAGTTAAATTACAGGTAAGCTATTATTTTGTTTTTTCTAACATTAACTTGCAGCTGACACTGACTTCCACAGAGATTGCTGCTAAATCCCAGGATTCCATGATTAGTGAAGTCGAATTAATTCAGGCCAGCCTGTGTAGTGAAATGTACCTCGTTTCCATAGTCAAGCCAACTCGGGTAACCTGGGGCCGATTGTACTAAATGGATCTGATCCTAGATCCAGGCTCCGATCTTGATACTATGACGTATTGGGTTGCACTAAAAGGATCAGAGCTGATCTTGAGCTCAGTTTCGGCTCAAAATCTGATCCTATTTCAATCTTGCTTCAGTCCAAGGTCAGAGTGGGATCAGAGCTTCATTAAACGTTTTATAAATTGAGAAATTAAACGTCTTTAGTTTTGAACAAAGGAATAAACAAAATAAAGTAATTCCTCCATTTAAAAGTCAGCTCTGATCCCAATCTGATCCTGCTCTATGGTTGATGGTTGTGAATTAAACAAATGAAACTGTAATATATATTAAACAACTGAGACATCTGACATACACCATCATAATACGTAAAGGGAACTCTTTTTACAATTGCTAAAGTAATCTTTAATAAGTGCACTGTATGTAGATAATTGACATAAAGGTAACTTTATAAACTTTTAAAATATTTGCAGGATTTCACAAAAATATTTTCTTCAGATTATTATACGAAAACAGAGATACTTTAACGTTGTAGAAAACATTAACGTTATCTAAGTAACGGTGCATTTAAAAGTAGCCATAAATACTATATTAAGAAAATATTGCTGTATAGAAAACACTCAGTCAGGTCTATAATATATCACGGCCTAATACAGCGGACCTGACTGAGTGACTAAGCCTCATAACTAAATATTACACGTTTCCTGTGTTGACAAAGTCATACTGCTGTTATCATTCTATCAATTACAATTAAATCATTGGTTTAATCAGATTGAACACTGGGTTTTTTTGTTGATTTTTTTTTTTAATGTTTTGGTCAATTCCCTTTTTTTGTTAATGAGCTTACGTTCTCTGACAGCCTCTATCTCCTCCTGTCCGTGACATTTTTCTATTGGCAGCTATCATTAACACTTGCTCAAAATGTGTTGTTAATTTACCCTAGCTGTTTGTGTGTTTGGTGGCTAATTACCACTGTAAAGAATACAGCATTGTGAGTGTATCCGTCAGTAAATATATACGACCGTGAACGGTAACATTTATTATAAACTTTTTATAAGTTAAAAAAAAACAAAGCAATGCTGTTTTGATGACATCATTAAAGATCTCGGGGCAGTGTTGTGAAGAACAGTGAGCTTCTGCAGAGCTCGCCAGCACAGTGAACAAGCGGAACCAACAGGGACCGATAGGACGCCTACATTCTGATTGTCTCACAACGCATACGAGACCAAAGTAATCACTGTCATTCTTTTAAACTGCTTTCACCTGAAGCCAGTTTGAATTGATTAACAAACTGAGACTTTGCTGTTGTGAGGAGCTTGCAATACTGTGCATTTGCAATTGTGATCAGTGATGTGTTGGAATTGATCACAAGGGAATTGGGAATTTGAACTGGGAATTAATTTTTAAAAAGGAATTGGGATTGAAAAACAGGAATCGATCACCACCCTGGTCTTATCAATACCACCTCTCTTTCACTTGAAACAAATGCATTGCACACCTGCACAGTATAACACCTGACACAGCTAGACTTTACAGGTTACTACTTTTGAGGCGGAGTTAGAACCTCAGCTTACCCAATCCTGACCGTGCACAGCACACCTCCTCTGGGCTCCACCGAGCTGTCACCAACCCTGTCTGATCACCATGATGCTCTCTAGGAAACGTCACATTTCATCAAACAGCTAGTTTTGTCAGAAGTTGTAATTAGCCTGTAGATAGTATTTAACGCCGCTATATATATATATATATATATATATATATATATATATATATATATATATATACACACAGCTCTGGAAAAAATTAAGAGACCACTGCAAAATTATCAGTTTCTCTGGTTTTACTATTTATAGGTATGTGTTTGGGTAAAATGAACATTTTTGTTTTATTCTATAAACTACTGACAACATTTCTCCCAAATTCCAAATAAAAATATTGTCATTTAGAGCATTTATTTGCAGAAAATGACAACTGGTCAAAATAACAAAAAAGATGCAGTGTTGTCAGACCTCGAATAATGCAAAGAAAATAAGTTCATATTCATTTTTAAACAACACAATACTAATGTTTTAACTTAGGAAGAGTTCAGAAATCAATATTTGGTGGAATAACCCTGATTTTCAATCACAGCTTTCATGCGTCTTGGCATGCTCTCCACCAGTCTTTCACATTGATGTTGGGTGACTTTATGCCACTCCTGGCGCAAAAATTCAAGCAGCTCGGCTTTGTTTGATAGCTTGTGACCATCAATCTTCCTCTTGATCACATTCCAGAGGTTTTCAATGGGGTTCAGGTCTGGAGATTGGGCTGGCCATGACAGGATCTTGATCTGGTGGTCCTCCATCCACACCTTGATTGACCTGGCTGTGTGGCATGGAGCACTGTCCTGCTGGAAAAACCAATCCTCAGAGTTGGGGAACATTGTCAGAGCAGAAGGAAGCAAGTTTTCGTCCAGTACAACCCTGTACTTGGCTTGATTCATGCCAAAGCTGCCCGATTCCAGCCTTGCTGAAGCACCCCCAGATTCACCACATTTCACAGTGGGTGCGAGACACTGTGGCTTGTAGGCCTCTCCAGGTCTCCGTCTAACCATTAGACGACCAGATGTTGGGCAAAGCTGAAAATTGGACTCATCTGGGGGTGCTCCAGCAAGGCTGGAATCGGGCAGATTTGTCTTTGTGAAGGACGCATGAATCAAGCCAAGTACATGGTTGTCCTGGAAGAAAACTTGCTTCCTTCTACCATTGAAAACCTCTGGAATGTGATCAAGAGGAAGATGGATAGTCAATAGCCATCAAACAAAGCCGAGGTGCTTGAATTTTTGAGCCAGGAGTGGCATAAAGTCACCCAACATCAATGTGAGTGACTGGTGGAGAGCAAGCCAAGACGCATCAAAGCTGTACTTGAACATCAGGGTTATTCCACCAAATATTGATTTCTGAACTCTTCCTAAGTCAAAACATTAGTATTGTGTTGTTTAAAAATGAGTATGAACTTATTTTCTTTGCATTATTTGCATTTGCATAGGTCTGACAACACTGCAATTTTTTTGTTATTTTGACCAGTTGTCATTTTCTGCAAGTAAATGCTCTAAATGACAATATTTTTATTTGGAATTTGGGAGAAATGTTGTCAGTAGTTTATAGAATATAACAAAAATGTTAATTTTACCCAAACACATACTTATAAATAGTAAAACCAGAGAAACTGATAATTTTGCAGTGGTCTCTTAATTTTTTCCAGAGCTGTGTGTGTGTGTGTGTGTGTGTGTGTGTGTGTGTGTGTGTGTGTGTGTGTGTGTGTGTATATATATATATATATATATATATATATATATATATATATATATATATATATATAGATATATATATATATATATATATATTAGCTTAAAGAGCCAGGTGCCCAACTTTTCGATATGTTGTACATATCTTTCTCAAGGCAGCCTGTGTTTGAATCAAAACATTGGAGGTATTTATAGGTGTTTGACGGCATGACAACTACTTGTTATTGTTTATATTCAAATCCATGATTTATTCTTCCATGATGTAATGCTGTTCCTATATATGACATCATTTTTACTTACATCTTTAAATCTATATTAATTCTAATTAACATTATTTTATATAAACTTATATTTACATTATTATGCAATGCTGGCTCTGAGGATCAGCCTTCATATTTATTGGAGTTAATTAGTTCATTCTTTTCTGTTGAGTCCCGCTGGCATAATTGTATTCAGTCTATTTACCCATTTCCTTTCTTTTATTCTCATATATATTTCGCATTGTCTAATTTTAGCTGTTCTACTACAAACTTTACACCATTTATGTCATGTCCTTGACTGTTGAAGTGCTGTACTATTCGTTCATTCATTTTTTTTATTTCTAATTAATGAAAGGTGGTTCTGAATTATTTTATATAAAGTTGTTCCAGTCTCTCCAACATATTTTATTTCATCACATTTTTCACAGGCTATTCCATAAACACCATTGCTATTTTTACAGTAGATATTAGTTTTTAATGGCTATGTGGTGTTCTTATGTTTAATTATATTTTTACTTTTGTCCATGTATTTACAAACCTTACATGTACTAGTGCACGTATTTGTAGAACCTATTCTGTCAGTTATTCTTTTATGTTTACTGTGAACTAGAATATCACCTAAATTAGCCTCTCTTTTGAATGCTACAACTGGGGCCTTAAGAAATACTTTTTTCATTTTTTCTGAATTATGCAGAATCCACAAGTGTTTCCAAACTATCTTAGAAATATTGGGCAAAAGTTTAGAGTAAGTCATTACTAATGGGACTCTCTTGACATTTTTATCTCTATTTTTATAATCTAGTAGATCATCTCTTTTTAGTTTATCCACTTTCCTTAACTCTTTCCCTATAATTCTTTCTTTGTATCCTCTTTTTTAAAGATATGTTTTTAATACATGTCTTTGTTTTACATAGTCACCTTCTTTAGAGCATATTCTTTGTATTCTTATTCCTAGCCCCTTTGGGATTGCCCTTTTAGTGTGTATTGGATGTGCAGAGGACATGTGTAAATACTGGTGCATGCAAGTAGGTTTATAGAAGAGGTCAGTCTCAATTGAACCTTCTTCAGGTTTTACTATGGTATCTAAAAATTCTATTTCTTTTCTTGTCAATCGAAGGTCCACCTTAATATTACTTTGTATTTCATTTGCCATATTATGAAACTGGAAAAGAGATTCTTCTCCATGTGTCCAAACCCCAAAAATATCATCTACAAACCGAATGTATTCTAAAGGTTCTCTATCTGATTTTCTAAGTAATTGTTCTTCCCATTTCCCCATGTATGTACTGGCAAAATGCATTCTTAATTTAGATCCGAGTGCTGTACCATCGTTTTGTTGGTAATTTTTATCAACAAATGTAAAATAATTGTTTTCTAAAACTACATTGATCATGTTCAGCACCTCTGCTGTTGGTATTGATTTATCTAGTCTATTATCTAGTGCTTTTTGACAAGCTTCTAAAGTTTCTTAACGAGGGACACTTGGATACAAGGATTTTGCAACAAATACAATTGTATTCTCTGGAAGGTTGTGCTTTAGTGATTCAAGTCTTTTTTTAAAAATTGTGTTGTATCCTTAACATAGCTTGGTAATTTCTCAACATGTGACCTAAGTTGTTTTTCTGCTATTTCAGCTATTATGTGTGTTGGATTAACAATCATGCTGACTATCATTCGCATAGGGTGATTTTCTTTGTGCATTTTAGGATTTCCTCTTGCTAGCCCTGTTCTTGCATTATGTGGCTGCACGTATTTTTTAATTCTTTTGATATAATGCCTTTATTGTATAGTCTCTCTGCAATTTCCTTAACCTATTTTACCGATTTATTGATCCTATTGCTTTTAACTTCTTCATATGTATCTGTATTCTTTAATTCACATTCTACAGATTTCATACAGGCACCTGTGTTCATTATCACTATTCCCGATCCTTTATCTGCCGGTCTTATACTTATATCATCATCATCATTTAACAACTCAGTCATAGCTTGTTCTTCAACATTGGTTAAATTAAGTTTATATTTTTTCTTTAGTCCTACTATAATTTCTTGTTTAACTACTTCAATATACATATCTAACCACTTCTCTCTTGCATCCGGAGGAGTCCAAGTGCTTGTACTATTAACCTTAATCCCATGCTCATAATTACCCTCTGAATCTGAGATATTTTCATTGAAAAAATATTCTGCTAATCTCATGCGTCTCTCCCACTCCTTTAATTCAGTGTCCAGTTTATCTTTATCGATGTATTTTTTAGTCGGTATAAACTTAAGACCTTTACTCAATACCGCTTTTTGGGATATGGTTAAAGATTTCCTTGATAAATTAAATACTGTCCTCAGTCTTATCTTTAGTGTATTTGGTACTATTTCCATTTCTGGGTCTCCTATCTTTCTGTTTTGAATTCTCTGTCCTAGTCCTGTTTAATTCTCTATTTTGCATTTTATTGTTTACTTTAAACTGGTTTATTTTTAGTGTTTTATTCTTTAAGTCTGTGTATACGTGTATGGGCCTGTTTAGTAGGTCTGCAGCTGCCAGAACTTCTGCCAGTAGCCTAAGAATCTATACTGCCGTCACTTAATTTCATTTTTTCAATATGGGTCACTGAGTCGATGTACATGTCATATCGTTTTATATTGCTTTCCATTAGTCCTATTACATTATGTCTAATTGTTCGATGATCATTTTGTGAACCATATAAAACCACACCTAAACATCTAAAGAAAGTTTCCATCCTTCTCTATTTGAACTATGCTGTAACAGTCGCAACTATTATACTCACATTGCTCAAGCTATCTAATCAAGTGTTTCAGCAGTGTTTTCCTTATTCTCGTTTTTGTTTTGATTTTAAATTTAAATTTTTTCTAGACCTATTCTATTTTGTAATCCCAGTTGATCTATTAATTTGTGTAATTTCATTAACTTTTTGCTGTTCAAATATTGTAGTTTTTTGTTCTCAAGGTTTTCTACTTTATGAAATAACTGTCTAATTTCTGACTGAGGAACCATGCAATTTGTCATTTATAACTCTCTATTTCATTATTTATTTGTCTTATGCGTCTTGTCAATGTCGATTTAGCTTCCTGCATTACCTTAAACGAAGTCTCTTTCAATATCTGATTTATATTTTTTCTTTCTGCTTCATTAATCTTCATGTTTACGCTTAGTTTTATCTTAAAACTAGTTGGAACTTCTGCATGTGCTATACAATTATCTATAAAGTTTTGATGAGAGCTACATTTAGCTCTCTGTACCGTCAGTCTCTTAAGTCTGTTATCCGCCTGTCTCGCCCTCCTGGATTGGTGTAATACTCCAGTCCACCTCTCACTTCCTCCATTCCTTTTCTTTGCAGGATAATATTATGTATAAAACACAATAATATATTTTAGCTCAAAGAGCCAGCTGCCCAACGTTTCGATACGTTGTACATATCTTTCTAAAGGGAGCCTGTGTTTGAATCAAAACACTGGAGGTATTTATAGGTGTTTGACAGCTTGACAACTACTTGGTATTGTTTATATTCAAATCCATGATTTATTCTTACATGATGTAATGGTGTTCTAAATGTGACATCACTTTTGCTTATATCTTTAAATCTATATTAATTCTAATTAACATTATTTTATATAAACGTATATTTATATTATCATGAAATGCTGGCTCTGAGGATCAGCCTTGATATGGTCTCCCCAGCGCATCTAACTAAAGAAGCAGGGTTATATTCAACTTAATTGTGTTGATTTGCTTTGGAAAATGTGTTGCCTTTTTTTTTCAAATGTCGTTTCTTACTTTTCCTCAGATCACAAGTGCATTAAACGTGTAAGAGTTTTTACTTCTTAGTGTGCAGCATTACTGCTGTCAAGCAACCGCACGGTGTGTGTGTGTCGCGTATTATAAATGCGATAAAGGCGTGTAACGCTGTCACTTCTTTACAATTACCCCAAGCGGCAAAATTCACGTTACGTTAGCACGTTAAGATTTTTTTTATGTATGCTGGTGGAGAACATTTTTCTCAAATTAAATCTCGTGTACGTTTAGAAGTTTGAAGGTTACAGTTTCTATGTTTCTTTTTTTTTTTTTTTTTTTTTTTTTTTTTTACACGCAGATAAGCTGGGAATTGGAAACTCCAGCAAATGCGGATAACCAGCCGCTCCTTTCCCGGCATTCAATGTACCATCCAAGCAGCCTTTTTAAATCCACCTGCTACTCAAACAGCAACTGTACTGGAACTTTGGGAATGTAACTAACCGCACTGGAACAGGTAAGACAACTACAGCACTGAGGCCGCTCCAGGAGGGTGACGACGGGGCCAATGCAACGGCTCTTTCAGTCACCCTGGCAACTGCTTCCTTTCAAAAACAGGGGTATTTTCTCAAGACTTTTTTTTTTTTTAAGTCAACATTTTCTTCCAGTGACGTTCGTCTTTTTGTTTTTCTCGGATATTTTTTACGTTCATAATAATAATAATAATAATAATAATAATAATAAATAATAATAATAATAATAATAACTTTTTTTTTATTTGCGAAACGTGTTGCAAAAAAACGCACAAAACTTTAATGTAATAAAAAAGCAACATGTAAGAGGTCCAAAGTCACAAAACTTCCCCGTATAAATTTTGTTACATTGTGTTATTGTATATATCGTCTTATGTCTTAGCGGAGAGTTTGTTGTTCAAACATATATTTGGTTATCAAGTTGTATATATTATATATAGATCTATCTCTATATTATATATATATATCTATGGTGTGATATATTATCATATGTATATATAATATAATATATATATTATATGCCCACACACATTATCCATACAGTGGCTTGCAAAAGTATTCAGACCCCTGACCAATTCTCTCATATTACCAAATTACAAATGGTATACTGAAATTTCGTTCTGTTTGATATTTGATTTTTAAACACTGAAACTCAGAATCAATTATTGTAAGGTGACACTTGTTTTATGTTGGGAAATATTTTTAAGAAAAATAAAAAACTGAAATATCTGGCTTGCATAAGTATTCAACCCCTGTGCTGTGGAAGCTCCCAGTTTGCACCGATGAAAGAAATTGCCATTACCTTACCATTGGCCTCCACCAGTGAACCATTAAAGTTGCTGTCACATGTTTTGGATAAAAACCCCTCTGTTGAAGGATCATTGGTAAGGCTGTGAATGTGAAGAAAAATGAAGGCCAAAGAGCATTCTACAGAAGTTAGAGATAAAGTAATACAAATGCATAGATTAGGGAAAGGGTAAAAAATAATATCCAAGTGTTTGGATATCCCAGTGAGCACAGTTGGATCAATAATCAGGAAATGGAAGCTGCATCAGACAACCCAGGCACTGCCAAGAAATGGCCGTCCCTCAAAACTCAGCACTCAAACAAGAAGGAGACTTGTGAGAGAAGCCACAGAGAGGCCAACAATCACTTTGGCGGAGCTACAGAGTTCAGTGGTTGGGAGTGGAGTAATGGTGCATCAGTCAACTATATCAAGAGCTCTGCATAACACTGGCCTGTATGGGAGGGTGGCAAGAAAGAAGCCGTACTCAAAAAGTACAATCTGAAAGCATGTCTGGAGTTTGCCAGAAAGCATGAGAGTGACCCAGCTGCGATGTGGGAAAAGGTTTTGAGGTCAGATGAGACCAAGATATAAAGCTTTTTGGCCAAAACTCAAAGCGCTGTGTTGCGCAAACCTAACACTGCTCATGCCTCAAGACACACCATCCCTACAGTGAAGTATGGTGGTGGCAGCATCATGCTGTGGGGATGCTTCTCATCAGCAGGGACTGGGTATCTTGTTACAACTGAAGGAAGAATGGATGGAACAAAATACAGTAAAATACTGAAAGAGAATCTGCTTCAGTCCGCTAAAAAACTGAAGCTTGAGAGGAAATCAACCTTTCAGCAGGACAATGGTCCCAAGCCAAGGCCAAAGCAACATTGGAGTGGCTCAAGAACAAAAAGGTGAATGTCCTACAGTGACCCAGTCAGAGTCCTGATCTCAATCCCACTGACAATCTGTGGCACTATTTGAAAATTGCGGTCCACAAGCATCGTCCAAGCAACCTGAACAACCTGGAGCAAATCTGCCAAGAAGAATGGGCCAAAATCACTCCGACACTGTGTGCAAAGCTGGTACATACTTACCCCAAAAGACTTAAAGCTGTTATTGCAGCGAAAGGTGGCTCTACCAAATATTAATGTGTGGGGGTTGAATACTTATGGAAGCAAGATATTTCAGTTTTTTATTTTTCTTAAAAATATTTCCCAACATAAAACCAATGTCTACTTACAATAATTGATTTGAATTTAAGTGTTTTAAAATAAAATATCAAACAGAACGAAATTTCAATGTACCATTTGTAATTCAGTAATATGAGAGAATTGGTCAGAGGTCTGAATACTTTTGCAAGGCACTGTGTGTGTGTGTGTGTGTGTGTATATATGTGTGTGTGTGTGTGTGTGTATACACACACACACACACACACACACACACACACACACAGGAATAATCTCTTTTCTAATCATCTTTGCGATAACACTGCATTCTACGTGTTACAAAATCAAACAATTATTAATATATTGAGATATTTATAAAACAAAATACAACTATATTGAGGTATTTAATCATTAAAAAAAAATATATATATATAAAAATGTATATATAATTACACATTAAGTCGAGTAATAACGGCAGTTTGTAACTAAATAATTATCAACTGGTCTTGAAGAAAACAGCACATACAATAATAATAATAATAATAATAATAATAATAATAATAATAATAATAATAACTTCAAATACCAAAGGTATCTGTGACCCTTGTTTAGTCTTCGATATCAGAAAGTGACCTTCAGATAAAGAAAAAGGAGGCAAGCCGTTTGATGTTTTGATATTTTCTCTTGCTGCGTGAGGCTTGCTTGAAGACGTACTTTACCCTGGCTGCGTTTGAAGCTTTAGTGGGATAGAATAAAACGCGGTCCCCGGTCTGAAGATGCCAGTCCGATGAACGGCGCAGACTGGGCAAGGAGGAAATAAACTTAAAAAAGTAAACGAGAAAAATGGTGAACGAGTCTTTTTTTTTTTTTTTTTTTTTTTTTTCAACTCTGCATTCCGTCCTGTCTTTAAAAAAAAAAAACCGATCATAATAATACAAATATTATTTAAATTGATATTACCATAAAACGGACAGATGTAATATTTCAAATAAACGGTGCTGGACTTCATTCTGTTAAATTGCGCGTGCTGACTCCGCTTGGCTTTTGAAAGCGATTTCATTCTGAGGGGAAAATAAAAAACAAAACAACAACAACAACAAAATAAAATAAACGCTGGTTCCAGAACTAAAATTTAATTTATCCCACAAGGGTGACGACAATTCAATGTGAACGTTTTTTTTTTTTTTTTTTTAATCTTTAATCTGCCTACCGAAAGTAAGTTTAAAAACGTTTAAAGTTTATACATTTGTGGTAACTGTCTGTGAGTTTGAGAATGACGTTTCAAGTCACGCGATCCTTATCGTGTGTCTCGAGCTGATGGGCAGGCAAGCCGGATCTCTAATTCAATTAAAGCGGGTTCAGACCTTAAAAATAGTTTAGTTTGCTTTTATGGGAAAAAAAGGTGAGCACTTGTGTAGTTATTGGCAGTTGCAGTAGACACGGACGAGACAACGTTTCATTTTATAGGTTGCTGAGGGTCATACAATTGCAGGGAGAAAAAGTAAAAAACATAACGCAACGAAGATTAGGCAAGTGGCTAGCTAATTTATAAAGGGCAGACCTGAAGGAGTGTAGCTGCTTGACCTCAAGATTATGATTTTCAGAGTGTGTTCACGACGCATTACTGAATAGTAGATAATAGCAGTTATTTGAAATTTCCTGTCCCAGAAATATAAAATAAATAAGTTACAGTAATACAAGAATATAAATTGAGCAACATATTTTTTAATGTAACACCATGTAACAATTTTTTTTTTTTTTTTTTTTTTGTTCCTGGGTAGTAAGTGTTATTTCCTAATTGCTTATGCCTCAGAAGTATAGAAAATGGCTATTATTCCCCACAAACTTTGCTTTTGTGACCAGGACAGTGATATTTCAAAATGTCACTATTTCCAATGGGAAAATGGGCGAATGTGTGTTTTTTCGTTCACATAAAGTCAGAAAAAAACAGCATATGAATCCAAATTAACATGTATTTATACTAAAGTAATACAAAAATGACTACAAAAGATTTAGAAGTGAGTAGTTTTTCGAGATTTACGATTATACTGTATTTACAATACATTGACACACACTCACATCGACACATACATTGACAACCCCCCCAGCTCACTCACCTGATCTCAGACAGGAGGGCTCCAGAGGCCCCCAGGTCCACGTCTTGATGGTGCTGTCGAACGAACCCGAGCAGAGTAGGTTCCCATGTGCAGCCAGGCACCACACCCAGCCCTGGTGGCGCTGGTTACCGGGGATTAATTAGATACCCATTCAGATACTGCTAAAGATTAAAATCCACTGTGCAGCCAGACCCAGAGTAAAGATACATCTAGACTTGAAAGCACAGCTTCAGATGCCCCATTCTACAGTGTATGCAGCACAGTGCCAGTCTTTACCACTGAACTGTTTTCCCATGATCGTACCAGTTTTGAGGAAGGTGTCCTGGGAATACAGCATGCCTTCCCGGGACACTAAATGCCAGCCCTGTAAATTGAGCACAAGTTAGATCAATCAGATTACATCACTGCAAGACTTTTATTATCAGCCGTTAGGAAGAAGGACACTTATCCCACCCTCGCACATTGCTCTATCTGGCTGGGTTGAGCCCCACTATAGTGTAACTGCCCCCATCCTTTCACTGTGCTTTAATACACTTTGCTATGGGAAACTTTTATAAGGGATAGATTACCATAGTTTGCTTTTTAATATTTATTACCAGACCCCTCTGTGCTTTACAATGCTTCCCTATGCTTTACCATACCTCTCTATGCTTTACAATGCTTCACTATGCTTTACCAGACCTCTCTGTACTTTACAATGCTTCCCTATGCTTTACCATACCTCTGTGTACTTTACAATACTCCCCTATGCTTTACCATGCTTCTTTGTGCTTTACAATGCTTCCCTATGATTTAACAGACCTCTGCTTTACAATGCTTCCCTATGCTTTACCAGACCTGTCTGTGCTTTACAATGCTTTCCTATGTTTTACCATGCCTCTGTGCTTTACAATGCTTCCATATGCTTTACCATACCTCTCTGTACTTTGCAATGCTTCCCTATGCTTTACCAGACCTCTCTGTGCATTACAATGCTTGCCTATGCTTTACCAGACCCCTCTGTGCTTTACAATGCTTCCCAATGCTTTTGCAAGGGCCCCTCCCAATCTCCCTAATAATAAGAAACATGCAGAACTGAAAGAGAAGGAAGGTTTGATTACAAGACACAGTCAAGCAGACATAAAGGGTGGAGACTTCATCAATGCAGCTGTATTCGTTTGTCTGTACAGACTTGAGTTTCACATTAGAATTCAGAAGCCGTGTTTCCAAGTTATGGATAAACTTGAAAAGTAACTTAAATTAAAAATTGTGTGTGTGAGTGTGTGTTTGTGTATGTGAGAGAGAGAGAGTGTATGTGTGTATGTGTGAGACTGTGAGTGTGTGTAAGTGTGTGCGTGAGTGAGACTGTGTGTATGTGTGAGTGTGTGACTGTGTGTGTGCATGAGTGAGAGGCAAACATTATCTTTCTGCCTCACTGTCTAAATTATAATAATACTAATCGACGGTAGGCAGGTATTACTATCAATGTGGGGACAAAATTTGAGAAAATGTCCCCACAAAGATAGTAACTCCTGAAAAAAATGATGTGGGGACGTTCCCACTTTGTAAAACACATTTTTAAGAACTAAATATGCCTTTAAAAAAAAAACTAAATATGCCAAAATATTTAGTTTGTTGTCGATTTTCACCCTGTGTGGAGTTTTGTCTGACTGGAGTTAGAAATAGTAAATAAAAATATAGTGAGAGTGAATGAGAAGTCCCCACAAGTATAGGAATACAAGCATGTGTGTGCTGCTGCCGGGACTGTATAAAGCAACTAGTTATTAATAAAATTGGACATTGAATATTGAATCTGGTATACTAACAGATCCCTATGTAAAATATATCAAACAATATGCTATGTATTCTGTGCTTGTTTGGGACCTGCGGATAAAACTGTTTCTGGTAAACCACAAAGAGAAGTAAATACCTAGAAGTAAAAGTTATAAAAACAAAATGCAACAGTGTTATTTTCTTTAGAAGGGTGCACAGTTTTATTGAAGATAAAGGTTGCATGTGTTTAGTATAATGGGTTCAAATAAAGAGCTTACCGGGTTTGTTTGATAGTCCGTGGCTTATCTGAGTGCTAGGTGGGGCTGGGTGGCGCAGAGTGATGCGGGATGGGCGTACCTAATATTAGGATTTAGAATGGGAGCGTGCTCATTTTTCTCTAGTAGGGGGCAAGGCTATTTTTGAAATTCATTATGGGTTTATATATTGTTTATTAATTTTATTTATTTCCAGAGTAATATTTTGGATGCACATTGTGTAAATTAATATGTGGGTTTAATATAATGTATGTTAATTTTTTACATGAGTTATTTCTATGTTATTTATTATTGCTCTCCTTGGTGAATGGTGTAGCAAGCTCCACCCAGGTATATACAGTGCTATAGAAATTTTATACCACCTTTCAAAATTTTCACCTTTTGTTGCTTTATAGCCTGGAATTAAAATGCATTATTTTTTTTATTTTTTTTCATTTATCTACACATCCTACCCCACAACTTCCAAGTGAACAAAATATTCCAGAAATTTGTATAAAATGAATTAAAAATAAAAACTGAAATAGCTTGGTTGGATAAGTGTCGACCCCCTTGTAATAACAATCCTAAAATAGCTCAGGTGTAACCAATCGCCTCAAAATCACACACCAAGTTAAGTGGCCACCACCTGTGTTAAATTGTAGTGATTCACATGATTTCAGGATAAATTCAGCAGTTCCTGTAGGTTCCCTGTGCTGGGTAGTGCATTTCAAAGCAAAGACTCAACAATGAGTACCAAGGCGCTTTCAAAAGAACTGAAAGGCACAGATCAAGGGATGGGTATAAAAAATATCAAAGACCTTGAATATCCCTTGGAGCATGGTCAAGACGATTATTAAGAAGTGGAAGGTGTATGGCACCACCAAGACCCTGCCTAGATCAGACCGTCCCTCCAAACTGAATGACAGAGCAAGAAGGAAACTGATCAGAGACGCTACCAAGAGGCCAATGACAATTTTGCAAGAGCTACAGGCTTTTATGGCCAAGACTGGTCAAAGTGTGCATGTGACAACACTATCTCAAGCACTCCAAAAATCAGGCCTGTATGGTAGGCTGGGAAAAAGGAATCCATTACTCAAGAAAGCCCACCTTGAATCCCGTTTGAAGTATGCAAAAAACCACTCAGGAGATTCTGTAGCTGTGTGGCAAAAAGTTTTGTGGTCTGCCGAAACTAAAATGGAACTTTTTGTCCTAAATGCAAAACATTATGTTTGGCGCAAACCCATCACAGCACATCACCCAAAGAACACCATCTCTACTGTGAAGCATGGTGGTGGCAGCATCATGTTATGGGGATGTTTCTCATCGGCAGGGACTGGGGCACTTGTCAGGATAGAAGGGAAAATGAATGGAGCAAAGTACAGAGAAGTCCTTGAGGAAAACTTGCTGCCCTCTGCAAGAAAGCTGAAACTGGGACTGAAGTTCACCTTACAGCATGACAACGACCCAAAGCACACAGCCAAAGCTACACTGGAGTGGCTAAGGAACAAAAAGATAAATGTCCTTGAGTGGCCCAGTCAGAGCCCCAACCTAAATCCAAACGAAAATTTGTTGCATGACTTGAAGATTGCTGTCCGTCAACGGTCCCCAAGAAACTTGACAGAGCTTGAACAGTTGTATAAAGAAGAATGGTCAAATATTGTCAAATCTAGGTGTACAAAGTTGGTAGAGACCTATCCCAACAGAGTCACAGCTGTAATTGCTGCTAAAGGCGTTTCCAGCACTATTAACTCGGGGGGGGGGGGGGGGGGGGGGGGGGGGGGGGTGGGAGACTTATCCAATTATGACCTTTCAGTTTTATTTTTAATATATAACTTTTTTCTCAATAAAAACTTTGTGGAGTATGGTGTGTAGATAAGTGGAAAAAAATCCTCATTAAAATGCATGAAACTGACACAACAAAATGTGAAAAAAGTTCAAGGAGGTGTAGACTTTCTGTAGGCACTGTAGCACAGTATAGGACTACCTGATCTTGGGAGAAGGGGGTTCACTGCTGTTTTCCAAGGGAAGGGGTGGCGGCATTAGAACCCCCCCCCCCCCCCCCCCCCCTTGTGGTCTTAATGTAGGTTGCAACGTTCTTCAAACATTCGTTGTGTAATTATTACATGTACTTGGAGGGATTTTATAAAATCTGACAAGACCATTTGGTGTTGACCAACCAGTGGCAGTGTCACACAAACACAGTGTGTTTACACACAGTCAATGTCACTCTGACACACACACCTACACACTGTGAGTGGAGACTGTGTGTGGGGGGGGGGGGGGTGTATTGGGGGGGTGACAGTGTATGTGTGAATGAGTGGGTGTGAGTGTTTGTGTGTGTGTGAAAAATACAAAATAAAATAATAATCTTTTGGATATAACTTTAGGATCTTTTGGGGCGCCGTTTACAGTTTGCTTCTGTCATGTTTATATCCAAAGTTATTAAACGTTAAAGTTGACAGTTGACAGTTGAGCTTTTATTTGAAATACAAACCAGCGCTTGGCGATTGCGTCATACAGTAGATAGTGTGTGCGTGCAACCTTAACTAAGACAGGGCAAAAATCTGAAGAAAATACAGAAAAGTATAAATAATCCAACCCACAAAAGACAATTTCGTTAACTTTTATTATTTAGCAAAAGACATTAAACTTATAAACACTGGTGTGTTAAAATAAATAATTTAGGTCTTTCCAGTAGGCTATAATAATAGACTAATAATACATGTTTCTTTCATTTAGGCTTATAGTCTATGGTTATGCATAATATTAGGCCTACTCTTTTGCAATACATTATTGTTTTCTTAATGTCCCGATGGACCTCCATTTCTCTGTATTACAGCACATTCTGTAGCGTACTCAAGTTTGCCCTTGTGTCCTACATTGTATATGAACCGAACAAGACTGACATCATCTTGACTAAAGATTTTGTTGGAACATTGAAGCAGGGCAGCAATGTGGTTCTCTGAAAGAAGGGAAAAGAGAAGGTAACTTTTCCAGTGAAAATTATGAAGCTTGGTGGTAAGTGTTTTTTTTTTTTTTGCTCGCAAATTATATTTTATTCTTGAATACTGGGGAGCTCTTATTTTTGTTGTGTACTGATGGAATTTATTGGTCTATCTTGTACTTTTTATTTTACCAGATGCAGATAAACTTGCTAAATCAAAAGCGGTGCTGGGGAGACAGCATATCAAAAATGACGTTCAGAAGAAAAGAAAAATGAAGCTTGGTAACAATGAAAGCTGCCATCCAGATAAAAAGAGGAAGCTTGTCAATAAGCCAAAGGTATGATTGTTATAAGCTACAAATTTTGTATGTATTTATTTATTTTGCCAGGAAATTTACCCGTTGAGACCGAGGCCTCGTTTAAAGGGGGTGATGAAACACAGACAAACAAACAACATGTTAATCCTTGTGTGTGGTACAACATTTTTAAAAGAAAATAAAAACAAAAAAATATGTAGGCTAAATGTAGTGCTCAGGTTGTATTGGGCTAATTCAACTCCAAAATAAGTCAACTCAATTTTAAACATTAAATTCTCTTTCAAGCTGTTTGGAAAGTGTGTGCTATTGCTTATATGCTTTATTTTCGTACATAGGCACATGTCATATTTATTGTAAGAAACTTGGCTCCTGCAGGCAGGTGCATCACACAGGGCGAACCCAGTATCTTTCACACTCCAGCATAGCACTGATATCGCTGTACAAAAGAGCCAGCTCTTTTGTAAGGGGCGTATATCAGGCTTATGTCTTTGTATGTGATTACATCACCTACCAGCCCTGGTGTGTGTGTGTGTGTGTGTGTGTGTGTGTGTGTGTGTGTATATATATATATATATATATATATATATATATATATATATATATATATTGTGTGTGTTTTTAAATTTTAGCAGACATATATAATTTTTTTAATCTTTTCTGTGGCTTAGACAGTATTCTATAAATATACTGATTTACTATTTACTTTCCAGTTTGGTAAATTAACTTTATGCTTGAGAGTGTTATCCTTGGTATTTACTGGTTCTACAGACATTGTTTTCTTAATGATCCTCCTGCCTCCTACTCAGTGTTTAGAAAGTTATAATACTCTATCCAGGGCTTCTCAAACTCGATCATGGGGACCCCCTGTGGCTTCTGGTTTTCATTCCAACCAAGCTCTCAATTACTTAACTAGACCCTTAATTGAACTGATAATTTGCTTAAACAGACCTTTTTACTTGTTTTCAACTCTTGAATAGTTGCATATTTCAAGTTAGCTATAACATTTTATAAACAAGTTGAACTGCAACTGTTTAAGAGCTGAAAACAAGTAAAAAGGTCTAATTAACAGTTATTTTGAGAATTTTTTTGGAGTAATAAATCATTGTATTTTTGAAGATATTCTCACACTGGAATTATAAGATGATTTCTGTATATAATCAGGTTTAGTTATGAAGTAAATATTACATTTCTTACCTTAAACATTTCTGCTCAACTTATAGCCAACAAAGGCTGCATTTTTCTTTTTGACATAGGCCAGTTTCTCAAAAGGGTGACAAGATTAATTTAGCATTTAAATAAAGTATAGGATGCAGAATGCCTACTTGTTATAAACATACGTTTTTTCCAGTTGGCATGTGCATTCATTCATTTGTGACCTGTGGTGAGTAGCTAATTTTGCTAAATAGAGGCACAAATTGTTTTTGCCTGCATAATGTACCACCAAGCAGGGATGATTGATGGGGCATGGTTATTTTTACAGAAATGGCTTACAAGCACTCAATCTAACTGCCAGCAGACGACTTTAGAGTAATTAAATTAAAGTGTAATAACAAAAGAACTATTGTATGCTGACCATATTAGCAATTAGTGGATTTAATTTGGTCTCTATTTGAAAAGAAAAGAAATCACTTAAACTGAATTTGGAGACCTGAGTATATTTAAAGTGAATGGTTTCCAATTATCCAAAAGGAAACAGATACTTAGATAACTAATTTATAATTTAATTATTGAATTTAAATTATTCAGAATATTTATAATATTACATTCATTCTGTGGCTAATTTGGCTGTTAAATTAGCTGCATGGGAATATTTGCTGTGATAGACTGAAAGATTAAATTAAGACTTGTCTGGAAGAACTTCTTAGCATCGTATCAGAAAAATATACTTATCCACGTGGTACTGAACCGATATTGGGTTGCAAAATATAGTACAGGGACTTCCAGAATTCTTTCAGTGCTTTGACCTGCGCATATAAATGTATTTCAACCTTTTATGCTTATAAAAAAAAATCAGTAGTTTCTGTTCGCCAGGCTGTCATCCTCCACTTGGAAGTTTATGATTGGGCTATAGCACTGACATATGTGTGTGTGTGTGTGTGTGTGTGTGTGTGTGTGTGTGTGTGTGTGTGTGTGTGTGTGTGCACAGTACTGTGTGTGTATATATATATATATATATATATATATATATATATATATATATATATATAGCGAACCACGCAACTGTGAAAAGTGCATTATTTTGGTTCAGATTTAACTGTGCCATGTTTTCTATTGCTGATTAAATCATGAGTTTTTAGAACATACAATGGAGGGATCTAGCGTATTGAAGGATCTGACACAACACCCTGTATTGTCTTGTCAGTTCATATTCAAAAGAACACAGTGAAAGTTTAAGAAAATAGAAAAGTAATGCTGTATGAATGCTGAAAATCTTTAAAAATACTAACATTTGATGTAAAGTATATATTTACATTAAACCCGTAAACCCTACCTAAGGAGTGCCAACTGGTTGCATGTTCAAGTTATATAGTATATGTAAGTCTGGGTTCTACTTTGTGTATGTGCATAGTGCTGGAACCCAGGTGTTATAATGTGCCCCTTTGACACATTAATTCCGATTCCAGAGAATTGGGTTACACCAACTAAATAATGAAAATGTTGACACTTTATGTGGTTTATAAAAATGTGCATGGATATAGTACTTACAAGCTTGAAACATTTACCAATAGTTAAACATAATTAAAAGGGCATTTTATATTGTTAGTTTTATTGGTTTGATTTAACCACTCTGTGGTCTAAAACACACATAAAACAGAGAATGCATTATATTTCTTATCACAAATTAATTTAACTATGTTCACAAACAGATGATGCCATGTTCAGCACCAGTACAAATGAGCTAACAGACAGGTCAGAAGTCATGTTTTCCTTAATGCTGTCACTGCAGTCTTTATACAGCTAGTAATCTTTAAAACAGTATTAAAACAACAACCACCTTAGTTTTAGATTAGAAACCCAAGGGCCAAGCGCTAAATTCAATTAGACTGTTGATAAAAACGTGTTTTACATTGCTTATTCTTCAGAATGTTTATTGTACTTTTACAAGTGACATGGATTCCTTATTGTGAGACTCATCAATACTTCACGTGCAACCTCTATATAAAAACACTTTGACTGGCTAGAGCTGAATGTGCAGTTTCAGAAGGCCTGGAAATGATTAGGCCTGTTGCAGTTGCTTGTTTTTAATTGATTGATTTAGGTCTGCGGTCAGAAAAGGACTGTCAAAGGCAGCTTATCTGTAATTAATAACAGACCTTCCCTACCTAATGGTGCAAAGCCCAATTAGGTGTACTGACATATATATATATATATAGTGTTTTCTAAAGATTATTCTCGGTTTTCATTTTCTTTCATTACACAAATAAAAGCTTAGATTTATCTTTTCTGTGAATAAGACAACATTGGCTGCTTACAATGAGATTTGGCATTGAAAATGGAAAGTTCTTTTTTAAGAATTTTGATGTCATTACACCGTCATTATCCTATCTTTTTCTAGATTTTGGAAATGGTCAGTGCTGAGTCAAAATGCATCAAATTAAAGGGGCAAATTGAAGAATTAGCATCTTACTGCGGTAGAAATACACTTCCTTACCTCATGTTATCATTTTGCAAGTCTTGTGTTAAGAAATGCTTATCTCACAACTTCAGAGCTACAACAGTGCCTTCTAACGACTGTCAAAAATACATACTCAGGAATTTCACAAACAGACTTCTGAATCATTTCAAAAAAGGTTAATCTGTTCATAATGTACACACACACACACACACACACACACATATATATATATATATATATATATATATATATATATATATATATATATATATATATATATATACAGTACTGTGAAAAAGTTTTAGGCAGGTGTGAAAAAATGTTGTAAAGTAAGAATGCTTTCAAAAATAGACATGTTAATAGTTTATATTTATCAATTAACAAAGTGCAAAGTGAGTGAACAGAAGAAAATTCTACATCAAATCAATATTTGGTGTGACCACCCTTTGCCTTCAAAACAGCATCAATTCTTCTATGTACACTTACATACAGTTTTTGAAGGAACTTGGTAGGTAGGTTGGCCCAAACATATTGGAGAACTAACCACAGTTCTTCTGTGGATTTAGGCAGCCTCAGTTACTTCTCTCTCTTCATGTAATCCCAGACAGACTCGATGATGTTGAGATCAGGTCTCTGCGGGGGCCATACCATCACTTCCAGGACTCTTTGTTCTTCTTTACGCTGAAGATAGTTCTTAATGACTTTTGCTGTATGTTTGGGGTCATTGTCATGCCTCCCTGATGGTATTGCATGATGGATAATTTTCTGCCTGTACTTCTCAACATTGAGGAGACCATTAATTCTGACCAAATCCCCAACTCCATTTGCAGAAATGCAGCCCCAAACTTGTAAGGAACCTCCACTATGCTTCACTATTGCCTGCAGAAACTCATTTGTGTACCGCTCTCCAGCCCTTCGGCGAACAAACTGCCTTCTGCTACAACCAAATATTTCAAATTTTGACTCATCAGTCCAGAGCACCTGCTGCCATTTTTCTGCAACCAAGTTCCTGTGTTTTCGTGTATAGTTGAGTCGCTTGGCCTTGTTTCCATGTCGGAGGTATGGCTTTTTGGCCGCAAGTCTTCCATGAAGGCCACTTCTGAGCAGACTTCTCTGGACAGTAGATGGGTGTACCAGTGTGCCACTGTTTTCTACCAATTCTGAGCTGATGGCATTGCTGGACATCTTCTGATTGCGAAGGGAAGTAAGCATGATGTGTCTTTCATCTGCTGCAGTAAGTTTCCTTGGCCGACCACTGCGTCTACGGTCCTCAACGTTGCACGTTTCTTTGTGCTTCTTCAAAAGAGCTTGGCCAGCACATCTGGAAACCCCTGTCTGCCTTGAAATTTCTGCCTGGGAGAGACCTTGCTGATGCAGTATAATTACTTTGTGTCTTGTTGCTGTGCTCAGTCTTGCCATGGTGTTTGACTTTTGACAGTAAACTGTCTTCAGCAACCTCACCTTGTTAGCTGAGTTTGACTATTCCTCAACCAGTTTTATTCCTCCTACACAGCTGTTTCTGTTTCAGTTAATGATTGTGTTTCAACCTACATATTGAATTGATGATCATTAGCACCTGTTTGGTATAATTGTTTAATCATACACCTGACTATATGCCTACAAAATCCCTGACTTTGTGCAAGTGTACCTAGAAGAATTGATGCTGTTTTGAAGGCAAAGTGTGGTCAAACCAAATATGGATTTGATGTAGATTTTTCTTCTGTTCACTCACTTTGCATTTAGTTAGTTGATAAATATAATCTATTAACATGTCTATTTTTGAAAGCATTCTTACTTTACAGCATTTTTTCACACCTGCCTAAAACTGTTGCACAGTACTGTGTGTGTGTGTAAGTATATATATATATATATATATATATATATATATATATATATATATATATATATATATATATATATATATATATATACAGTGCCTTACAAAAGTATTCAGACCCCTGACCAATTCTCTCATATCACTGAATTATAAATGGTACATTGAAATTTCGTTCTGTTCGATATTCTTTTTTAAAACACTTAAACTCAAAATTAATTATTGTAATGTGACATTGGTTTTATGTTGGGAAATATTTTTAAGAAAAATAAAAAAAAAACTGAAATATCTTGCTTGCATAAGTATTCAACCCCCACACATTAATATTTGGTAGAGCCACCTTTCGCTGCAATAACAGCTTTAAGTCTTTTGGGGTAAGTATGTATCAGCTTTGCACACAGTGTCTGAGTGATTTTGGCCCATTCTTCTTGGCAGATTTGCTCCAGCTTGTTCAGGTTAGTTGGACGACACTTGTGGACCGCAATTTTCAAATAGTGCCACAGATTCTCAATGGGATTGAGATCAGGACTTTGACTGGGCCACTGTAGGACATTCACCTTTTTGTTCTTGAGCCACTCCAGTGTTGCTTTGGCCTTGTGCTTGGGATCATTGTCCTGCTGAAAGGTGAATTTCCTCCCAAGCTTCAGTTTTTTAGCGGACTGAAGCAGATTCTCTTGCAGTATTTTCCTGTATTTTGCTCCATCCATTCTTCCTTCAATTATAACAAGATGCCCAGTCCCTGCTGATGAGAAGCATCCCCACAGCATGATGCTGCCACCACCATACTTCACTGTAGTGTGTTAGGTTTGTGCCACACATAGCGCTTTGAGTTTTGGCCAAAAAGCTCTATATCTTGGTCTCATCTGACCACAAAACCTTTTCCCACATCGCAGCTGGGTCACTCTCATGCTTTCTGGCAAACTCCAGACATGCTTTCAGATGGTACTTTTTGAGTAACGGTTTCTTTCTTGCCACCCTCCCATACAGGCCAGTGTTATGCAGAGCTCTTGATATAGTTGACTGGTGCACCATTACTCCTCTCCCAGCCACTGAACTCTGTAGCTCCGCCAAAGTGATTGTTGGCCTCTCTGTGGCTTCTCTCACAAGTCTCCTTCTTGTTTGAGCGCTGAGTTTTGAGGGACGGCCTTTTCTTGGCAGTGCCTGGGTGGTGTGATGCAGCTTCCACTTCCTGATTATTGATCCAACTGTGCTCACTGGGATATCCAAACACTTGGATATTATTTTGTACCCTTTCCCTAATCTATGCATTTGTATTACTTTATCTTTAACTTCTGTAGAATGCTCTTTGGTCTTCATTTTCCTTCAGATTCACAGCCTTACCAATGATCCTTCAACAGAGGGGTTTTTATCCAAAACATGTGACAGCAACTTTAATGGTTCACAGGTGGAGACCAATGGTAAGGTAATTGTGTCCTCATTAGGGCAATTTCTTTCATCGGTGCAAACTGGGAGCTTCCACAGCACAGGGGTTGAATACTTATGTAAGCAAGATATTTCAGTTTTTTATTTTTCTTAAAAATATTTCCCAACATAAAACCAATGTCACCTTACAATAATTGATTCTGAGTTTCAGTGTTTAAAAATCAAATATCAAACAGAACGAAATTTCAATGTACCATTTGTAATTCAGTAATATGAGAGAATTGGTCAGGGGTCTGATACTTTTGCAAGCCACTGTATGGGTGTGTATATATATATATATATATATATATATATATATATATATATATATATATATATATATATATATATATATATATTTATCGAGCTATATGCACCAGACTAGGGCTGCTATGATTAAATTCCATTCCTCATTATGTACATTGAAATAAACTGGATTATCGATTAAATAATTCAATTTTTATAATGCACATAGTTAATTATTATTTCAGTATATCAAATAAACTGCACCAGATGCCCTGTCTTGCTATTTAAAGTATTTCTGCCAAAGACAAGGGCGTGTTCTTCTTACCCTGCTTAAGTGTTAACTAGCATCTGATTTGTTGGTCCCATCCTGACTACCAGCGAATCAGTTTGGAAAATGCTTTGTAAGTATGCTCCCTATGTGTATAGACCTGAACACGGTTCTGTGGCCATTTTGAATATCTTAATGAGGTAGAGTAAACAAACTACCGTACAGCGCTTCCCTATTGCTTGTATTCAGTAAGTGTCACTGTAGTATTTGATATTTTTCAGTTATAAATTAGTTTATTTTGTTAAACACACAATCCTCAATCTGCTGGAATAACTGAAACGAAAAAAAAAAAAGTACATTAAATCACCACAGTTAATAAGAAGCGCTTCTGCCCGCACAGATCAGCTACCGAGATCAGCTAACGAGAAACACACAGCTAATTTTTAAAAAAAAAAGCCTAAATACAATAAGATACGTATAGGATTTACATATATATGTATGATGGATACATAATATATTCTGCATTTACCTTTTGATAACAATTTAATAAATTAAATAAATAAATTAATAATAAAAATAATAAATACTGACGAACCTATGGATATAAGTTTTAATATAATCATGTGTGAATGAAGTAGTAATAAAGCTGATACATAATATTATGATTACTAAAGTTGAATATTTTCCTGAAATCATTCTACTTCATACGGGCATTCATTCAATCTCATACTTTGCGTTGCTGTGGTACTGAGAATATACACAGTGGATGCCTCATGTACAGGATGGAATAAGGTTTCTCCAACCCAACCAGCTGTGAAATACCTTTGAGTTTAAGTATATAAACAGTAACACGTCTTGTGAGCATGTGCATATGCTGCTCCAGTAAAACCCTTCTATTTTTAAGTGAACCTATTACAACAGCATTTGCAAGTGTAATAAAAAAGTGACCCTTTAAAACTTCACTTTACACAAATGAATTCCCACAGCCTCAGTGCTTCCGTTTTGGAGCCGGACCTGTATGTTTTTCCTTGCTTGTATCCATTAAGAAGCTGGCGGACCAGTTCAGCTGGTGGGTTTATTTTAAGGAAATCCACCATATCTGTCAGGTAGAGGCTCAGTCATAGCTTCATACCTTCATCCTTCCTAACCCAACCAGACTTTAGAGAGAAAGGATTTGGCAAGACGACACCTCCAACCACAAGCTTCCTCTTATAATCCTGTGATGCCTGATGCAGCTTATGCTCCTCATCTGTGCTTACAGCAATGGTTTCTTCAGTCATATGCAATGTAGGCCCTATAAATGTACTCAAAACTATTGTTTGAATTAATATTTTTGGCTTAATTCAGTAGTTGTATTAGTAAAATATTAAAATAAACATAATTAATCAACTTATAACATATATTCCCATCCTATTACATCACATATTTATATTTCCCTAGCTGCAAGTTCATTAAATGTCCTTTCTGTGGATTTCTTTCTCAGAGACAGAAATGCCTTTAGTGCAGCAAGGTTATTCCCGAAAGATTGACAGGCATGACAGCTTCAGAATCCAGAGTGACATTTGAACCCAGTCCTGCTGTATTATCCTCCCTGACTGACTTTCTGTTTGCCATAGGCATAATACTGTCTACCTTATGGAAATATATACACAACATTACTAATTTATCACCTATATTCATTTTAATTGAAAGATATTTAGCTGTATACTACATTAGAACATACACTTGTACTTAATTCTCCTTTACATATTAAGTTTAATATGCATGCCTGTCCTGCCCTCTTCAATACTCATTTAAAGTATGCAACCGACAAGAGTACAAGTACACACCTAAATCACACATTCAAAAACCCTGCCTTAAATAGAGGATCTATATGCAAGAGACAAGTCAGGAGAAGACTTAACAGTTTATTTGCATAATTAAACATCTAATTAATCATACACTATATAATTAATGAATAAAAGAGAATATTCAGTTCCATACTTTAAGTGCATTGAAAATCTATATTGCTATATTAGAAATAGTACAAGGGCTTCTATTTTGTATAAGGTTTACAAAAGATCCTTCTACATTACGTTAAACGTAACGTTAATGCAGAAAAGTAAGGCTTATTTTACATCTAACACATTGACTCAGTGCTTTGTTTACTCTACCTTGTATCATTTTTTCTTCATATCCGGCTAACTGGGCATGCACACATCGGAACTGTATTCTGGTCTATTCGATGTAAACAAAAAGCATGCCTTCTTAGATCCAGAACAGGTCGACAAGCTTGCACTCCTGGCAAACAGCAACTTGAAAAAACTGACAGCATGTAGTTTGAGATTCTTTGGAGTTTCAAAATGAACAGCTAAACCTGGGAGTAATACTGTTACTGTATTATGGTGGTTTTTTTCTTTACTATGTATTTTTCAAACCATGCTGCGTGCTCAGCCTGGGCTGCCTGATTGATAACCACATCTAGTCGATGTAAGTACAATCAGAGCCGCCCACAGCTGATCATGCCAGTGTCCTGGGAAAAAGGTGGATCGCTGTCTAGAATTTAAAGGGGAGGTTCCATTGTTTCTAAGGTTTACGCATAGAATTAGTAGATTGGATATATTAACAAAAAATAAATACTTTTTTTAATGGATTTTGTAAGTATAAATTTACATAAATAAGTAGATCAGACATATTTGACAGTATAACGATAGATAAGAGAAAGCTGTAATATACATTAACAATAAATACTCTAGTTCTTCTAGTCTTTTATTTTTCTTTAAAACTAGGATGATAACGTTTAGTCTTTGTAAACTGTGTTAGTTACCACTAGGCCTACTGACAAAATAATATAAGCAATACTAATAATACTGTATGATTGTATGTCATTAGAATATATTACTAAAACATTTTAATTTTGATTAAAGATTGGCAACATTTTGACATGTAAAGCCTTTTAATAATATACAGTAAATAAATCTTTGCAATCACACATCAACTACAGCCTTCATCTGACTAACAACGACACTTTTAATTACACACCGGCAGAAAAAGTTGAAAAACTTTTAACACTTTAGTCCAAGTATAAAGACATAACAGAAAACTTTGCATCACACGTATTTTACAAACAAAAAATAAATAAATAAAACCAAAGGTGTGTGAACACATTACCGTACAATCTGGCAAATAAAATGATCAGACAGAAAATGCTGAGCGCAGTTAAATTCTCCTTTAATCAAATAGCAGCCACGCTTTCCTTTTATATTACTGCACTTGCGTAATCTACTTTTTCCCAGTCTGTTTCTTCCCTATGGCACCGGTATTCCTACAGCAACACAAGCAAAACTAGATTACATTTAATTACCCTTCTCATTCCATTGTTGTGCACAAGCTTTTACAGAACAGCAATGATATTAAAATAATCACGTCTGGATTGGGGGGGGGCAAACAATTCTTTGAGCGGTACAATCATCAATATTTTTTCGAACGATTTTATTTTATGTCCCCAATTAATCAATTGCTATTTGAAGGCTTAACTGACAGCCCTGCTCCAGGCTGTTGCTGATAACACCACTGAAATCTCAGTAGCTGGCAGTACAGTGTCTATTTTAAGACATCCTCAGGTATCACTCCTTCCTGTGTCAAGCATTAGTCCTCCTCAAGTGTTTTTTTTTTTTTTTAAGGGGAGAGTGAGGGGTTAGGCGGAGTCGTCTAACTCGCCCAACAAACGAGCAAAAAACTTTTAATGCTTCCATCAGATGACACAAATGTTAATCAAATGTTCGACAAGTAGTGGCATTAAGTTATTGTCATGGTTGAGTAAGACATTATTAAGAAAAGATGATTGTATAATTTAAATAAAATAGATATGAAAATGTAAACTAATTGCTAACAGTACAGTGTATCTGCTGATTAGTCAATGCATTTTTACCATTGCTCTGCTGTTTTTCATCTCCTTTGCAAACTGCTGGATTTGTTTTTTGGACTTCTTTAATACCGCTGTCAATGTTTAAAAATATTTTAAACGTTTTCTTTCAATTGAAAGAGTAACACGTTTGCATTTCCAATTACTTACAATTTCAGTAGGTTAACAGGATTCTGTTTGAGTGATTGCATACTTCCAGCTAAAAGTGAGGTGTTCAGTTGACCGGTCAGTTCATAAGTTTGGTATTTGTAACTCTGATGTTCTACTGTAATAGTATTTTTTTTTTTACATGTAAGGTAAAGCTTTCAGTTATATAGTAATAACATCATTGGAAAGTGTTATCAATGTTATCATTATGTCAATAATTTAGTAATTATAGATATTCATTTGAATGCTGTAGTGATGTGAGAAATTGTCCGGTTTTGAAACAACCTGAATCATAAAAGAAAGTGATAAACAATCAAGTAATGACAAAATCTACTTTTTCACTGCAGTCAAAATATTTAAACATAGTATTGTGTGCATCTCCACAAGTAAAACTGTGGTAGTGCTATGGGCAAGAGCCAATCTATTTCCTAAAATGACAGACTGTGTAATTACTGCAAGGTGACTGCAATTGAAAGTTAGCTTTGTTACCCTGTAACAGACAAGTGCTGTGTGGGTGCGTACGTGCTGCTAAGTGACAGGCAGGAGATCAAGATGAAAGTTAAGGTGGATACACCCCGCAGGTGCGCAGATTTATTTTACAAACAAACACAGAAACAGCTTACATGACACTACAAACAATGGTAGTGCTTGGAGGACATACACCCTCAATGTACAAAAGGCAAAATAAATAATTGTACCAAAACTATAAAAGAAAAGGAGTCTTGAAAACGACTCGTCTTACTCCCTAATACATAGAGGTCCAGCTCATCACTTCGCTCACTATACTGTACAGGCGTTTACAATCCCTAAACTAATCCCTGATTAGTAAAACAAGGCAGACCCTGGTTAAAACACACAGTGATCCGTGGTTTCGACTTGCTTACTCTTTGGTATCCAACCTTGGTTCACACACACACACAGCCGTCTGCGAATTTCATCTTTTTAAGCTCTGATCCAGGGTTCACTCTCATGGCAAGGTTTTTCAGCAAGATGTTTCCGTGGTAGCGTGGACAGTCGTAATCCTGGCACTCATATAAACAGGACCTTTTTATACCTGTCCCCCCCCCCCCCCCCTGCTGGGACACACCTACCTGATGATTAGGATCCCACAGCTGGCAATCACACACAGCAGGCAGGCTCTCCCAGGAGCGTCTAGTTCATTAACTATTTACACACATTTTTACACAATACTATTATATAATATATACACACACAACCCACTCTCCATGTGCTTACTAGTTTATTCATTGCTTATAGCCCATTAAATTACTTTTTAGCTACCACATAACTGCTTAGTAAAAAAAAGGCCAATCTAGAAAAAAACAACTTAGTTTCAGGAAAAAGCTACTCAATTGTACCAAGTGATTACTTCCAAGATTACATTTAAAATTACAGTTACAACTACTGTATGTTAGTCCTTTCTGAAAATGTGACTTGAACTTGCTTCAAGCAAGGCAGGGCATAGAGGGTTAAATCCCTAGGACAACTATGCTCTTCTTTTAAAAGTTTAAGAGTTTCTCTTAGATTAAAATTAGTTATGTTTATTAAAGTAGGACCAGGTTCTGTTTACTAGGAATTTTGTTGTGTGCCACCACCCTTGTGGAAAATGTATTTCAGTATGTTTTTATTATGGAACAAAGTAGTTTGGAGAGGGTGGCACTACACTTGGCTTAAATACATGAAAATTCAGGCATTAGGTCATTCAAAATAATGTTTTTCAAGTCATTAAATGCAAAGACCATTTTACAGAACCCAGGGGCGGTTTTTCAAAACATAATCTGGATAACAGTAATCTGGATTTTGTTATCCTATATTTTTTGATTGAGATTCCTTAAAAAAAAAAAACTATATATATATATATATATATATATATATATATATATATATATATATATATATATATATATATATATTTATATTCCTCTTACCCCTGGGGAGTATGCGATTTTACAGAGAAGTGTGTTATATATATACACATTCATTTGGCATCAAACCTAACTTGGTTTGAGGGCTCACTGCCTGGCAACTGGACAAGACAGAGACCCTCAAAAAGAACAAGCCGGTCTCAAAGCCACGAGTAGTACTGTATATAGCCCGCTCGAAGGTTTAGCCAACCTTTAACAATGATTGTTGGGGCGCAGGAGAGGAAAACAAAACCCTTTTTTGGGATATAAATCTCTGGAAAACCATGGCTGATTTGATTGCCTTTCCTCCTGGCAGGCTACAAATGCTTAAGCGCACATTTTAGTAAAAGCATTTTTAGGATTAGTAATATTTGCTCTAATGTAAACTTGCTAAGTACTGGAGGACCATCAACCTAACCGTGGAAAGAATCTGGTTAAGGTGAAAGATGAACCAATGGCTGGTGACGATTGTTTCATTTTCATTAATAAGCAGTCAGTCTGAGGGTGATGCCCCCTGAGAAAGATGGAGATGGAGATAAGAGAGAAGGAGGTCGTATGGGCTAACATGGGAGTTTAATTTAAACAAATAGATTGGGTACCCTTTCCTTCCTGGTCAGTTTTACTTCTTTTGAGCAGGAAGGAAAAGGTATCAGATGAGGTGATAGATAGATACAGGGTGAATCTGGGGTTTGAATTTATTTGAGTGTGATGTAAACTCTGAGCACCTAAGGAACCCAAAAAAGGCTAGGAGAAAAAAGGTTTTATTTAAAAACTGTAGACGGAGTGGATAAATGAGATGCACTGGGAGAGTATGTTGATGGTGATAGGTAGGCGAGCAGGGGGAGAAGGAGATTCTGATCATTGAAGCCCTTTCAGGATTATTGAAATTAGTGAGTGGCTGAGTGTAGAGCTTGGGGCACCAAAAATTAGTTTGTGGGAAAACTTGTTGCCGGAAATTGAAATTTTGATGGAGGAAACTTACAGCTCTCTTCTTAAGGGACATAATAAATGATGATACTATGGGCACTGAAAATGAAGGGAAGGGAAAGCTTATGCAAAGTGAACATTTTTAAAGCAATTCCGGGATGACCAATATGTTTGCAATGAGTGGGGAGGGATGCTGAGATGAGCTGATTTATGAGCCTGCAGAACGAGGGAATGCAGCGGGTGGCTCAGAGGAATATCAGGTCTGAAAATGGAGGATGTGAGTTGGCAGGAAGTAGGTTTCAGGCACTAATGCTCTGAATCTCTGCATTTAGAAACGGGAAAGAGAATCAGCAATTACATTCAAGTGGCCAGGAATGTGTTGAGCTCTGAGAAAGATGACTACCAGATAACCAGGTAATCCTTCTGAATATTGTCATTATATGGTGTGAGGATGAATGACCTTTGTTAATGATTTGGACTGTAGCTGAGTTATTTGAGTAGATAAGAATGGCTTTTTGGGCCCAGGAAGACTCCCCAAAGGAATGTGGCTACAGCGACCAGATACATCTCTGTGGCAAAGTGGTGAGTACGTGCAGGTGAGTGCAGTGCTGAGCGGATTAATCACACAGACAATGATTCACAGGTGCGAGAGTGTTTATTAATGATTATAATATCCAAAGCCTTATGGCAAAACCTGTAAACAATAATAATGATGGAAGTAGTACAGCGGCGTGTATCACTCCTGTTTGTAAATCCCACGGGTCTGACCCACAAAGTCCAGTCTTTTCTCACCCACACAAAACACAAAAACACAGACACAGTTCCTACTTTGCGTGAATTAAGTGCTCGTGGTGCAAAGACAGTTCCTCAGTGAAAAGTGAGTCGTGATATCCGGGTTTCATGATGGCCTGTGGCTGCAGCTCTGGATCATGTTAGTAATCTTGAAACAGACAATACAAAACAAACAGTGTTACAAGACAACTAACAAACACTCATGGTTTCTTTCACAAATAACGGGACTCCTTCTAGGTTGTTGCTAATTCCATTCTCCCACAGGCGGAATTCTTCATGGCCAAAAGGATCCAGGAGTATGACATCAATGAGGGAATCAACAGATGGGATCAGGAGAAGAAGGCACTGAAGAAACCAGACACTGCGGAGGGAGGAAGTAAAGGCTGGTTATCGAAAAACTGGAGAGCTGGGGGGAATTGAGGGGTGCCGGCAGAAAAGGAGAATTGGAAGAGGGAATATCTATGGGGGCCTGCTGGAAGCCCATATCCATGGGGAGAGAAGAGCAAAAGAGAGCTGGGCCTGGCTAAGGTGGGAACACTGAACCCACTAATGGGGCTTGCTAGGAACTCAACATGGAAGTAAGGAATTCAGGTGCTTGCTGTGAGCCTGGGAAAGAAGAGAAAGCAGGGGCCTGTTGCCTGTTGGGAAGAATGGAAGAGTGAAGAGAAAAGTGGGGACCTGCTTGGCTGTCGTCATTCACTGATGTAAGGAATAGTGTTGCCCTGTTTAAAGCTTGTAGCTGAAAAGGCATTAGACAGAGAGGGAACCACAATGGAGGCCTGCTGGACCCTCATAGTGGCCAGAGAGGTCACTGCAGGGGCCTGCTGGATGCCTGCAGTGGGGGGGGGGGCATGAAAGGTTAGAGTTGGAGGTACGGGGGGGTGGAGGTGTTGCTGGACAGCAGTGGCTGGTGCTGAAAACCCAGGAAGTATCGTTGGAGCAGCCACTCCCAACTGTGAAACAGTGCTGCATGAGTCTTGGACTAGCTGGTGCTGCGAGGGTCCCGCCTTCAGCATTTTCTGGATGCAGATCCAGAGTTTGGTGATGTTGGGGAAGTGGGGCGGGATGAGCTGGAAAGCAACGGCCATTGCTGTCATAACACCTGTGACGTGGAGGATGCTGCAGAGTGGAGAGAAAAATATTGAATAAAATCTCCTTTCGTGCTCCAGATTTGAAAGGGATGTTGTTGGTACATAGATAATGGTGGAGCTTGTGGATCATCAAGTCTCTGATGTCAGGGGTTGCAGGGGAACGAGTGGCCAAACGAGAGCTGTGGCAGACAGGAGAGTGAGCCTGTTGTTGTGCTGGGCGACGGAGAAGAGACGAGGGATTTGGTGATGGCTCTGGAGAAGCACAAATCTGAGCAGAGAAGGCTGGAGTTGTAATTACAGCCAATCAGAGCTGTTGTGGTTTTGGTAGATTGGACATGGCAGGAGCTGGTTGAATTGGTTGAAGAGGTCTTGGATCTGGGGAAATGACAAACAAATCATCATCCTATGAAATGGAATAATCAAGGATGTTCTCCATGATTTGTGTGGTACGACAAAATCAAAACACAAATGAGAGGTACGTGAAGAGGGTATTTCTATTGCTAACATCTTCTCTTTCAGGGAACCAGGGTTACAGTAAGTAACCTAACGTTCCTTTTCAATTCGAAGACAACCACCAACAACATTATGTATGGGATAATGTATACCAGAGCCATTGCGAGGGAGAAGGAACGGCAGCTTACGAGGGGCGCATCATAACAGTATAACTGAAGGTTAGCAGTGCAAGCGTGCAACCTCAAGGACTCTTGTGCCTATTGAAGGCAAGGAAGGATCTACCACATTCAAGAGGTAGAACCTGGAGAATGTATGCGGTGTAGCCCTGGTAGCTGCCGTACCTATATTGGACAGCGACGCTCTTCTGAAGAGGGCCCAAAATGTAGCCAACCCTAGTAGAGTGCGCAGCTAGTTTGCCATATGGGGGTAAGCCAGCACTGCCATACGCCGCAGAGACTGTGTCCTCAATCCAATGCAACAGTTGCTGCTTCGAGTGGGGCTCTCCTAGGGTCTGTTTACCATGACAGACAAAGAGCTGGTCAGTATGAGACAGAGCTCTTGTCCTATCCATGTAACATTTCAAAACTGGGAAGAGGAAATTCAATTTCCTATTCTCCTCTGAAACAAACAGAGGTGAATGGAAAGACTCCAGTTCCACAGACTGATTCATGTGGAAAGCTGTAATCACGCTGTGGAGGAAAGCAGGGGCCAGACCCATAATTGGAACCTGCCAGGTTCCAGATGCCAGAGAGTGCCTCTCGTCTGACTGAGGAGATCCAGGTGAAGCAAGATCTCCCAGGGCTGGCCTTGTATGTGCTGGCAAGGGTTGAGAACCAGATTCTCCTGGGCCATTGGAAGGCCACTTGGAGAACTATCACTTTCTCTAACCGGACCTTCTATAAGAAGGCAGGGAGCAATGGTACTGGCAGGAACACATAAAGGAGCCACTCATAGGCTAGGGCGTCAATGCCGACTGGACTGCCGAAGCGGTGGAGGGAGTACCGCAGGGGACAGTGTGTCGTCTCCTCCGAGATAAGAGATCGACCTGCGCCTTCCCAAACCATTTCCAAATGCTCTCCACCACCTGCTGGTGGAGTCACCACTTTAACTGGGGGCAAGGGGGCCAGGATAGCATCCACACGCTTTGAAAACGTATGAGGAGCCAGGGAGACGCCGAGTGGCAGCACGGCGATCTCGTAAACGCTTCCCTGAAAGGCAAAGTGGAGGTACTTCCTGTGTTCTGGACGAATGGGAACATGAAAGTACACGTCCTGTAAGTCCACTGTAGCCATTTTAAGCAATACAGTTGCCATATAATAAAACCAATAAAAGGTGCCACACAGGGCGAGCACTAGCCTTATAAATGAGGTGTCCCACTCCAGGAACCGGCTACACTACGCAACCTTCGCTATACATTACATGGGATCCCTGTCCCCTAAACTAACCTACTGATGAGCCGGTATTCATGCGACAACTCCTGCTGCTTCATACGGCCTTGGTTGGGCATTGCCTTCAAAAGCACAGCATGCAGTTTCAGGGTTGCGTAGCTGTCTTTCTTGCAGAGCGGATGCTCTCTTCCTGAGTATACACAGCTCCCCTCTGTAGCATGGCAGTAGAGTCACCTATCCTACACATCTTACACCGGATGTTTTTAAACTGACAGACACTCAGTCAAGATCCGCCCACCTGCTGATTGAGGACCAGCACAGCCAATCACTTGTTGCCCTTCCCCTCAACCAAGCCTAGTAGGCAGCAAGTCTCAATCGAGCGCCCATCTGTAAACAATAATTTAATCACACAAATTAACTCCAAAAAGACACACAATAAACCAATTTCCACATACAAATTATGCCAACACTAATTCCCACCTGTGCAGGGCAATCATTTTGCAACACTCCCCATTTCTCATCCACTCAAAATATTATATTTTGGTGTAAGTATTTCAGTTTAGTTTTAATTCAAGCTAGTTACTACACCCAGCACTTGCCACAATAATCAAACTTTGATTGGCCATTGGCCAACAGAATCAGGTGATGATGTGTTTGTGAAGCAACAGAGAACAAATCACGTGCAATACTTGAACGTTACTTGATCCTTCGTCAAAACATACACATTGTCCTAGGATACAGCGTAGAGCTATTACAATGTCAGAGTCAAAATAAAACAGCATTTTAATCTAAAAATAAGGTATAACTCAGTAAAAACCCAAATTCAGTTAAAACGAAGTCCTATCATTTTTCAGTAAAATTCAGAATAAACCGGAAATGTGGAACTACGTATATCTTACCATAGATTAACATGATCTTATCAGCTATGTATTTTGGGTCAGTTTCGTGTTTTGTTTTTCTTTGAAAAACACAACATAAAGGTAATTTCTTCAAAAAAGATATCAGACTCACAAAAGCACTTCTATACACATAATATATGTCACGTTAAATACTGAAGACAGTAACATGAAAAACTATATTCTTAGTGTTAGCTACTGTAATTGTGTAATTTAGGGCACTAAAAAAACTAACTCTATTGGTATTAACATGTTTAATGTAATACATCATTTTACAGTTCTAATAATGTCCAAAAAGATATTATATTGTAACGTTTCAACACTTAAGGAGACCAGGGAGACGATGTTGCAATTTCCAACTTACGGTTTATTTGTTGTACAGTTGCTGGGTGCCAACCAAATGTGCCGTAGCTACTGGCAGTCCATTTTAACCACTTCAGCACCATGATGTACGCACTCACAGTAAACCCACTCACAGTACCATGCTATACGTGCGTACATCAAGTTTCCCATTCTATTCTATGATCGGGTTCTCAGTCTAGTGTTTCAGGTTTCATTCTCTAAGCCAGTGCTAGTTCTGTGGAATGTGCAATGAAAGTCGGGGGAGGGTCAGGTAACATTTCTATCCAATTGCATGTCATGTAGCAATTCCAGTCTACCTGTGGGCGTTTAGAAGACTGAGAGATATTGCGGGAAGGCCAATCAACTTTTACAAGTACATATATAGGGTTTTAAATTATTATTATTTGTTTTATTATTAGTTTTACTTGTTTAGTTGTAGTTGATACAGTTTTTAGCAAAAGCTAAACATGGCAATGTATGTGGTCTTTCTATAATGAGCAATGGGAGTGAAGTTGGTTCTGAGGATTTCAATACCAACGCCAGTGATGTGTGCTGTCTTATCACTCAGCGATGATGATGAAGAGGATGTGGAGCCAAGAACAGTACCAACTGTACAAACAAAAGAGCTTGCAGCTACTTTACAGGTAAGCCAGCTGCAAATGGGAAGCTGTTTGGTTTGAAATGGCAGTGCTCTGACGAAATACTATCAAAACACAGCACAGGGTACAAGGCAATAAAGCAGGCGTCTGCGGGAGCCAGATCCATCACAGTGCCTGCGCAGTAGCTGTGTACATGCATTTGTAACTATCCCTGCAACACAAGGGAAGCAAAGACTGCAAAAAAGTTGCAGGATCTGCTACAAAAATGAAAACAAAAGACACAAGAAAAATGTGCATTGGTTGCGAAGGCAACCCTGGGTTCTGTTGTATTGAACATTTCAATAAATGGCAAGGAGCAAGTTGGTAATGGCACACTGTGGCAAAGTGGCCGTTAGGGTTAGGGCTATGTTGTATGTTAATGTTGGTGTATAGTCATTGGTACACGGGATATAAACGGGTCTGTGTAACACAAGTGTTTAAAATGTATATTTGTATTTTGTCACAAAGATTGCACAGCACTTCACGTGTAAGTAAAACGTAATAATATGTGAGCACAGGGAATTGCACTTTATTAATTCACGTGCAGTTGTACCGCGACTCCGATTGAATGACTGATTCGCAATCGAGTCTCGGTAGAGCTGCATAAAAGCAACATGTTTTCACCCACTCAGGGTTGTGTGTTCGGTGAGTGGAGAACAGGATTGGAGACAGAGGTAATTGTGATAAGTAATATGTAAAATAGAAGCTCACCGTGTTTTGTTTAGTGTTAGTCCGTTTTGTTTGTTTATTTTGGCTACCAGTGCCGTGTCCTGTGTTTTTGTTTGTTACAACCGTTTATTTTCTGACTGTCTGTTCATTTATTAAATGCTGAGCGAGACCATTTGCTCAGCTCCACCAAACTCCACCTCTCTCTTTGTTTGTTTCCGGGTTTCGGTTTCTGGTCTGACGTCCCCCACTTCGTCCGTCTTTGTGACGCACACGTTTTGATGTTGTTTGATTTTTATTTGATAATTACTGTTTACTGATTATTATTGTTATTAGCAGCATTTTATCTCTATATTGAACATGGGTGTGTATTACACAGGAGCATAAAGGGTTAATGAAAAAAACACAGTTTTGGTCATTTATCTGTGTTTATTTATGTTAATATTTTATAGCAATTCTAGGTTTGAAAACATTATTATTATTATTTTCAAAATCTGGTACCTGGGAAGGGGTTTCATTTTTACATCTGGGTTGAAGTGGTTAAGCTAATAAAAGAAGCAGCTGACATGAACTCTTTACAGGCTTCTGAATGCACCTGGTCGCTGTAGGCCTCGACCACACCCAACAACCGCATATACTGCACTAAGCCTTACATGCCAACAGTCTCTATATGGTCGGGACAGTCCCGATTTCCTAGCAAATGTTCCAATATTTACCCATAGAAAAATCATTTATTCTGCACAGTAGAGTTGATCACTAACTTATACAAAGATAAGAACACTTTACACATTTTTACTGTTGTGATGGCCATGTGGTGTTGAGTTGGGAGCATGCGTGTATTATATGATAATGAGTGTTTTTTGTGTATGACCCCTCCCATGAGTATTATGCATATGACAACTACTATGACAACTAGTGGAACTACTGTGGTGTTTTGCGGCATGCACATTTGCTTTTATGACATTTTAACATCTCCATCTAGCAATTATTTGCGGAAACTTACAGAAATAGAGAGCTTAGTTTTCCAGATTCTGAGTTTCCTTAACCCACAAGCAAAAACTTAGTATACATTTTTTTTACATCTGCCTTCAGTATAATATTCACAAGATTATATCAAGCCATTATCTGAAAAACATGCAATTAGTCTATACCTTATTAGCAAAATGTAGTACACAGGAGGCAGGTAGAGAGTGTTGAAAAAGTAGATAGTTTTTTCTAATGCTTTCAAGACATATGAGTTGCAATAACACCAACCCCACGAACAAGCATAAATGTGATGTTTGTCATGTTATATTAACATTAGCAATGGCATTTTGATCAATTAAACTGTGGTTCCCACATGGCTGGTAAATAAATGTGCTTTACCACAACTACTATTTTTGTTTAAAAGCATAAAATGTTTATTATTAGATTACTTGTTTGCTGTTTTGTTGATTGCATGAATCCACCGAAATTGTATTTTACTGCACCGATATGTGTTTTGCTTTACTGCAGTCAATTCAGTGTGTCAATATATGGCAACAAAGTAAAGGGTGAATAATGTTTTATGGAATTAAGATACTGTATTAGCATTACTGTGACAGTTTCTGAAGGTTAAATCAATTATATTTGACAAATACAGTACAACTTTATTTTCTAAAGATATATTAACAGTAAGGGTTTGGTTGTCTTTGTCATTTTTTTTTTAATTGTTTTGGTTTTGTGTTACCTTGGAAATGTTCATTCTAAATGGATTTATACCAGCAGCAATCCCCATTCCCCTTTTAAGTCATCTCTAGTTTAAGTGAGTACCACAATACATTTTCAGAATGTCTCCATGGTAGCAGAAAGCTGTTGTTCCGGTGTATTAGGTATTTCTGTGACTGCTGGTTTGCGTCAAGCTGGTGGAAAGGGGCTACTTACCACAGTGCTACCACAGTACCCCCTCCCTCCTGCTAGTTGCTTGAATCTTATGAGCTGTGTGTGCAGTGGACTGCACCTTTATACATTGCTTTTGAACACAAACAATAATAGACCAATCAGTGCTGACTGTCACAACAGGGCCGGGATATTTTATAAATTGCACGGTTGCAATCTCACTAGAGTCGGGTTAGTAGTTGGAATGCGGTATATAGTAGAACGGTTATAAAAAATGTCCCAAAAAAGAATATCAGATTTTTTTTTGTAAATTCTTTCGGCACCACGTGCAAAAGCAACTTGTCACAAATGCAGCAAACGGAGCAATACTAAAAACACACAAACACTGTAAAATTCGAGACACGCTAGATGTCCAATCCCTCATGAGAAAATGTGTCAGCATGACATTAGAGTAGAGGTCAACCTTTGGAGCCTTCTGACTCTCCTTGTTTACAATAAAAACTAAATAAAATAAAGTTCAACCTGTTTTACAAGTAAACATTTGTAAATTGTAGTATTTAAGTGGATCGTGACAGTATACTGCTATTTTTCAATTTGTTTGCTGTAATTGTTTTATGGGAAGCATGTTGTAAGCATTGAAGCAAGGCCTGGGGTTAAATTTTTATTTTTACTTAAATAGATAAACAGGTGTTGATGCTGGCTTTGTTTTATTAACTTGTTTAACATAATAGCAACTGAATGCGTGGCTTCCATCATATATAGGGGTTGCAATTTTGTTCAATGGCTTTCAGCACCCTTATGATGAAAATTGTTCCAGCGCCCCTGCTCCCCATGCAAAGTGTTAGAGAATCTGCAAAGCTCATGTATTTTGTAAATACATTCCACTGGACAGTGCTTTTAAGCTATTTAAATTGGTTTTATACAGAAGATTTAAACTCAGTGAAATCCAAACATCTTTGTTGCAGTTAAACGTAAGTGCTTTTTAAAAGCAGTGGGATCGTATGACCATGATCTTATAAGCTGGGCCTTAAAATTGTCACTGTAGCTGATGTGAACAGTCTTGCCTTAAGATTCCAAATGAAATTGCAATATATTAACATTTCAGAAGCTTTTCTTGCCTGTAATCCTGTTGGGTTACTTTACAGCAACTCTGCAGAATTGATTGATTTATGGAGAATATTTTATAGCAGCAGAAATAAATTAAGTCAGCAGAAATTTCCCAAGAGTGAGCCACCTCGCCCTTATCCCATATTCTGTGTCCAGAACTTCATGGGTAATACGTTCTGTTCAAGCATTGCATTCCAACATTTGCAGCCCTTTATTCCATGTGCTTCTCATAGTAGGAAAAAATATATTTCAAAGTAAGAGTATTTTACATTTTAATTTTCTTGTTTACCCAATAATGCAGTTAAAAAAAGGTAGCTTTACCACCTTTGAGAACCATTTAATCTTGAAAGACTATGGAAACTTATTTAAAAGTGAAAAAATAATGGTTTTGATTTGGGCTTATTTGTCGATTATTTGAAGCAACTGAGTAGTTAAGAGTATATCTATAAAACTTAAGTCCTGTGACGACAGCATTATTTCTTCCAAAATTCAGCTGAGAAAAAAGGTTAGATGTATTTTTATTCTTTTTTGCTTAAGAAACTTTATTGAAGATGATCTGAAAGAAAGGACTCATTTTTTGTGACAATTTAATCACCTGTACTTAAGGTTCACTTTTAGATGGTTCCTTAGGCAGTTCTTAACAGGGTTGATTGTATTTATTTCCCTAAGAAACAATTTCATCCTTACACAATACACTGTGTTATTCTGTAGCAAAGGGATTGTTAGAAACACTGACCTTTCTTAATCTTTCATTTCGGACCTGGGCATATATTTATAATTCATGACTGTGCAAGTATTCCCCTCTAAATCTCAATCCTGGCTACTTGCAGCACCTGAGGGATAAGTTCAGGAGCTTTTTTTATAGCTGACACCCCTCTGGAACACACCTACCTGCTGATTGTCCACAACTGGCAATAACACACAGCAGGCAGGCTCTCCCAGGAGCGTCAGGTACATCATTAATTATTTACATTAATTACAAATAACACACTATTTACAATACATTTATGCAAAAAACCCTTTTCATGTGCAGGGCTCCTGCCCAGCCACAAGAAGTCATTTTGCTTTTACTTGTTATTCTGAGGCACCTCTTCACAGAAGCCCAGGAGTCACAAGTTAAATGGGCACCCCTGACAAGAACCAGGACCACCATGGTCAAAGGAGGAGGCGAGAGGACCACCTCCATCACAACCCCGACCACCACCCCTATGTCTGGTTCTCTGAAAGAGAAGACAACCACCAAAACATTACTTATGGGATATACCTCCTATTGGTAGGTATTTACTGAGCTCTATATATCAGAGCTGCCGATAGGTACCTTCCTGGGATGACGTCCTCAATCCTGCCTACTGAGGGATTAAACAGTCGGCCCACAAAAGCCATGTTCTCTTTTTGCATCGAACCCGTGAGGGCGATCAATGCAATCTCATGGTTGGTGATCATCTTCTCTTTCTGGGAACCAGGATTACGGTAAGTAAAGGAACGTTCCTTTTCAATTCGAAGACGACCACCAAAACATTACTTATAGGAAAGTATACCAGAGCCGTCCCCTAATGAAGGCAAGGAAGGATCTATCACGTTAAGGCGATAGAATCTGGAGAAAGTATGCAGCATAGCCCAGCTAGCCGAAGTATAGATATCGGACAGCGAGGCCCCTCTGAAGAGGGCCCAAGATGTAGCCAACCCTCTGGTATAATGTGAGGCTACCCTACCAGGTTGGGGCAAGCCGGCGCTATCATACGCTTTCGAGACTGTGTTCACAATCCAGTGCAACAGTTGCTGCTTTGAGTGGGGCTGTTCTAGGGTCCGTATCCTGTGACAGACAAAGAGCTGGTCAGAATGATGTAGAGCTCTTGTCCTATCCATGTAACACCTCAGCACCTGCACTGGGCAGAGGAAGTTCAATCTCCTATCCTCCGAAGAAACCGGAGGTGGATGGAAAGACTGCAGTTCCATAGACTGGTTCATGTGGGAGGCTGTGATCACCTTAGGAAGGAAAGCAGGGTTTGTACATAGTGACACCCTGCTGCCATCGTCCCAAATACGCATACAGGAGCTGTGCACCAACAACGCCTGTAGCTCACTGACCCGATTTGCGGAGCTGATAGGCAAGAGAAAGGCTATCTACTTAGACAGATACTTCAACTCTATGGCTTGTATGAACTCTAACGGTGACTTCGTGAGAGCCTCCAGCACAATATCAAGGCTACATTCGGGGAGAACGACCCTCCTTTGAGGGCGTAATCGCCGAGCACCCTTAAGAAAACGGGTTGCCAAGAAATGCGCACCCAGAGATACAGAGTCTATGGGGGCATGACATGCAGACATGGACGTTAAATACACCTTCAATGTATTTAGTGGCCTCGAGCAGTTTAACTGGCATAGGGCAAGAAACTGGTTCATGACCCTTAATCAGACACCAGTTCTGAAAATATCTCCACTTGTGGGCTTATAACGACCTAGTGGAGCCTGTCCCAGCATTCTGCAGCGCATCAGATAGCCCTAAGGCTGACCAGCGGTCCCTTCAGGGGCCAGACCCATAGTTGGAACCTGCTCGGTTCTGGATGCCAGAGAGTGCCTCTCGTCTGACTGAGGAGATCCAGGCCACTTGGGGGCCACTAGGAGAACTATTGCCTTCTCTAACCAGATTGATTTCTAGCGGCGTCTTAAAGGAAGAGTTAAACCAATGTCTGGTCACTTTCTGGAAGAAAATTGGGGGCCAGAAATGCATTTTAATATCACTTTGGGTTTTAACACCGGCCACTTTCGATGACATCATCTGAGTATGAGTATTCACACCAGTATTGGTTTCCAAGAACTATTACAAGTACTAGTAAGGGATTCTCTGCACTCCACTAGTGGTCAGCCTGATAAGGATTGAATAACCAATACAGCTTTTAATGCCTTATCAGAGCATTTGAGAACCTTATCAAAACAATCCCCAACCTTAGTAGTAATACCATTTAATGGATACCTTGCTCAGGTAGTAGATCAATTTGTGATGGTTTTCAACTAGTTATACTGGTTCAGGAAAGAATATTGATGTTTTATAGCTGGGTTTCCTCAACTTAAAGTCTTTCATTGTAAAATTTGAATGTCAACCTAAATTAATCTTAATTTCTGCAAATCTGTGCTTGGGTTTTATATATTGGGAAACAATTTCTTAAACATAAACCAAGGTACGTAAACATAATAATGGATACGTAAATTAACCCTTCATAAGCGACAAGTGGTGCAAATGCACCCCAGTGAGTTTAATATGAAGATATCGCATAACTCTTTGAAGAAGTTAACAAGTAAAAATATGTATTTTAGCTTTTTTGTATATACAATAGCGAGTGACTGTCATACTGCAAAATATGCAGAACAGAAGGCTGGAAAAAGTGTTTAGTCAATAAAAAAACAGTTCAGGTATTTATAAAAATGTGTTTTGTGTTGATTTTTTTCTTTAATTTATACGTTAACTGCATTTATGTGTGTGTGTGTGGGACACCATCATGCCTTTTTGCTGCTGATGAGGGGTTAAACACATAGACAATCATGTAACATAATGGCACTTAGTAGGAAACACAGTAAGAATTGCTGCTGCTTGGAGTTCAGGGTGAGTCATGTCAGCATGGTTTAGAATCCTGCCAGTGCCAAGTTGTTGATCTTAACTGGGGACCCACCTGGAGTGCTGCATTGACCTTTGTGCTCTTGCTGGGTTACGGAGGATTCTCTTCTGGGCATAGTCTACCTTATATTGGCCCCTACAGGTTAGTTTCTAGGGTTCAGTAGCTTTTTATATCCATTTTTCAGATTCAGTTGATGGAAAGAGGTAATTGGCTTGACACTGGGAACAGGCTTGCAGAGGGGAGGCACAAACAAACTGGGCAGAAAAGCAGAGTTAAAACATTAAGTAATGAAATGTATTAAAGAATTGATCTCGAGTATGCCCATTTATAGCAATTTTATTATGTTTTATTTAAAGGCATATCCCAATCTCATTATTTCTGTCCAGGTAAAGTGTTAATAACAAAGGGCTTTTTTTTGGAGAAAGATTGCTTCATTTTTAAATGAACTGGGGACCCAAGTCAAACAGAAATGTGAAACAGACCAGTAAGTAAAACATTCTTCACCCAGCTGTAATATTAATTTGTAAAATGTAAATCTTTTTTCTTTTGCGCTGAGGAAATGAACTCATGTTTCTAATCAAAACTTCTATCAACATGTTTATGTTTCCTGAAGTGATTCTGTTCTCAGGATTAGATGCCTTGTTCCAGTATGCCGAGGCTGGCACAACCAGGCACAATTTTCTGATAAAACTATAGCGCCTGCAACTCTATAAAAGAATATTATGAGGTGTTAGTGAAACTATTGCCTCTTTTTTGTGCATTAAAAACTAAAACATTTAAATGGAGGAAGTATGGAAAGATAATTTCTGGAAATGCAGTAGATGGAAAAGAACATAGGCCGTGTTTTTATAAAGTCAAATTCCAATGCAAACCTATTGTCATCTGGAAAAGGCATCCCTTGAAAGTGGGAACCTTCTTGGGCTGGCAACATCAGGGCTCCCCTGCTACACTGCTGTGAACCCAAAGCTGTGTAACAGATTCTCCTAGAAACTGTTGCCAAGTTTGTATACTTTATGAAACCAGTTGGGGATAAAATCTGTGGTAACTGATGACAGTTTTATGATATTTGGGAAAAGATGGCAGTACTTTCCTCAACCCTGCAATATGAATTACAGTATTGTCCTTCTTAATTTTTAGAATAGGAACTTCATGGTCACATGGTCTCTTTTTTTAAAATTGAATTTCCTTTTATTATGGGATTTTATTCTAAAGATAAACAGGATGCCTTAAATATTTTTATGAAAAAAAAAACTTCTCATAGACCCTTTCATGCCAAAGAAAACCTTATTTTCCATTTACACTAAAATAAAAACTTCCTCCTTCCTCGTTTTGAGGTTCCTTCTATTAACTTTCTTTGCTAAAGCCCCTGCCTATCATTTAAGAACACTTGATAGTTAATTATAACTAGGGGTAAAATGACTACTAAGAGTTGAAGAGTTGAGGTAAAAATTAATGTTCAAAAATGTATTGTTCAAAAATGTACCACATTTGCACTTTCAGCCATCTGAAACCGAACACTTCACAATTACTTCACAATCACATTAGTCCACTACGAGTTTCTAGACTACACTTTCCTATCTGACCAGTCATCTATTCGGTGCTGCCCCTAATCATACCGGCCTTTTACAAGATAAACCAAATTCAGTCAATGTAGCTGTATACCTTTGGTATAAATGGGAAAGCCGATCCCAGGCTATTAGGTATCTGATAAGGCGATATCAATCTAATAAGTAACATCAGCACAAATACCCTATGACATGCGATGCATACTTGCCAACATTTGGAAACTGTCAGCAGGACACCCGCTGGGGGTCATATGCATAAGAACACACACACACACACACACACACACACACACACACACACACACACACACACACACACACACACACAGTCACTGTTAAACAAGCACTCTTTTTATTTGCTTTGATAGATGGCATGTTCATTTGCTGGACCCGACTTTATTTAATAATATATAATATATAATATCATATATAGTACATATATATAATATATATATGATATATATATATATATATATATATATATATCAGACCCTTATATATAATATATAGTATCTGAGAACCGAACAATGGAAGCTTATGATGTGTAAACGCGGTGCTGTATGCAACGATGAAGAAGTCAAGTCCTTCACGTTCCATTGGTTCCCACTTTATACTCAAAATCATATACATAACATCATATTGCAGCAGCAGTGAGAAAACAATATGCTTCATATGTCAATAAACTGAGATGTGGTCACGTGAACACAATCTCTACCAAGCAGTGCAGCATGAGGGTTAGCAGCCACTAAAGAGAGAAAAAAAAAGAGTAGGGCATGACAGTGAACAATAGAATAGCTGCGAAGAGTTTCAAAGGATAACGGGACATTTGATAGGAAATCGGGACTGTCGTGCATGTATGTGTCATGACTGACTTGTCAGACTATTAATTCACCTCCAGCCTAGCTGAGATTCAACATCTGTTTTTCATAGGGGTTCAATGTTAGGGGTCCAAAAACTAGATCCCATTGGTGTTTTTTCTAAGGCTTTATGAACATCTTTGTACATTTTCATAATAAGAAAAACTGCCCTATTTTTCTGCCACTACAAGTATGACGGTTGCTCGGTCCCTTCACTTCCTGTTACAGGCAATAGGATCCTGCCTGACCCCACGCAGTTCCTAATATACAGAATTTGTCAGGTGTCTGTAACACAGAAGTGGACTTCTAGTCTATGGCAGAGGAAAAGTATTGAACAAAATGTGTAATTAAGCTTAACAATTAAATCAAATAAACAAAATGCAAAACAGAACAGTTGCCACTAAGCTCATCTATCTCAGTGAACAAGTGCACAACCTGCTGCTCTGACATTCCTAAGCACTACTAAACCAAGCTGGATTGAATAATTATTGCTAATCTTGCTTGTCCACATGCTGCACATGTTTTTTCTTTCCCCTCCAATTAGGTTAGGCCTCTCATTCAAACACACATTCTCACATGTTAGGTTAACCTGACAAATTGGAGGGAAAAGTATATAGCATTTTACACTGCAGGGGTGGGTTTTCAAAGGTTAACTTTTTCTCTAAAAATGGTGTATATTCTTTATGTGTTGCCTTTCATGGGTTTATTGTATTCTCTTACACAACAGATGTCAGTATCCTGTCCAGATGTTATTGCTGACAGGGTATTCCATCTTTATCAACCATGCTTTTTAGCATGTCAGACAGTTAACACTTTATTAGCCAGGTCAGTATCAAGTATCTGACCTGTTGCTACTCAGGACTGTGTAAACAAGCAGGACCCTCTTTTTATGCTACAGTTCCAGACAAGAGCAAGATACAAAATAGATGGTTTTTCTTGACCGGCAGCAGTGAATTCTTAGGATTTAAAATGAAAGAGTTTGTTTTTTATATGCCAGATAATGCAGCAGAAGTCAAAGATGGATATTTAAACAGTGAAGGCAGGATTTCTAGTCTTAGGTATAGCTGACAGCATGTTGGGCAAACTTCTATTTTGAACTATCTACCCTTTCTACAACTACACTTATTGAGGGAACCATCATATTATTATTGTAGATGATTTAAACATAGATGGCAATGTTGAGTTTTTTTTTTTAATCCAAAGTGTTTGCAAGAGGGTGTAGATGTCCACTTGAGAGAGTGAGAAGAACACAAGAGGATGTGGTTGCATTCACTCGTGCCCAGGTTTTTCTATTCACAAACACAAACTTGCAGGTCCAGGCTGCAATATCATGTGCCACCACTGAGCACAAACAATGGAGTTCGCAGGAGCAGGGTTGCTTTACAGACACTTTAAGCCAGGTCAGGTTTTTTAACTCACCTCTTTAATCACAAATTAATTGATTTTATTGAACATGTAACGTGAGTGTGAATTGTGTGAGCTGTCGCTAAAGGAATGGAATTGTTTTGCTAACTATTAGTAAAAGCACACAGCTGTCTGGGGATGGGAATTACTTCCTGCAAGGACCGTTTCCACCAGCTCTACCTATACAGCTTGCTAATTTTCTGTATTTGTTTGACTGGGGTGGGGCTGTCCAAAGCAGAAATAATGATGAGTATTACATTAACAAAAACTTAACCCCAAAGTTAAACGAGAAAGAGTGTGGGTGAGTGCATAATTCTATGCATAACCATAGAATTGCACTATTTTAATACATATTGTTTACCATATAACATTTCAAGTAATGTGATTTTAATACATGTTGTGATACCCTCTGGATAGAATTGCCACCGCAATTAGACAATTGAACACATTTATTGAAGCCACTCATGCAGTTCACACCCACTTTACATGTTGATTTACAATCTATTCATTTGTGGTTTAGTAGCGAGTTAAAAAACCTGACCTGGCTTAAAGTGTCTGTAAATTCTGAAGCCAGTTGGCAACCCTGCTCAGGAGGCTGTGTACAAAAATACAAAAAAAAGCCATTGATTTAAACAAACTTTATTTAAAAAACACTGCCACACTGTTGCATAAATTAAATAACACAGTAGTAATGTCAAGAATAAATACACTTGGCCAGCACAAACACAGAGGGTTGACAGATGTAGAAGTTTTTCAGTCACTATTTCCTATACAGCACAAAGACAAGGGAATACACTGGGGCACTGAATGAATTGAATAAGACAGATTTAGGACAGTGGGTAGGAGGTACTTTTTCACAGAGGGGATGGGAATGAGGAATGGGTTACCAGGCCATGTTGTTGCTGCTGATTTATTGTGGATTCTTCAAGAACCATCTAGGATTAATTACATAAGTATTCATAACCAGATAAGCTGAAGAGATGAATTAATAACTGGTTTGTAACTTTTCTCATCTTGATACAAGCAAAAGTCTAAAAAGTTATGCTGGTGACCTTATATTTAAAGGACCCAATTTTGTGGAAACACAACAAAACGCAAATTTAATGGAAAAATGCTTTCTGTATGTGTTGGATTGCTCTGTTCCCTTCATGTTGTAATTTTGAAGGGAGTTTGAGCTGGATGCTGTTAGGTATAACCAATGAAGAAAGAGTGAGAGTCAGATGCTGCTAGCAAATCATGAGTAACTGACATCCCCTTTAAGAAAAAGATAGCCCTAGCAAATTGCTTTTGATTTTGATGAAAAAAGCTGTTCTTTACTGCCATAGCAATATTCGTTAATGCAGCATTTAGAAATATTTACATTCATTGAACAATGAGGTTTCATGATAGTCATAAATTTATATATTTTTATACTTCCAGTTTTGCAATATATAGACCTTATTTAAAGTGCTACAGAACACTCTAGTGTTTTGCAGCCATTTATTTTGAAATTTAATATTTTCAAAAAGTTCATAAAAATATGACAGTTACCTATAGGGTATTATTTTTTGTTATCCAAAATTCCATGACTCAGGACCCTGTTCACATGTAAGGCTATTTCTACAGTCGCTGACCACTAAAATAAACTAATATGAACCTATGTGTATTTAATATGTAAATAAAATGTTTGTTAATTAACTGTAGTTTTTGTAATAGTATAATGTGGCAGGGCTGAGGCTCTGTATGAGTAAATAATATGTTTTTGTTTTGTTTGTAAAGAAAATGTGTTTCACAGCCATGTAATGCAGGGCCTCTAAAATAATGGATGCTGTTTCATCCTTTTTGCTTTATTGGTCAAAAGTGTCCTGGAGTCCTTGAATTTAGACAGTACAGAGGCAGAGAAGTTAAGGAGGAAAATGAAAAGAGAATACATACTGTATAAAATGACACATTTATTAAGGGACCTTGCAAAGAGGTGTGAGTTGCTAAAGGGAAGGGGAAGTAACAGTGCTGTTTCTGGGTTGGAAAAGAGACAACCTTTACTGTCTCAGAACAGCCAATCAAGAGGAAGCTGAAGGCAATAAAAGGTAATATTGCAAGCTGCAGAAAGATCATCAACAATACAGGTGGTTTATCACTATCACATGGGCTTGGAAGCCCCCGGTGGAGAAGTTTTAATGCCTTCAGCATCCTTTTGCATCACTTTCAAACTGCCCATCTGCTTCAAACAAACACATTACATCTGTCAGTCATCAGCAAACTTCAGCCTACGCTCCTACACAGCCTTCACAGGGATCACAACCCTCAGTAAGCCGTTTCCACCTTGCAGATACTATTGGTGCAACAATCAGGTGTGGGAGAGACCCTGAGTACAAAAAGGACCAAGAGGGACAAGTCCTAGTAAATGTCAGAAGCAATTTATCATTGTTTTCAAGGAAGAAAAGAAGCAGACAATAGACAGTGTGGCAATGTGACCAAGGTATACCATATAAACAGGATAGGCAGTTGCAGGTATTTCTATTATTAATTTCCCACACAAGGATAATTATCACTTGCAAACATAAACAAATAAATAAAATAAAACTAGTTCATATTCAAGTGCTAACTACGCAATATCTTCATGTCCCTGACTAAGGTTAGGATGGCTAAGCCTTTTCCTTGACAAGAAAACATATTGTAATAGATGTTTAATTCCACACAGGAAATAGACGTACAGATTAATGTTGTGGAACACACACCACAACAAATGGAACCAGATACAGTATATACTGGTTCTTAGAACAGAGATCATACACATGCATATTTAGAAATCGATAACTCACACAGTGGGCTTCAGCAATGAAAAACACTGCTTCTCCTCTACACCCTCAATGAACCACACAGACAAACTTCCTTTTATACAGGTGTCAATTGTCGTAATAGCCCTTTAATAAACAAGGTTCCATCAACACATGATCAGTATCTATTTGCATATTAACAGACAATTACCTTATCAGGTAAACGAGCAAATTTCCCGTAAACACAGAACTACAGAAAACATTGGCATCTATGGAGAAAATGGAGATTACATAAATCCAGGCAACAAAGCTCTTTTTATTCTCCAGCTAACATATTTATTTTTAACCACTTCGCCACAACAGTCAGACAGACAAACTGATCCTTTTGAATATGCTTTTTTTTCCACCATAGAAACTGTCATAATAAGTTGAAAACCCAGTGAACTGAGGAGGTGGAAGATATCCTGATATGCATGACTTGCTACAGAATTTGTAGGAGGGACTGGGACATTCCAATTTGTACTGAAGAGGCTAGATGCAGAGGTTATGTTCAGAAATCAAGGGGTGATTATATTGCAGGCTTAGGATCTGTAGGCTTGATTCAGCAGCAGGTCATCAAGGAATTTGGACAACATGAGGCTATCATCAATGGATGCTGATGAGAAGGAATAAGATTCCTTGCTGGGAGTAGTGCTTAAAGCTGTTGATCACTAAACAATGAGTAGCATGTGCTTGTTTTTACATTTTAGGAATAATTGTATTTATTAATTTAGATTGCATTAAAACAAATGTTTTGAGTTACCTATGTTTTCCCAAAAGTAAAAGCGTTAGTTGGTGTCCACTTAACACTAGAACGATGTATGTGTAGTCATACCTAGAACAACCATGACCGGTCAGTTTGACTGGCATATTAAAAACAACATAAATATTTTAATGAAAGGACAAACAATTGAATATATTGACTATAGAAGTGGTAGTTTTATTCAGAAATGTCATATAAAGCATCTACAAATCCAAAACATTGTAAATAAATGGACATTTGAACAGAAATGTGTTTATATACAGATATATTACATAACGCACATCCTCAAAAAATTGTAAAACATGAAATAAGCAAATATTTTAAATAAATTTGTGTATATACAGGTATATCATATACATACAACACTACAACTGAAACAATGTAAATAAGTTTATTTTTCTAATAAATGGGTTTATAGTGCCTACATAACAACACGCATACACACAAGCTATGAGTTTGTACACAGACATACTGAACAGAATGAGCTTAATTTACAATTGTTCTCAAAATTTAAGTGCTGCACAAATCACAGAGGTACTGCGCTTTTCAAAATATGCAGTGCACTTACCACATTGTTCATCTTTGCTGCATCAGAATCTTGTTTGGTAAAATTTGCAGTAATTCCAAACACTTCTTTGCTGTCCAGTGATCCATTTGTAATGTGTATTGGGGTAGCAATAAATTTCTTAGAAAAACAACCAGTAACCAGTGCAGACAGACAGCCTGGTGGCATGAGCTGTCAAGGCTGATTGATGGGTTATCAGAGGCTCATTGAAACAATAGCAATATCAACAGAGAGCTCACTTGAGGAATACAGACTGATACAGACTCAATACGGTTGCAATTCCCGACTGATAAACACAAATAAAACTGCAACATTTAATTGTTATAATATGTTTTATATGTATCAATCAATTTGACCGCGCCTGGTCAGAACAGGTATGACAGGATTTTATCTCCCTAATTTTTGCAGCTACGCGATTCTTTCTTTGTCAGAGTAATTATTACATATATTTAGGAAAGGTCAGGCAAGCACAGCTCACAGATCTTAAACACACACTCAGCAATTTAAATTTTAATTATAAAAATGGTCAAAATTACTGCCTTGGTCATTCTAGTGTTAATATTGCACTGAGTACAGTGAATGTTTTTTATGATCTCAAAAGTTTCATATGCACAGCTTCCTTCTAAATATGCAGTGCTGTTTAAATGACAATGCAAATCCTTAAATATAATTATTTTCATTTTTTGTTTGAGATGATTTACAGTTTACATGTTTACACATTTTCTTTTTAGCACTATGTCTTATGTTTCAAGTTACAGACGAACTACCTTCAGCATCACCGTGAATGCCATAACCAAACTACAGTAATATGTCCTTTTTGGTTTGCTCAGCTTTGTGTGTAAGACTGGGGGTTTGGGATCTACGTAGCAATGAGAATACCCAGGTGTGGCACAGATGGTGGACAACAGGGGGAAACTGTAACTTCAGAAGGGAGTTTTGAAATTGAAAATTTTGCACAGCTTTTAACATTAATAGTTACAAAATTCAGCACAATAAATCACCAGTAATTTATTTTAAAAGTTCTCATCTTGTAAATGTGTGGGAGATAAAATCATGCAGCTCTAGAGCTATTGCCCTATGATTATAAGATCTTAAGTTTACATTATCTGTCCCGCAAGAGAACAGAAAATACTGGTCTGCAACTGTTCATCTTTAAGCAGATCTTTTATATGTGGAATTGAACCTTAGAAAACGTTTCTATCAAATAACCTTTTTTTCAGTATATTTGATCTCATCCCAGCATTGTTAGGTATTTAAATCAGACCATATATTTTTCTCCCAGACCCATAACTCATTACAAACCTCACAGCTAAGTTGCATCTTTTATTAGCAAAATTATGCAAAACCGTACAGCAGAGGTTCCCAAGCTGTGGTCCGGGGACCACTTATGGCCAGTGAATAAAAACACTGGTGGTGCCTGAAATATCATAAAGCAATGCATTACATCCAAACCACAAATCTGCTGCCGAACACTTAACTCGTCATATCAACAAATAACATCTTTGGTCCTAATATTATCTAATTGTTCTGAAGTTTAATACATATTTGTAATTGCTAATATGTAAGATTTTTTTTTTATTATTATTACAATGGCATTTCACACAGAAAGTTTCTTAATCTTCTCCCCACTGAAATCAGTGCACAGACACTTAAAGTAAACTTGACAGCTATAATAAAATTAATTGACCAGCTGATAAATAAAAAATGTGTGTGAACAACAAAGCACATGCAATTAGGAAGATGTAAAATGACAACACTCCAAATTTGCCTGATGAACAAAAAATATTCCAGAAGTAACATCATCCTGAGGACAGCTTTCTGTTGCAAAGTTCATTTCCTGAATTGAAATGATGTAATCCTATCGGAAAGATTGGAGTAGCTTATTAGTAAAAAAAAGATTCAACTTTGAACCAAAGAATTATTCTAAACAAGAGACAAATTATCTTATTTTGAAGCAAGCCAATGGACAAAAGCAATTTTTAGGAGAGTAATACAATAAAATGAGTGATATCAAGCAAGAAACAATCAGAACAATTATTTATTTGCTGTTACTTGTTAGTTTTATACAATGAATATTTTCTTCTTTGAAAATGTGTCTTTGTCTTTTGTAATGTGTTCCTCCTAATAGCTGGTATAACACTGACAGCATAATATACATAACTGCTTTACTTAGGGGCTAGCCTTAAACTGAATAAGACGTTCATCTCTGAGCCATGAAGATCACAGTTTACGTCCAGCCTCTGCTTTGCCATTTAATTCAATGGGTTGAAACCAATCCATTTCAATTTGCTTCTATGTGGTGACAAAATCAAATGTAAAACAAACTGTGTAACACTTATTTTATACAATCTAAGCAAACATGCTTTGCCATAGTAACCAAATCTCAGACTACTTTAGTAACTAGCACACTAAATTAAAGTGATTTGTGTTAGAAATTGATGGTAAGTTAAATTAGTAATATTAGTAATATATTAGTATCTTTGGTTTCAGCATGTAAGCTACACACATCTGTGTGTGTGTGTGTGTGTGTGTGTGTGTGTGTGTGTGTGTGTGTGTGTGTGTGTGTGTGTATGTGTGTTGTGGCACAGAAGGGAGAATGTTTTTTGTCACAAATCAGTTATTTTATATAAGTCTATAGAATATAAGATATGTGATCCTGTAATTCCTCTTTTATGTACACAACAACTTCTTTCATATTACAAATTAATTTGGGCTATGTGGTTCTGATATTTAACAAAGGGACTAAGAGAAATGTGTAGTTAAAAATTAAAACAGTGAAAAGAATCTGTAAGGCAGGAAGCTGTGCAAATATTAAGCGTTACAGCTCTTATACTACCTGGTCTGCCCACATTTGGGCACCAGATTGACTGGAAGCAGTAAAACTGTTGAAAAAGAACAGAAACACAACCAAGCAGAAAATAACTAGTTTTATGATATGTATAGTGGGGATTTTGTTTGTTTTTGTTGGTTAGAGAACATCTATAGTGCTCATATCGAAGAACTCTGGGAAGCCATTCCAGCCTCCTGCTATCTTCAGCAGGCACTATTATCAGTCAGTGAAGGTGCCATATTTTGTTGGTAGAATTAATGTAGACGTCTCAGTCAGATCATATTTATATTACTGGAATTCTGTTCCTCTGGTTATCTATTCTTAATCTACATTGGTATCCCCCTTGCATTTTCAGTTTGTGTAAACATATGTACAGCCCCTAATGAGTCCTGGTTTGCCGCCATGATTCTTCGTCCAGAAATCTTCTGGAAAATAACATTGTAGTGCAGTTAAGAGGTAATATATTCATATATGAATATTATATGAGGCCTAAAATAAAATGTGTACAGGTTTCAAGAACTGAATTGTAGACTTACTAGTCTTTTACTTGCTATCAAGTGTCATGGGGACATCACACTGTAGCCTGCACTATTATGTCATGGAGTGAAAGCCACTGTGACAGGCTATCAGCAGCTGTCACTTCATTGGTGACTTTACCTAGATTCTCCCAAACAACAATAAATGCATCTCCTGACCTTGTTCATGCCTAAATTCGATAACAATGCCAGGCTCCCCTTGCAAAGCTAACTGTATTCTTTGCCTTATCAGTGGGTCACTTGGTTGTGATGCAACAAATGCTAACTCTGAATATATGGCTTCCATGATACTAGGACTTATTTTTGCAATTTCAGCATATTTCCATTCTGTCTTCATCCGATATGTGTGAACGGCTGGAAGATGTCACTGCTTTCGTTGACTTGCCACATGTATCAAATTATATGTTCCCATTGGACATTACTGCAGAATGTTAACTGGATTGCTTAATCTCAGGTCAGCAATGTACCTATGACACTGAAGTTGGCTGAGTGGCTATATGCTATCTGGAACATGTTTCTCCTCAACAAACTTGAGTGAATTATAAAAAACAGCCTCAGATATTGCCTAGTCAAGCAATTCATCTTTGGGGTGCGTAGTCGGGATAAATTTCGAGCATCAGCAGCATCCCTTGCTGACTGAGTGCTTTGTCTACGGTTGTTTACCTGTTGCATGTTTCTGAGGTGGTTGGCATAGTTGGTATTCTCTCAGCTGTGAAATATCAACTTTGCAAGGCAGGATTTCATGACATGCAAGAGTGCTGTAAAATAATATAAGCAGCTTGAGAATGATGCCTTAAATCAGTTGGTTGTTGTTTAGTTGTCTTTCTTTTAATGTCACTGTAATCGTTCAAACTGGAAAATAGTTCACAAACAGGGGTAACCAATGCCTTCTATTGTGCAGCCTCATTGATTATTGTATGTTGGTTGGTCAGGTATCAGAAAACATTGGTGAGGACCTTAAAAATGTAATGTAAATGACTTAATGACAAGTAATGTTTAATATGCTTACATTGCATGCCTTAAGCAAAGACCTTCGACCAGGGGTGTCAAACTCAGTTCCTGAAGGCCGAGTGTCTTCTGGTTTTCTTTCCACCTGACCTCTCGATTACTTAATTGGTCTAATTATTTGATAAACTGGACACATTTAACACTTCTCTTCTGGCCTGTGACAAAGTGCCCGCCCCTGTGTATATTATCTGTTATGTGTTGCGTGTGGTGTGTTTAAATGTTGGTGTATAGACATTGGTACACGGGATATAAACGGGTCTGTGTTAAAATGTATATGTGTATTTAGGCACAAGGATTGCATAGAACTTCACACGCAAGTAAAAAGTAATAATATGTGAGCACGGGGAATTGCACTTGATTAATTCACGTGCAGTTGTACCGAGACTCCAATTGAATGATTGATTACCAGTCGAGTCTCAGTACAGCTGCATAAAAGGAGCATGTTGTCACATACGCGGGGCTGGGTGTTCAAGAGTGGAGAACGGGGGAGAGAGAGAGAAAGAGAGTGAGAGATAAGTGTAAATATAGATCTCAATTGTTGTGTAGCGTTCGTCCACTCTGTGTTTTGTCCGTGTCTATTCGTTATGTTTGTCTATTTATTTTGGCCTCATGTGGTGTGTGCTGTTTTGTTACAAACCTTTTATTTTCTGCCTGTTGTATTATTAAACTGCGCATCTGTGCCTTCACCATTTCAACAGCTGTGTGCAGAGTCATTTCCTGTTTCTGGTCTGTCGTCACCCACTTCGGCCGTCCTTGTGACAAGGCCTCAACATGTTTTATAGGTAGTGTACCATGGTTTTTAGCAAAAATAAATATTTTAAAAACATTATTTTGTCAGTATAATTTATGTTTATGCAGAGTTAAAATCACTACTTGCCAAATGTTTATCCTTTCAAAAATGTTGTGTCATATCATACATACTGTGGCATAAGCAAATATAAATGTTTATTCTAGGCTCAGGTTTAACAAAGTTATTATTCTAGGCTCAAGTTTAACGAAGTTATTATTTTCACGGTAAAATGCTCAGTTGTTTTGTATTTTTTTTTTTAAATAAATGTTATGGGGAAGTGAGTACAAACACTTTTATTGATAGAAAAAAATATTTTTGACATTTTAGTCAAATCTATGTGTGGGAATATCTAAACCTGTTTTAATATATACTGAAAACTTATATAGATGGTATTTTAAGAGACATATAGATAGATCATTTGAAAAAACGTACAAAACGATTGGCTTCCTATACATACTTTCATACCATCATACGAAGAAACACACGCAGACTTCATATATATGGAAGTGTATATATACACACACACATCTGTATTATGAATGATAAATTAGAGAGCAGTACTTACAGACCAATGCTTGTGATGCGGTCTGTTTTTGTTTTTTGTATATTTTATAAAAATAAATTGTTTTAGATTTTGCGCTTTTTTGGGGTGGGCCTGGGCAGTATACATTATAGAGGGGAGGGGTTTGTGACTTAACAGCTGTAATAATCTAATTACACATAAAAATAAATCTTAATGCTTAATTGTTTCTGATATGTCGTAACCAATATACAGAATATCGTATTTATTTCACTTTCGGTAATATTTGTACAAAGAAAACCTATAATGTAAATATCTGGCGATTACAACTTAAAATGATGATGGTTTAAACTGGGAATGTTAAATAACAGATATTGTCATATTATTATAATGATTTAAAACAAATATAAAAAGGATATATGAGAGGTGGTAGGCTCCTTATCAAAAATTCATTGTGCCAATGAATTCCGGTTAGTAGCGGGCTGGAACCAGTTTGGTGGCTTTGGCACAGTTTTGGGACAGGATCAATACTGGTTTGATGACTTTAATCCCGATTCGATACTGGGTCAGGAGCGGAAGCGGGTCGGTGACCTTGGTACCGTTTGTTACGGGTTCACAGTCACCGTGGGTGTCCATCTGTAAAAGCCACTGGCAAAACCACTCAGTCAATACCAAAAGGGAAGTCTGCTTGTTATAATGGACCAACAGCCTTCGTAATGGTTATGCTAAAAAGCTGTCACCAAAACAGCATCAAGATACTATGGTTTTTATTGCAAGCAACAACAAACCGAAGTGAGTATCTCAGTCCTGCGCAGTGCTAAACACCACGTTGCTGACAGGCCTGCATGTAGTATATATAAAAACAGAAAAAAACAGGAGAAAGACTTTCTCAACAAAAAACAATTGTATAAATAATATAAAACGTCTCATATAGTGCTAAAAAACAAAAACAAGAAATAAAATAAGCTCCAGCTGGAGCTATGTAGCCTGGGGGGAGAGCACAAAGTCAGCCTACTTAGGTTGCTGTATACCTGGGAAGGAGCGTCTAGATCCACTGGCTTCACACAGGGCACAAGGCCACAGCGGAACGTAATAAGCAACAGGCTGTAGTGCACACCTCCTCCCTCCTTAGCGCCCCCCCCCCCCCTTCCACATTCCTTTATCTTGGCTGATGACTTTGCCTCCTTCTTCTCCTCCAAAATCAAACTCTTCAATACCTTGCCTCCTTCTCCACCCTTGTCCTCTGCTCACTCACTCCCCATCACCCTCTGCAACCCCTACTATTCTACCTTCCTCTCTCGTCCCTCTTGGACAGAGCTTTGCTCCCTGCTTCAGAGCCATAAACCCACCTATAGCTTTGGTACAATATATTCAAGAGTCAGGTTTTTAGGAGGTAAATACCCATTTAGTAATTGTTACATTTTGTACTTGAAAGGGAACTTACTTTAATTTAGTGATTATTTGCTTCATAATATCCACAGAGAAAAACAAGGTCTTGTTATCTCTTATGATTCATTCATCATCACCCTCAAAACTGAAATATTTCCATACTTCACTGCTCACAGACTTTTGTTAATTGGTTGTTAATTTTAAGCAGATATCTTCTTTGTTTGTGTCCGTGTTATCTCTGTGGTGAAGGGGCTATGTGTATTGCTCAGATATGCCCCTTTTTTTCCAGGCATCTTTCGGCTCCTATCAGTCTCACTTGGCCATTGAAAGGTTTACTCAGGTTTTTCTGTAGAAAAAACGACTAGAGACCTGTGCTTGACTTCTTTTTGATGATGTCAGACAGGTTCCGACATTGAACTGGAAAGGGAAAATTGTAAGGTCAGACCTGGTCCGACATAGGACCACAAAGGGTTAGTGCTGTCAGACTGACCCGACACTTTATGTACAATGTTTGCATGTATATAAAATGTTTTTATAATAATGTAAGTGTTTGGTGGCTACTTCTAATCATGCTGAGTTTATTTATGGTGGATGTGAGCAAAGAGTACCAGAGAAAATGCATGATTAAAAATAATAAAAACAAATACAGTGCCCCCCCTTTATAACGCTGTAGTCAGGAGCCATAGTTAAGAGACTGTGCTATTTGTGTTCCACCTTATAATGAGAATACTAGTGTTAGTGTAATGGCATTATGGGGCAAATGGGAGCCATGGCTGTACTGCCTTATAATCTGTTCTGCAGTATAAAGGGCTGCCTTATAAAGGGGGAGCACTGTACATGCAAAATCCTTTACTGGTACATGAACGAAAGAAAAAAAATTATAAAATATACATTTTCTTGTAGCTTTATTTGTATAGAACATGCCCAGTACAGAATTGCCTCACTCTACCTTAAGTTATTTATAACTTTTAAATTATAGTGAAAAAGAACAGTCAACGTTTAGTATTATTAATTTTGTAAAAGCTTTGCCAATGATGTGGGAAAAATGTGGAGGTTTAATAATATTAAATGCTGCTTGAAAATGGCATTTAACACAAAACATGCATTTTTAAACCATGCAGAACGTCTCTCGAACATTACGTATTACTTTAAGACCATTTTAACGTTAATGCCTTATATATATAACACCTTTACCTGAATGGTGATCTTTTCAACAGCAGATGAGTCTTGCAGGCTTTTCAATCTGCACTCTTTTCCAGCATTTCCATTGTAGAAATTGCTTTTCTTTTTCGTTGAGATTTGAAAATAAACAAAAGAAATTAGGGAATGCTGTGGTCCCTGATTCCAACCAGGAAGAAGAAGCGGAGCGATCAGAAGTGGGGAAGCAAGTCCTGGCCGGCGATATAGCTGCATATAGCCAACTTATATAAAAAAAAAAGATAAGTATAGATAATTAGAACTGTTTTTGTTTGAAGCTTGACTGAACTGTAACTGAAATCGGTGCCAGTCAATGATGATAGAGAAACTGATCAATCTATATTGAAGTATACTATTTTAGCTTGTATTTATTAGAGAAACTGTTAGACCACATTAAAGTAAACGATATTGGTTTATAGGAATATTTAAAGTCACTGTGTAGTTTGTAACCATATTGATTGTAGTAATTGTTAATTGCTGGGAAAGGTTTGTTTTAGGAATTGCTTGTGTATTTTAACAGTTTGCATAGAGTTTTAGTTTTGTTAATTCCTTTTAAACACTGATTGGCTGTTTGCACAGGATGAGCACTAACTGCGGTAGGGTCAGAATATTGGACTCGGCAGCAATGAATGTGTGATAATTGACAGCATAAACTACATTGGGCCATTCTGTCTTTCAGGCTGGTGATGGACAGTGTGAGATCAAACTAATTTACAAAGAATTATTGTATGTAAAGAAACTTATTTAGCCTTTTCTTTGTTTTTCCGAGGGACCCCACAATTGAATAACTCAGCCCCATATATACAGTATAATACAAGGCCAGGATAGATCCTGGATAGCCGTGGAGGACTGCACAGCTGGCGTACTGCTTCCTGAAGCAAACGATTCAGTGGTTGCGCCAGAAGCAGGGACCAATTGGGGTAGAGGCGTGCATAGTTTGTAAGTTGAGGCTCAGTGGTGGAGTGGGGCCCCATGCTGGGGGAGAAGAATTGGCTACCGTGAATCAAAGTTGGAGCAGGAGTTTGGAGCCACGTCCCCTACTGACTTATTAGCAAGTACAGGAAGATCTTTGATGAGACCCCGATGAGACCCTGTGAGCATATTGATGCTGTTTATTTCATGTGTTGACCTTTCCACTTAACTTTTGCAATCTAATTAAAATAAAGTATTTTGGTACTTACCTGTGTTGTTGTCTTTGGGTGTGGGTGGTCTGGATTCTGTTCCCCTTTGTTGATATTCGAACCTGGGTGCAAAGAAAAGAAAATATAAACTTGACATATAGGTTAGTTAGGAATTCTTTATTTTTCATAGACATAAAGTGGTGTAGTTGGTACTACTGTGAACTATCTCTGTCATTTCTAAATTAATTTGTTCTAGGGCTATTGGACAGGTGGTCGCCACTGCAACTAGAACACACAGGGGAAGCGTGAATTTTAAATATTAACTTTCCGGGAATCCAAGGACTTCTTCAATAGAATGGCTAAATTCTCTTTCATTTTAAAATATGCTCTTTTTCTACATTCTATTAGTTTAATGTCATAGCTGCAGTTTATTTTTGAAAGCATCGCAAAGGAAAAGTAAATCTGGCAATTCTCTACGCCATATACACAAAAGCCTGTAAAGCTGTCTCTCTATTCCACACACTTGTATTTCTGCAGTGCAGTTTTGGCATTTGGTTGATTCCTTTGGCTGTCTCCATCAAATGTAGTTTTCTCTTTTAATTGAAGTAGTGTACATAGTCTTTTTAACCAGGATCAAAGCAATTCTCTGTAAAACAGGAATTGGCAAGTTGGACTTTAAAATAACAAAAAACAACAGACTTTTCAAATGGTTCTCTGTTGGTTGTGGGTATCAACCAGTATCTAATTAGTGCCGCCTGGACTTCCTCTTGCCAAAGCTATAATTCTACAAGTGAGAACGTTTTTATGTTCCCAAGACTCTGCAGAATAAGTGGCAACTTTATAGCTGGGAGAGACCAGTCCTCCTGGAATTTATAACTGTCTGGGAATAAGGAGGTTGTGTCCTGCCCTGAATTGGTACATTCCCAGAATTGAATAGAAAAAATATTGCTTCCTGCTGTAAAGAATATAATGCACAACAGTTAGTTTACTTTACGTCTAAATGCAATAATAAATGCATAAGAAACAAAAAGCCAAAAATCCTGGTTTGAAAATGATCCCCTTGCTTTACACATATTACTCTTGTTAGGGATCACAGCCCAATTGGTCTTGATAATATAGTGCAGAAATGTCCAATATGTGAGAAAGACATATAGGCCTATCCACAGCTTTTCAGCAAAAATTAAAAATATATACAGAGATTTTCTTGTTTCTGAGACTCTCTTCTTGCCGGTAACAGGTTGGGCCAAGACAAATGTGAATCTGTAATCAATAAAAATATATAAAACAATATGTACAATTGGTTAAAACAATTATTTAGATCTACCACTGTTTAAATCAATTGAATTGACTTCCTTACATTATTAATGGGTTAAGAAGATACAGATAAATATTCTATAAAGATGTATTGAGTATTTTTGAGAATATATACTTATGTATAATGATACACAACAGTCTGTTTAATAACTTAATAACACATAATAAAAAATAATTTAATAACACATGGCATTCATTTTTGTGATAAAGCTACTTGTATTGTCACTGTGAAAATCTCAATGACATATTAGAGTGCCAAGAAACAAAGAACAAGTTAGTTCATCTTTAAATTTGGATGTGATAATGGGAAATTATTTTGTGATAATTTTCTTAATATACTACCATCACCCCATGATATATTAATGTTTAATTATTGAGGTTTTTAGTTTTCAGAGTAATTTTGTACATATAAATCCTAAATATTATTATTTGTATACAGGTTCCTTTGCCCTTCAATGTCTTCGATTGATTCAACAAGTCCTGAGTTCATTGGTGCGTGAATCCTCCCAAGTTGAATTGGCCTCCCAGAGCTATGAAGGAATAAGACATATCTATGTAACAGAACTGTGCTGGACAAAATGACTAGCATCCAGTTACTAAGAAAAACAATACATTGATTAAACACTGTGTCAAAGGCAGAAGGTTCACTTTAGAGATATGATCACAGAAACATGTGTTAAAGGTCCCATCAGCAATGTACATGAAAATTGCTGCAACTGAATGAGCAAAGAATAAAATGGTGCAGGCTAAACGAGGGACTCGATTCTCAGGCTCTGTTTGTGAAGGAATACATGAGCCAACCTGAGAATGCACTCTCAAATTAATAACTGGGAGGGTTCCCCTGATAAATCAGTTCCTGGATACATTGTTATTGTCACTGAGGCTGAGCACGTGGAGTACAGTACGGAATTGGGTTGACTGTAGCAGTTATTGACGTAGCAGTATGTGGGGCAGTATATTAATACTGGAGGAACAGCTAGAGAGGGCCATATAGAATCTAATAGGTACTGACAAGACAAAGAACTGTGGTGTGCTCTAGAGTAGGGAAAACTAGGCCTGTTCCTGCCATAGTTTACAATAGTGTGAGCTGACTAAATACCCCCTTCCAAGGCTATTAGATTTCATAGTGTATTTATTTGCTAAAAAGCCTCCTGATCAAGTGTCAGAACCCCCACTTGTTACTGTATTATTAGTAGTAGTAGTAGTCCAATTTAATAACCAGTAGTGGGACTACACAAGCTACTCAGCCGGTGAAAAAGCAAAAGGGGATGCTAACAAAGACTGGCCATTAACTAATTTAAGAGAAAAAATGTTCAAAATGTTCAAAAGTCCCCAGCTCCTCTAAGGACCAGCAGGGAGTACAAGGCCTCCCACTGGGGACTGTCACCCTCCGGGGGTTGGAGGGGCTCCTGCCAAGCAGTGTCCCAGCAGGAGACGAAGGTGAGGGAATGGAGGGTGTGAAGCATTATCGTGTACAAGGTTCTTCTTGTTGCACTGTGGAGGGAGTTCGAGGAAAGCTCTGAGATCCTTCTCAGGTTGTTCTCGAGGGGAGGTTGAGGAGAGTCCCTTGCCTTTGGTTCTATCAGGAGGACCGGAGAGCTAGAACTAGGTAAAGGACCCACTCCAAATACACAACAGAGTTTGGGTCCAGTGCTGCTTTACACTCCTGGATTGCTCAGTGGGCTGTTCTGATGGTAACCCGAGCCACCCTAGCAGCCAGTGACTCAAGATTTACCCACTCCGAGCATTCACGATCCAGGAGATCCCAGACTTTGGCCGGGATCAACAGTTTTCGCACTGTGTGGATTCCAATGCCTGTGCACCTAGCTGGGGGTTGTGCAGCAGGGGCTCCAGGAGGAATTCTTCCTCTACGATTGGAATGGCATCTTGGTCAATGGAAAACATGCTCTGGGTCTTGAGCAGGTCCCAGTAGAAAACCTTCAGCTCGGGGAGACAGATTTCCCAGAGATCGATCCAGAAAAGCTGCCGGTCATAGTCCAGGTCATGCAGCTGGCGCAGGAGGAGGCAGGCCGGCATGCACCATTGCGTGGCCGGGTCTGCGAAAAGGTATCACTGCAGGTGGAATGTGTCCACCTGGCTCTTGATGCACACCAATCCTTCCCCTCCCTCTGCCAGAGGGAGGCATAGAATCCTGACAGAGGCCTAATGCTTTCCGGCCCTGAAGAAGGCCGTTGGCTTCCTCTGGACCCTAGCCACAAACTCAGGGGGTGGGCTCAGGGTGTTGAGTCAATGCCAGAGCATCGATGCGACCACCTGGTTGCAGAGCCCTTCCCCTGAAGGAAAGCAGTTTCAGCAGACCCGATCACGACCTCAGTCTCGCAGCAAACTTGTCCTCCAACTCCACCCAGTTGGCTGCGACTGAGGTCTCCGCTGTGCTCAGGTGGATCAGTGGTAGTATTATTATAGAAGTATTACAGCTGAAAGACGCAGATTATTTTTTTTTTTTTCCTTTACAGAGATGCAACTTAGGCTACAGTTTCTTGTCCCACATTAACTAGCAGATTTCAGTCTTTGCTTGTTTATTCTGTTTTTGTTTGTGCCATGGCACCAGAGTTATGTTATGATATAATGCTCATTTTATTAGCCGCTACGTGGGTTATGCATAGAAACAGACAGTGTTTCCAGATTGCCCTTGTAATTTATGTTTAATTTAAGTAAACCAGCTGCGTTGTCCTCTGACGCTGTAGCTCTGGGTGGCTGCATGGTGAGTCTGCAGTGTGTAAGCATGTGGGTGGCTGACGGCACAAGCTTCAGAGGACACCATATGTTCATCTTCTCCCCTTCCAAGTCAGTAGCGGTAGCGGTGAGCTGAGCCTAAAAACAATTGGACACGACTAAATTGGGGAGAAAATAATAATTGGTGACGACTAAATTTATTTAAAAAAAAAATTAAAAATTTAAACCACTGTCAGGATAAACACTGTGACAGTGCCATAAGATTAGAGCATCGATTTTTGCTTATTAACATTCTTTATTTCACCCACTGGGGATGAGACTAGTCTTTCCTGCTTCAACTGATGTGTCAGTAGAGGTAATGTGAGTGCTGGAGAAGTCTAGATCTGCCCTTCCTCAATTTTATATACAGGAATCCCTCAGTAGAATATGCTTAATGGGGGATGGGGAAAATAAGCATTATCTGGGGGAGCATTATATTAAAACAGTGCACATTACATTACCTAAAATGTGATTAAATAATGTAGAAAATAACCTTCATATTAAATAAAACAAATATAAAATGACTGTACTGTATAACTTAAATATTAAATGGAAAATATAGCAATATACATTTATATAAAAGGAACACAGCTGAAATAATATATGCAAAGTACAGTGCTGGTACATTGTTTTGCCTGCTCTGGTATATATGGTGTTTACTGTAACAGTATAAAGTTGTACATAATTTAAAAAAAAAAGAAAGAAAAAAAGTTTTTAAAAAGTATGCCTGTCCTGGCTTGCGTATGTGTACAGATGTAGATTTCTAACATGTTATTGTAGGTCGTTTGAGAAGTGTCATTGTTTTGATATGGTGTGCTAAGTAAATGAAACTTTTTACTGGTATAAAGCAACCAAAGCAGTTTACACTTTAGTTGAATAGTTACATCACATACATTAGCTCTCTGGTTCATCATTTGATTACTGCGTCGGAAATCAGAAAAAGCATGGCGCACCAAATCAAATACAAGAACAAGGTAGTGTGCACTTACCTATATAGTTATATGAGCAAGAGAAACAGCAAATAGTAAGTACATTACAGTAGAATGCAATACACAGTAGGTAACTAGCGCTCTACCAAGGGATTACTGCATGTTCACATTTCTGGTTGATTTCACCCACTGGGGAGAAGAACACAAGTACTATTTGAAACTAGCTTCTCTTATTGCTCCATTGCCAACCCTATTGTATTTAGTGATGGTGAAAAGGGGTAAAATAATCAAATATGGGCAAAAACATCAGCAGTAGTCATATAGAGATAAAGGGCAGCCCTGTTAAGACCTTTGAAATAGAACCCCCATGTCTCGTTCCAGCCTAAACTGCTGAGTCAGGTAACATGAGCGCTAGTGGGTCATGAGAATGGTCTCAAAAATATTGAATGTGAATTTTTCTTTTGGAGTTTGTCTCGTGATTTCTAATTTAGATTGTAATTGATAGATTATTTTCTTTCCCATATCTATGTGTTTATCTGCTTCTTTTCAAAAGATGTCATGACCAAGGAATGGTGTTTGGGTGGTAACCATATTTTTTGTGAAAGAGCTGTGTCCATGATCGTAGAGTTTAAGAGGAACCAACACAAAAAGCTAAAGAAAAGATATGGACAATGTACCAAAGTTTTCTCTTTATGGTAATAACATTTTGCTGGGAGCAGATTTTAGCTTGCATACCAGGATGGCTTCATAACTTTACTGTTATCGAAACACATCAGCATCCCACACAAGAAGCCCCAAACATTTCAAAATACTTAGGATACTTCTGTTACTGCTGCATTTTATAAGCATTTAATTATGTCCTGTTGTCATATTGAACAACTGATAAATATACTGCATGTGGCCAAAAAAGGTTAAAATGTTGTAAATCTGCTCTAAGTAGCTACAAAACTGATACAGTTCCATACACAAACAAGACAGGGATGAGTTGATTGAAGTTTTGTTATAGGTCTAATTCTGTGACAGTCACAACTGGCAACTAAAGGCCTTTGACATTGTTATAGGTCCTTAGACAGGGTAGTGTCACGGCCCAAGCTGTTACTGTCAGGAAAGAGACCCAGAGACAGGAAGCTACAGTTTAAATATGTATGCGCACATTTATTTAACAAAACAAATGCAAAATAAACATGAAACAAAGCCAAAATAAAAAGGTTTAAAAAAAGAATAAAACAGTTGTAGGTTCAAACCCGCACGCTCACCTGGACCATCACACGCATCCGCAACCTCACCCTCACCCTCACCCGGACACTCACTCTCACCCGCACCCTCACCCTCACCCTCACCCTCACCCTCACCCGCACGCTCACCGTCAACCTGACCAGCAGCCTCACCCTCACCCGCACCCGCACCCTCACCCTCACCAGCACCCTCACCCACACCCGCACCCTCACCCTCACCACCAGCACATTTCACACACACACACACACACACACACACACACACACACACACACACACACACACACACACACACACACACACACACACACACACACACACACTATTTATAGCAGCAGGGCTTCTGCCCTGCCACAGGTCCATAAAATGTATTTCAATTTTTAGTCTTCCCAAAAGTCTTCAAGTAAGATAAGCATATTGTGGCAACCTTTAAATAAGATAGTACATGTATTCTGTGTTGTTGAAAATAAATATGTTGCAAATATACACCTTACTTGGTATAGTGTGTCTATAGATCATATTTTGTTTTATATAATGGGGTTAATAAATCATGTTTTTGGTTAAAAGTAGGTGTGTATTTATACCTACCACTGTTTAGATGATAGAGCCTGATGTCTACCCCTGCTAAATATGGAATAATACATTTTTCATATGGGTAAAACTGTGTGATTACCTGCTAATTCCCATTGAGTACCAGTTAAATGGCTCCTGCCCGTCTTGTTAAGAACAGTTTTTTTACGATTTCAAAGACTACAGATTAAAAATACATGTGTGGTAAATTATCTTAAATCCCACAAAAGTGAGCTGTTTTTACTTTATTCTCATCCAACAACAGGCCCCCTAAACACATACAAGCACTATTAGAAATATGCCAATGTTATTCCTGAAAGCAAAATTTACATTCATCACTGAACAAACATAAAAGCCTATGACTGTTTCATGCTTATATGTAGAAACATCTGTAGCATTTTCTTTTATGGTTTGTGTATCTTGTAGAAATTCACCGCTGGATAAAATTAACATTTTAAATAACTTTATACCACAGGAAGATATCAATCTGCAGCTATGAGAATGGACAAAGCTTTTATTATAGGGAGAAGAAAATAAAAAAAAAATGTCACTGTCTTTTCTCATTTCAATATCTTTACTCAATGTAAGTGGCTACCACTTACGTTGTTGCCAACGGATTCTGCAAAAATCAAAGAGAACATTTGGCACACTTACCCTCCTTTGTTACCACATCAAGGACATTCTATGCATTTTCCCTGGGAGGTTACACAATCATTTCAGCTGTGGCTCCAAACACACACACAAAAATGTTGGCATTTGTCAACACGTTTAGAAAATCTTCACCTGGAATCCCTCTGTTCCTAGTAATGGAAAACACCTGACTAAAAAATAAAAATAAAAAATGGAATTGCCAGCCAAGAGTGCTGACAGTAGACTCCACTCAGCCTATTTGACATTTAATACCTAACTGTTAAAGATGCAATTTTTCACAGGACATGCTGAAACAGAATAAAACCAAAATATTGTGGGAATGTGGATTTGTCAAGCAAACATCATTATGTGTCCAAATTCATCTATTTCATTTACATTCTGTGTGTCCGTTTTTCTACAGAACAGGGATATCACAAGTAGTAGCAGCTTTCCTACATGCCTTAAACCTTCCCTGCTTTTTGGGGGCAAGGAAGCAGTTCAATTAAATGCCAATCCAACCTTTGTCCCCTTTTTTAGCATGTAAAAATGCCCAGTGCTAATTATATCAATTTCTGGGGGGAATTTGTCGAAAAAAGGTGAGGGTAAGATCACCCACTGATTTTACTTGTGACCTGCTTGTACTGTTGAGTTGAGCCCAGGTCTGCAGAAAGACTACTTCACATATGTTTGATGCTTAAAGGGGAACCAAACACTCATACCTATGTTCACACTAAACTATCCTTTGATAGCATAGATATATGATATGATGTGTCTTTTTATAATTTGCAATTTAAAAAAATATGTAATTTTAGCGATGAAGTCTGGATTTTCTTGAACCTTCTTTTACTTCCATGATGTCTTACAGTGACGCCATGATGTGAATGAATCCAACATTCTACTGCTATTCACATTGAAGAAGACAACGTTACAATCCGTGATTTACTTTGAACTTGTAGTTCGGTTTTTGCCATAATGCCATACCAATGTGTTTTAGGTGGATGCAGCAATACAAACCAAGATGGTTTTAACATGCCTAAGTGGCCAAAGAATCCAAAAGTTGCCAGGGTTTGGACAAAATTAGTTCAATTTACGCAAGTCTGGAGGAAGCCCAGCAAATGGTCACATTTGTGTTCAGCACACTTTGAGAACCACTGCTTCAACACGTCAGAGGTGGCTAGATCCTTTGGTTTCACGCCCAGATTGAGAGAGGATGCTGTACCAACAATAAGAGCCTAGAAACAACAATAAAAAAAATACCTCAGAAATGTGAGAAGCTACGCGATGTGAGAAAGCAAACAGCCATATGAGTTTGTCAAGCAGGCCAACTACTGACTCACTCTGTTGGATATTTTAGTAGGGTGGGAAACGTATTTTTAGATTTCAACAAAGAAAACCACAAATAGGTTATTATTAATAGTTTTTCTTTTTTACTTAAACATATCTGAAATAAAAAATAATAATTTAAAGCATTAAAACGTTTAAAAATGCTTTTTTACACATCGAATTCGACTACAGTTCCCATCCAGCGGCCATCTTGGATTTAACTTTTGCAATCTACTGACTTTTACTTTTAGAATAAAAAAAAAGTAAAAGACTTGTCACTAAAATATTAAAACTTTTCATTGGGAAAATTAATTCCAAGCTAGATTGTGATTTTATATTGAAAGAACTTTTTTTTTTTTTATTACACTGTGTAACAATTTATTTTTATTTTTTTTTATTTTTGTTCCTGGGTAGTAAGTGTTATTTCCTAATTGCTTATGCCTCAAAAGTATAGAAAATGGCTATTATTCCCCACAAACTTTGCTTTTGTGACCAGGACAGTGATATTTCAAAATATCACTATTTCCAATGGGAAAACAGACAAATGTGTCTTTTCGTTCACATAAAGTCAGAAAAAAACAACATATGAATCCAAATTAACATGTATTTATACTAAAGTAATACAAAAATGACTACAAAAGATTTAGAAGCGAGTAGTTTTTCAAGATTTACAATTATACTGTATTTACATTTTCCCGTTTTCCCATTGGAAATAGTGATATTTTGAAATATCACTGTCCTGGTCACAAAAGCAAAGTTTGTGGGGAATAATAGCCATTTTCTATACTTTTGAGGCATAAGCAATTAGGAAATAACACTTACTACCCAGGAACAAAAATTGTGTTACATAGTGTTATTACACTAGAGCCTACACCTAAAAACACATCCCTCACTCTGCCAAGACTGTCAGGAGGGCATGGCATAGGCATCATTTTTAAATGCATGGGTTTTGTTTATAATATACAGAAAGGTATTATGTTTTAAAAGGCATTTATTTGTCTGTTACAGAATCATAATTATACCCATTATGCAATATTTTTTGTAGTATTTCTTAGGGGTCAAATAATCATAATAACAATGTTTTACACATTAATAATTTGTATAGAATGTTATTATCCAACACTGGATTCATGCATTTGCCACTGAAAAAACAGGTAAGGTGAAAATCTACATAAATAATTAATTAATATGAAGCATTTCTATAAATATCCAATTTAAATTACTTTTGTGAATTACAAAGTCATGTCTTCCACATGTTTTAACTTCCGTTCTATATTACAAATCAATGGTCTAGCATAGTTGCAGAATCAGATCCAACTTGAATTGTATTGATGCTACTAGCCTTGTGAGTGTGTATACTATCTGAGCTGACTTCACATTAGATGTCAGCACTCAGCACTCATCAAGAAAAGCTGCCCTGTGACGTTTGACCAGTCATACCATCGTCACTGCTGTCAATCACTCGTCTGCTTGCAAGGGACAAATGTATTACGCGTATTCTTAGCAGAGTTTCTACACACACTGATTACTTTATATATGTGTATAGTGCATTTGAAATACTGTTCATCCTGCATATTTCTAATATCAAGACTGAAGCTATGATTTAAGATGTTAAAAACTGAGTTTTTAACATCTGAGTTTGTCAACCCCACAGAGTTGTGTTGACAAATTTGCCAAATTGAAACAAAGTGAGACACCATCTATCCTCTTTTAATTTAGTTTATTCATTGTTATCCAATGTCTATATATGTTCTCTGATGTCTATATGTTCTAAAGTATTAATTGGTCTGTATACCTGTTTATCTGTTTTTTTTTGTTTGTTTGTTTTTGTTTTTTGTTTTGTTTTTTGGTCTGTAAACCTGTTTATTTGTTTTCTGGCCTTATCAGGGTGAGCCAAGAATAACTCCCAGTTAAACTCTTTATATATATACAGCTCTGGAAAAAATTAAGAGACCACTGCAAAATTATCAGTTTTGCTGGTTTTACTATTTATAGGTACGTGTTTGGGTAAAATGAACATTTTTGTTTTATTCTATAAACTACTGACAACATTTCTCCCAAATTCCAAATAAAAATATTGTCATTTAGAGCATTTATTTGCAGAAAATGACAACTGGTCAAAATAACAAAAAAGATGCAGTGTTGTCAGACCTCGAATAATGCAAAGAAAATAAGTTCATATTCATTTTTAAACAACACAATACTAATGTTTTCACTTAGGAAGAGTTCAGAAATCAATATTTGGTGGAATAACCCTGATTTTCAAGCACAGCTTTCATGCGTCTTGGCATGCTCTCCATCAGTCTTTCACATTGATGTTGGGTGACTTTATGCCACTCCTGGCGCAGAAATTTAAGCAGCTCGGCTTTGTTTGATGGCTTGTGACCATCCATCTTCCTCTTGATCACATTCCAGAGGTTTTCAATGGGGTTCAGGTCTAGAGATTGGGCTGGCCATGACAGGGTCTTGATCTGGTGGTCCTCTATCCACTCCTTGATTGACCTGGCTGTGTGGCATGGAGCATTGTCCTGCTGGAAAAACCAATCCTCAAAGTTGGGGAACATTGTCAGAGCAGAAGGAAGCAAGTTTTCTTCCAGGACAACCTTGTACTTGGCTTGATTCATGCACCCTTCACAAAGACAAATCTGCCCGATTCCAGCCTTGCTGAAGCACCCCCAGATGAGTTCAATTTTCATCTTTGCCCAACACCTCATTGTCTAATGGTTAGATGGAGACCTGAAGAGGCCTACAAGCCACAGTGTCTCGCACCCACTGTGAAATGTGGTGGAGGATCAATGATGATCTGGGGGTGCTTCAGCAAGGCTGAAATCAGGCAGCTTTGGCATGAATCAAGCCAAGTACAAGGTTGATTTTGTGGAGCCTGCAGTGAGGTGGCATATCATGTAAGCATATACCATGAGAGTTACACAAGCACATTGTCTTTGTTGTTAACTGTTCTGTTTTGGAAACAGATAAAATAATATAATCTTAAATACTGATCCAGGAGTTTTTTGGAATCATCTGTATTATACTGTATCCAGCACCCCGCGGTTGAGACATATTTGGTTGAAGCCTGGATGACAGGTTACGCATGTAACCGGAGGGTCATTATTTTTAAAGGTCTCCCAAGATTTGGCAATTTCCTGACAACATATGCTCTCCCTTTGTGTACCCATTGCTTGGCAGTTACCACAAGAGCACCTGACATGAGGAACGTAACTAAAATACACACCAGTGGAATTAAGCCTTTATTCTCGTTTGTATTCAGGAATCTGTACATGGACACTGTTCTGGTTTTGGCTCCGTCTAGCGGATTTTGAAGAAACTTTTCTTAATAGGTGAGTTTTTTTTTTTTTTTTTTTATTAGCTAACTTACATTTTTTTTACAAAGATATGGTACCCAGCAAAACCCTTACCCGTGAGTGTTGTTTAAACAATCACAGAGATCGTCTTAATCGCTGCTATTTTCCGTTCCATCCGTCTTGCTCTCATATGGCTCAAAACGATAGCGCTCTATCATCTGAAGATAGTTGCTCCATAAGACTTTCTTTATTTTACATTGTTTTTGAATATAGAGACACAAAATTGGAATCAGAGCTGCTGCCATATCCAACACTAAAGGTGTTCACTCTGTGACGTCATTGGTCAAGGTCACCAGTTTTAAAACTTTTTTTTATTTTTTCTTTATTTTATTTAATTTTTATATAATATATATGGACTAATTGTCAGTATTTTTTATTATATTTATTTTCTGTTTGGGATCCCCTTTAAAGTATTAACAGTATAGCTCTATAGAAGCTAGCATTAACCCCACCCCCACCCCTTTACCGCCTCCACCACAAAAAAAGAAACAATAATAAAATATTTCACTCATTTCTGTATTGGGTTACTCTACCAAGACATAGTGCAAGATGTTGGCAGGTATTTCACCTAATTACCAGCAAACGTTCAGAAAATAGTGCTCTGTTTGCTAGTTGTAACAAATGGTTTGCCAAAAATAAGATCTGAAAATTATCTTTTATTAAGTTTGCTGAAAGAGGATAATGCTAATCTGACTTTGTACAGGCTAGGTTATATTCAGTCTATTAATCTTGATGGTGTCATTGCAATAAAATAGTGCATCTGAATCACAAATGAGGCTCCAAAGCAAACCCCTGAGGAAAAGTTAATTTTTTCTTGGTAAAGGGGGTTGCATCATAATTTTGTAACTGGCTGGCAGACTCACGGTACAGCCACCTGCCGGACTGACTCCCCACAAATGGGAGAACCTATTGTGACAGAGCCGGGACCCAGGCCATACAGACAAGGCTCATTTGCATGAGCGGCAATGCAGTGCATGCTGGGGGACACTGAAGTGATTCTTTGCCGAACCCGGATACTTTATTTCATGTACTGAGTTGTTTTTAATGCCTGTTTTTGACTTGTCCTGTCCCCCTGTACCTGTCGTGTGTCTACAGTTAAATTGTTGCTGCCACCCTAAGTGGCAGCGGAGTGTGTGAATCACTCCCCATCCATCTGTCGACCTGCAGGTCTCTCTGGCTTTCTGTCCTTTTTAGGATTGTTTGGAATTGCCATTAAAGAGCTTCTAAAATGAGATACGTTTCCTGTCTCTTCATCCTGAACCATGCTGAGCAAGAATGCTATAATATCTTACCTGTTTAATATCATATGATTTGTGCTATTATTCAGTTTTGTTGTTTATGACTAATAAAACGTGGTATGTTTAAGGATTAGATTAAAGTCGAGGACTTCTGTAGTCTGGGCTTCTTTTACTGGAATGTATAATTGTGTATATTTTAGATCAAAGGCCAGGCACAGTCCTGCTGAGACAAAAAAAAAAGATGCTTCTGCAGGAATTGGACTACAGCAGACAAGCTTATTTTTTCATGGTTGGTCCAAAAACATCAAAGGCATTCATAGGATCTTTGAAAATGACTTTGATGTCTTTAAAGTGGACAACAACAAGATTACATGGCTAGTACTTGGAAAGAACACGTCACGTACCAAATGAGTACTGCAAAACCGAAATGACATTGCATGAATATTAGCTGACCCAGTGAATCGACTTTCCACAACAGTCCTCCAGACTAGAGTATGCTGTGCTTGTAATAGAAGCCACTTACAGTTAAACTTCCTGAGTGTTTCCTAAAGCTATAAACATCAAACTGTCAAGTTAAATAACTGTAGCCTTAGCCATGTCAAACGTTTTGAAAAGTTAGAAGATCATGCTTCAGGCTGTCCTGTCAATGCCATCACGTGAACCGTCGGAAATGTACACTATTTTTTAACATACAGCTCATAAAAGATACATTTCTTTCTTTGCATAATGATGTAGCGCCAGAGTGGGTCATAATATCATTCTGTGTATGAAATTAACAGAATTGGAATATACAGACGGGGGACCTAAGCCATTCTCTGTGTCTACTTGGTTTCTGGTCACAACCACCCCCACTGACAAAGAATGCTTTTAAAAAGAGTAATAAACCAAACACTGGACAAGAGGTTTATGTTTACCTGTGCCGAATAAATCCTGTGGCGCTGCTGGTGTCTTTCAAAAGGTAAAACCAAATGGTTTTGAACACCTTGACACTACTAAGAGAGAACAGGACACCTCATAAATCAGGGCATCAGGGGACGAAACAGCGAACCAGTTGAGAACAATGGAACGTCCTGGAACGAGAACAGCCAATGGGAAACAGCCAATGGGAAACACCCCATGTGGACCTGGGCATAGCCTAAAATAAACAAACTATCCAATCACAGGTGTGAAGAGAGGATTTACCAAAGGACGAGTGCAACAGTCAAATAGGGCTCCCAACATGAAACCCAAGAATCTTGACACACAAACAAGTCTCTTTGACAATCTGAAGACCCAGCCTGCAGCCGGCTTGAACAGAGATACCATTTTCAGAAACTCTGATACAACATAACTTCTCTAGTGTTTGCCATGGTGTGGGAGTCCGCAGCATAAGATGTCTAAAATCCTAAAAGTAGTTGTAATTAACTGTCAGCCCCAATTGATCACGAAGAAAGAGTTGCATTAACATTTCAAATCGACAGAGATTGTCTTGTATTAGCTAGCAGTGCTGGAGTTTGCGGTGGAATATCCCAGACATAATCGGACGAAGAGTGCATATCTTGTGGAGGATTTGTTGTTTCAGTGGAATACCTAAATAGTTAATGACTCTTGTTTGTGCAAAGACATTTCTTTAGTCCCCTGGTAAGGAGACACAGAAACAAAGAAGACAGACCCCGGGAACCTAGACTTCTCTGCCAACTGGAAAGCCAAGAGCCTGTTAAGTATTAACATGTAATGTTTTAATCCTGTTATGAACTTGAGAATAGGCCAACCTTAACCCTTTGCAGTCTATTTATTCAGCGCTTGTCAGGCCCGTCAGGGCCAATTTATTGTCACACGCGCTGTAAAATATTTTCAGAGTTAAACAGGTTTCAAAGGCACTGCATGGCAAAAGGACATTAGTACTGCATCTCCAGCCAAGCCCCACCCCTTGTTCGATGTATTTTTCACATACCTCTTTATAGACGTGCATATTGATAAAGCCTCTCTTGATCACTCGTTTTATCACCAAACTCCTCAATAATGTGATCCAGGTCATTATTTTATTACTGTAATATCTGAAAAAGCTCTGCAAATGTCTATGATATTCTTTGAGTGCTGGATGTGGAAGCAACTATCTCCTTTGTGTCCGTGTTCTCTCTTTGGTGCAAGGGCTATCTGTATTGCTCAAAAACGCCCTCCTGTAGGTGTCACTTGGCCATTGAAAGGTTTTCTCGGCTTTATCTGGAGAAAAAATGACTAGAGACCTGTGCTTTACGTCTTTTAGATGATATCGGACTGGAAAGAAAAAATTGTAACATTGGACCTGGTCTGACATAGGACCGCAAAGGGTTAAAGAGGTTATTATTGCTAACGGTCCCTCAATTAGTACATTTGAATTAGCATTTTTGGAATTTTGCAAAAGAATTGCTGAAATTAATAATTGTAGACATTTATTTGTTTTTACCTCATCCACAAAAGCAAAACTTTTACTACAAAAGATTTTTCCTATAACTATTTGCATACATTTTGCACACAAGTAAAATGTGTGTTTTTGTGCCTAGCAGACATCTTGGCCAGGTAGTAATTGATTTATTGATCGTCAATTAACCCCTGGCCACATACTATAAGACAAAGAAATGTTTGTTTGCTGTCTCTCTGAAAACAGAGGGAGTGGAGCTGCTGCCATCTCTGGAATCATAGGGGGAGGAGCTTCTGCTGTCACCAGTTCTAGAGAGGGAGGAGCCGCTGCTATCTGCAGAAACAGAGGGGAAGGAGGCGCTAGAGTCTCTGGAATCTGAGGGGGAGGAGCTGCTGCTGTCTCCAATTCCAGAGAGGGAGGAGCCGCTACAGTCTCTGGAATCAGAGAGGGAGGAGCAGTCGAAGAACTCCTCCACCACAGCCCTGACTGCCACCCCTGTACAACAGTCCGGAGCATGTGGGTCAGTTCCCTGGACTGTGCTCCTTGACACCTGTAGGGTCGCAAAATGAAGTGCAGAGATGATCAGAGACAATCGATCACACCGATTGTTGCATCAAAGGTTTATTGCAGTGGTCATCAAAATACAGAGCGCTCCGGAGAATAACAGTCACTTCATCAGTAACTAGTGTATTCTGCCAGGGTAAAGCACATACATGGTTTATATAGTTCCTACATAAAATTCCCTGCTCCTATCAGGATTTGGCACACAGCAGACAATTCATCCATCCTTACCCCCTAAACTCATATACTCAACCAATAGAGGATAGCTGTGGGGCATGATTGCCCCCTCCGTTGCGGTTGTTATGTTCACTTCGGCCTGGAATTTATGACCTAGCAAGCAAGGAGGCATTGCCCTTCTTCTACCATCCCCCCACTGCCCCTGGACATCTAACCCAACCTAATGGTGTACTGAAACATTCCACCCTTCCCCCCTCCTTTCACAAATTCCTTACGAAACATTGTAAAACCGCATCCAAATGATCGTTGGTTGATCAAGTTATAATATTTGGTTCTTTCACACCCAACCTTCGTTTCTGGGCCTAATTTCCACGCTGTTGCACCACCAGACACGATCGTTCGCGTGGACTACTGTTCCTCTCCCTTCTGCCTGCAATTGCAGTGGCCTGGATCCTGTGGCACCGTTTCTTGGTCTTGTGGTAGAGGCGCCAGAATGCGGAACGCTCTCCCCTTCAACCCTTCAACCCACCTGCAAAATGAAAGAGCAAAAATTAACCATGTGGGACTTGTGGGGAAGTGATTGGGTTTTAAAGGTAGGAGGAAAGGAGTTGGTCATGGAATGGCTGGATATGTGTTCTACACAAAGGCCCTGCACTGGTAAAATGTGTATTTTTGTGACAGGCATTTTGGGCTCAGGTGTGGAGGAACAGCTTTGGGCCAAGATGGCTGCCTTTGCACAGTCACATGTAAATAAACACTAGAAGGACCGGAGATATACCCATACCTAGAAGCACCGCAGCAGTCTTTCTGACGGCAGAATTCAAAACACTGTAAATAGTACAACGAAAGGAAAAACAGTCGGATGTATTTTTTTATTTTTTTATTGAGTATGTTACATAAACATCGGAAAAACCGAATTATAATTTAATATATATATATATATATATATATATATATATATATATATATATATATATATATATATATATATATACTCAGTGTGTGTGTGTGTGTGTGTGTGTGTGTGTGTGTGTGTGTGTGTGTGTGTGTATATATATATATATATATATATATATATATATATATATATATATATATATATATATATATATATATATACACTGAGTGTAGAAAACATTAGGAATACCTTCCTAATATTGAGCTGCACCCTCTTTGCCCTCAGAACAGCTTGAATTCGTCAGGGCATGGACTCTACAAGGTGTCGAAAGCGTTCCACAGGGATACTGGCCCATGTTGATTCCAATGCTTCTTACAGTTGTGTCATGTTGGCTGGTAGTGGATCTCTACTCCGAATAGCTTGTTCCATCTCATCCCACAGATGCTCAATTGAGATCTGGTGACTGGGCAGGCCACTGCAGTAAGCTGAATTCACTGAATTCTTGGACAATCCTAACCTTGTGGCATGGGGCATTATCCTGATGAAAAAATCCATTAGCAGATGGATACACTGCTGCCATGAAGGGATGCACCTGATTGGCAATGATGTTCAGATATCCTGTGGCATTCAAATGTTGCTCCACTTTTATCAAGGGGCCCAATGTGTGCCATGAAAACACATCCCACACCATCACACCACCACCACCAGCCTGCAATGTTGACACGCAGCATGATGGATGTATGTACTCATGTGGTTTTCTCCATACCCTAGTCCTCCTATCAGCGTGAAACAGCAGGAACCAGGATTCATCAAACCAGGCAATGTTTTTCCAATCCTCCAGTGCCCAGTGTCCATTTGTGTCAAGGTATAACAAGATGTGATTTCTTTTATGGGTCTGCTTGGCAGTCCAAATGCGTCTTGCAAAGTTCCTGTGCTAACTGTAAAATATATTCTCTCCTTGGTAAATTCTACTCCATACATTCTTTGTAAAGTACCCAGGAGTTGATGGCTGCTAGGTCCAATACATTGTAAATCACCTGAACAGACCACTGTCGGGAGCCGGCTTTCACAGAATACTTCTCTGCCATCTGATCCATCAACTCCATATTTTCTTGCTCTGTAAAACTCCACGGTCTCTGGTATTTATTTTCACTAGTCCCGACGCTAATTGACTGACCAAAACAGCACAGCTGGCAAGCAGGTGCCAACCTTTGAAAAAGTTGATTGAAGTCATTCACTTAGGTACAGACAAATCTATTTACAGCTAACACACTGCGGACTGGTAAATACAAATAATAAAGTAGAATACTGTTTTGTATAATCACAATACAATTGTTTTCTGTATGGCTGACTTTTCTGTATGACTGGAGAAAATTACATTTTAAAACCAAAAACTGCCAAAATGACTGACGTGGGGCTTCTAGTATTAAGGTTTAATTGGTTAATTAGAAAAGTAGGAAATGTTTTAATTAGTTGATTGGAAAAGTGTGTAATGTGGCCAGGTGGTAATTGATTGACTACAAAGGCAAGACTATTTACAGGCACAGTTTTCAGGTAAAATACAGAAAGCAAGTAATTGTTCTTGATAAAAATTATCTAAGGCTTTTGATACTGTAGATCACTTGATTCTCGAATAAGTTGTGCGATATTGGTTTTGATATTGATTCTTTTGCATGGTTTCAAAATCGAGCTCAGTGTGTAAAATCTGATAGATTTGTTTCACAATTCCACACAGTTACTAAAGGTGTTCCTCAAGGTTATATATTGGGCCCTGCTGTATGCAGATGATATTGTTTTGTATTCAGTTGGCCCTACGCTGCCATTAATGTCTGATTTGCAACTTAGCTTTGATAAAATTCAACAGGCCTTTTATGACACTGATAAAACTAAACATGCATTTGAATAGAATAAAAATACAAAAGGTTCTCTTAACAGTGTTTGAAATTGTTTTACTTCTAGTAAGACTGAATTAGAGCAAGTAGCAATTTATAAATATTTATAAATGTATAAATATTTAGGTATTTGGCCGGACAGTGCTTTGTCTTTTAAAACCCATATTGATAAAGTTCAACATAAAGTTAAATCTAGAATTGGTTTTCTATTTTGCAATAAATCATGCTTTACACATTCTGCTAGGTATACTCTAGTCCAGATGTCTGTTCTTCCAATACTGGATTATGGTGATGTTTTCTATAAAACGGCCTTGAAAGCTGCTTTGGGGAAGTTTGATGCTTTATATCATTCAGCTATAAGATTTATAACTGGAGCTTCTTATCTTACTACTTACTTACTGCGATCTTTATATTATGTTTGAACGGGCTTCATTGCACACTAGTTCGATTAGATCGTTGGCTTAGGTTAGTTTATAGAACCCTGATTGGGAAAACCCCACTATATCTGCACAACCAATTACAGTCCTCTGCTTTAGTTTACAATTTAAGATCCAATTAATTTATTAGATTGGTTCTTCCCAGAGTGTCCACTGTTTTTGGGTGTGATTTATTTCAGTTTGCGGCTGCTTATGACTGGAATGAATTTCAAATCAAATTAAAACTACAGAGTTTTGTTTTGGAGGATGTTTTTTAATCAGAATCTGAATTCATTATTGTCTAATGCATGTGTAGGTACTTGCAAATTTTCTATGTTGTATGTATTTGCTTTGTGCTGCTGTGATGTTTACCTTTTGACCAGATCGTTGAGAATTTGTTTTCAATCTTATCTGGTAAAATAATTGTTAAATAAATAAATAAATAAATAAATAAACCTGGGTGTCGAATTATCTTCAGGTGAAATTCTTAAATTGGCTACAGATAGAACTTGTTTGAATAAGCACCTTGCTTTTTCTGTAAGTTACATACAATGTTAAAATGAAAGACACATTGGGATACAATTTACAAATTTACCCTTTTAAATTTACCTCTTTAATTTACTTAAATACTGTAGTTAGCGTTTACTCCCTGCATTTGGCAAGGTCCTCCTGCAATCCTTAGATACCCAACACATCGGATTTATTTATGAAGGGGCTGTTTTTACAAGAACGTGAACACTTTATCATGAATTACAATGGTCACTGTGTTAACAAGCAGTTTCAACAGACATGCCGTTTAATATTTAAACCAGTTTTCTAATCTGTCTTCTCAGGATAAAGATGTCAGGTAAAAGAACAGCGAGTAATTTAATACACGCAAAGGAAAACAATCCACAGCTAAATGTATTTGCACTCTTGCTAGCATCATCTTAACTGCAGGTGAAGTCAAGTTCAGAAAACCCACGGCTTCAATATCTGGCTCTGGCTTTGATAGCCAATTGTCATTCTAGGATATTTTTATGTGCAATAAATCCAGCTCTGGTTATTTAAGTATGTTTTTTTTTTTTTTTAATTTTACAAAGGTCTGGGGTTAATGAGCTTTAAAAAGGAAATGTTTCAATGGTCCCTTCATGGGGTTTGTTCAGAGTTCAGACCATGTCGGGTTCAAGTTCAAGAGACAGGCACAAAACTGACTCTCTTATTTGGCCAGGTGGAAACTCACATAAGAAACCAACAAGAACTCTCCCAGCAGTTTCTGACGACATCCACTGGTTTTAATAAGTCCTAATTTGTCTCAACTGCCCTGGTTGAAAGATTCTTTGACCCTTTCCATCTGGTTTCTATTGATTGTCAGTGTTTTTTTAAATAAAGCAAATAGAGTTCTGTTGGATCAAATTTCTAATGACCAATTCTAACCCCTTGCCTTCTCGGTGACAAGTATGACTAAAGGAAACGATTATGGGCAATAACAACCAACAGAGATCAGTTTATGTATATTTAATAAATATTTGTGTTTCATATAGTTGACCTCTCAGCCTTTGTCCATAGCACATATAATTCCTATATGAACAGTGACCCTCATTGTAAGCATAATATGAGAGAAGATAGCTTATCCTCCAGCCAAAACAACTGTGTGACAGAATAATAAACCAGTCTCTTTGGAACAGTTGATATGACATTAAACTGAAGCATTGATATGACATTAAACTGAAGCAGGAGTTCCTTTTCATTTAAATTTCATTTTAAAAAACATGTTCATTGGTCTTGGATCAAAAATGTCCTGATAAGACAGTTATTATTATTATTATTATTGTTAGTCATTTAGCAGACACTTTCATCCAAAATGACTTACAGAGACTAGGGTGTGAGCTATGCATCACAACTGCTGCTACAGAGTCACTTACAATAGGACCAATGGTTTTACGTTTCATCCAAAGGAAAGAGTACAAGGAGGCTAAGTGACTTGCTCAGGGTCACACACACAGTGAGTCAGTGGCTGAGATTGGACTGGAAACAAGTCCCTTTAACCACTGGACCACCAGTTAAACAAACAACAATCAACACTTTTAATTTCTACACTTTAAACGTCCATTTGAGTGTAAATGTTGATGCAGTAATCTTTTGGTTGACATGAAAGGGTTATAGCTAATGAAATGATTCAATGTGTCTTGTCTGCATTTAAATAATAATTCACTGGACATGATCGAGAGCTGCATAGAGGAAGAGACCTTGTAAATTGATAATAGAAGATATGTGCTTATAACTTAGAGAAGATTAAGGAGATTCCCCTTGGCTCGCGGAGAGCCACCCTCCCGGAGGTAAGACCGAACCATTTGGTCTCCAAGGCTGAGAAGCAAATGATACTTACTCCCAAGGGGGATCTAGGGGCAAGAATGAAAAGATGACAGTGATAGTTAAATTTGGCCGGGGGGTCCCCCTTGACTTGTGGAGAACCTTCCTCATGGAGTGTGAATCCAGCGGCAGCTGGGCTTCTAAGATTGTGAAGTGAGCTTCACTTACCCCCAGAAAGAGATCCCTCACACCCCGCAAACTGCGCCACCAATGCAAAACAAATATATATATATATATATATATATATATATATATATATATATATATATATATATATTTTTTTTTTTTTAAACTAATCTCACCGTTCAGTGGAGATGAAAAAAACCCTTTTGTAGGAAGCCTCTGGTGATCCAGTCAGAGAGGTGGACCCCACTCCGGGCATACTAGCAATCAGTGGCGGCTGGTGGCCAAAATTTGTGGGTGTTTACACCTCAGATGTAGCTGACGGGGTGGCTTCTGTGGGGGTGCCATCTAGATCTGACCTAAGTGGTAGATGCACTATCTAATGGATCTGTTTCTTGCTGGAAGCGATACAAAAAGTTTGCTCTGCAATGTCTTATCGTGGCAAACTTTTCAATTACTTTATTATTAAAGTCAGGAATGTCAGTCGTGTCTTTTTTAATTGATAACATGGCTAAAGTATTTAATCGTTCGGTTTTCATACTGTTTCTCAAGAAGGTTTTTATCCATTTTAGTGTTGAGAAGCACCTTTCTGCCTCTGCTGTAGTCATTGGAGTGGTAATAACTATATTCAGTAGCTTTGTAATCTCCGGAAATGTTTTGTCCAAGTTGTTATATATCATCAGTTCAAGCATACTTAATGTATTTTCAGCACTTTTAAAATCTTTAGTTTCATACACTGTTTGTAAATCAATGCAATGTCTTTTCAAGCATTGGATATGCTTGAACTGTTTATTCTAGTACACTGTCTCAGAAAGCTACCTGATACTCATCAAAACGGTCTCTCTGCAGCAATTTTGCAACAACAACTTGTTTTCTGAAGGCAAACAGTTCCTTGGCATAAGAGATTATGATGTCAAGGCAGCTGTGTCACAGTCTTTAGTGGTATTTGTGCCTGTTCTTTTTCGCATTGTGGCAGGTTCTCATGGAGGCTGGATTCTAGCATTCCAATAGATGCTCCGTTGTCCTGAATGCTTTCAACAAATTGAGTGACCTTTGCATTATCATCAACAGATGTGATATTTTTTGCCTGAAGTTTCCCATAAAAAATATCCACTTTCAGCATTATCTTTTGGAACAAGCACAGGAAGTACAGAAACTCTCTATCATTAAGGCTATGGCAAAAACCATTTGATTCTCTAACTGCGATGCTGTCAAAGTTTCCTGAATCGCTGATTGTTTGAAAACACTCCAGCAGAGGATCACACTGTTCAAACACTGTCCTCACTGCTTGACTACAAAAATTCCACCTGGTTTGAGGAGCATTTGGAAGTCTTTTCTTTGGGAAATATTTGTAATGTTACTGGTTTCATCCACCTGAATAGCAACAAAATCGGACTGTTTCAGTTCTTTTACAATATTTTCCCTGCAAACCTCTAACATGCAGCCTAGAAGTTCATTTTGAACAGTCTTTGAGGTGCTTTTAAAGCCTTTGGCCATCTTCAAATGTATTTCCATGGCCTGGTCTATTTTTGAAACAAAATCTACCAGTCCAAGAAACACACCAGGATTAGATGATGATGATGTTTCATCATGACCTCGTAGGGTCATGTGGTGGAGTTTCCCGTCCCTTTATGTTTATTAATGTTTGATGTTGTATGTAGTGTGTTAATGTTGGTGTTTATGTATAAAATACACAGGATATAAATATGGGTTACAAGCACAAGTGTTTAAAATGTATGTTTGTCTTTAGGCACGAGGATTGCACAGCACTTCACGAGCAGGTAAAATGTAATAATATGTGAACACGGGGAATTACACTTTTATTAATTCATGTGCAGTTGTATCGAGACTCCAATTAAATGATTGATTAGCAATCAAGTCTCGGTACAGCTGCATAAAAGCAGCATGTTGTCACTCACTCGGGGTTGTGTGTTCGTGAGTGGAGAATGGGTGAGAGAGACATCTCAATAACAATTGTTATTTCATGCTGGAAGCTCCAGCACTGTACTTGTTTTCTGTTCGTCCATGTCTGTTTTGTCTGTCTATTTGTTTGGCCAACATACCCTTTATTTTCAGTGTTGTATGTTTTGTTTAACTCTTTTTGTTTGTATTATTATTTAATAAATAAACTTACCACCATAGTGTCTCAATTTTCATCCACCAGTCCTTGTTGTGGAGTATGTTTCTGATCTGACGTCACCTCTGGAAAGCCATCCTGCTCACAGTTGGTGTCAGCAGTGGGATTACAGAAATACGACAGATGAACTTTTTTATTTTTTCACACCATAAGGAGTTTTTTTGGTTTTGAAAAAAAAAATGGGAAGGAGCAGCCAGAGGAAGCAACAGCAACAGCAATAGTCTCTTCTATGCTGGATGTCTGCCTCACCTGCCTGAAGGGTGAGGAGTGGTTCTTTGCTATTGGCGAGGTCGGGCATGTAGCACCCGACCAACCCCCTCTATGACAGGAGAGAGAAGAGCTCGAGAATCCAGCGTCGGTAGAAGAAACCCCACTCACTCGAGGGCCAACATCCATGGGGCTCTGGGACTGGCTAACGGGCCCTGAAGTGTGGATGGTAAGGGACCTCCCTAAGGCGAGTAAACTGCTATGGGCCCAAGATGGGGAGCGTTAGGAGACCTGGGAACAGCAACACCACCCAGTGTCCCTCCCAGACATCGCAGCCATGGTGCTCAACTACCTGGCTGTGGATATGGGAGGGGTCCCACCAGAGGGAGAATCCCCATCACTGCCGACTCCAGCGCCAAAGGGAGAGGAGCCATTGCTGCCATCTCCAGTGCAAGAGGGAGAAGTCCTGCTGTCTCCAGTGCCAGTGGGAGAGGAGCTATCGCTGCCATCTTCAGTGCAAGAGGGAGAAGCCCCGCTATCTCCAGTGCTAGAGGGAGAGAAGCCATCATTGCCGTCTCCAGCACCAAAGGGAGATGAGCCATCGCTGCCGTCTCCAGCACCAAAGAGAGAGGAGCCATCGCTGCCGTCTCCACCAGCAGAGGGAGAATGCCTGCTGGTTTTGCCTCCACAGCCTTAGGGGCAGTAGCACGAACGTCCACAACCCAAGAGGGAGGACGCCGAGCGTCCGCAACCCAAGGAAGGGAAGCCCCCAGGTCCACAGCCCAAGACGAGAAAAGTGCCTGCTGGTCCCATTACCACCAGCAGAGAGAGAAGGCCTGCTGGTTCCAACTCCACCACTGTGGGAGGACTACATGTCGTTACCACCACCACCAGCAGAGGAAGAATGCCTGCTGGTTCCTCCACCACCAGCAGAGGGAAAATACCTGCTGGTTTTACCACCACCCCCACAAGGAGAGGAGCAGGAGCTGCCTCTGCCTCCATCCCTACCACGTGGGGAAAAGAACCAGGAGCTGCCACCACAGAGCCAGCACTACCCCCTGAGCACTATCTTCCCTGCACAGCACAGCACGGACACAGGCACCACTTTCCCGGGATTAAAGGGAGAGCCCCACCATTCCCCTGCAAGTGAGGGAGAGCTACACCAGTCCCCTGCAAGTTAGGGAGAGCCGCACCAGTCCCCTGCAATAGGGGGAGACTACACGCTGCTCCCACCATCGTCGCCAGGAGACTACATGCTGCTCCCACCTCCACAGCTTCCACCACCAGGAGCAGAGCAGCAGGAGCTGCCTCTGCCTCCACCGGCAAAGGGTGAATTCCTGTTGTTTCTGCCTCCATTGCAACGGGAGGACTGCATGCAGCTCCCACCTCCACTAGCAGAGGATGAATACCTGCTGGTTCCGTCTCTACCGCCCAAGGGTGCTTGCCTCATTCCGCCCAAGGATGCATGGGGTTGCCTGCTGCTCCGCATCGCCTGGGGTTGCCTGCTGCTCCGCATCGCCTGGGGTGCCTGCTGCTTTGCATCACCTGGGGAGCTACCGGTTACAGGGTACGAGGGAGCAAGTGGAACTTCCACTGCTGCCTCTATGGCGAGGGGCTCCCCTCCCGAGTTCGTCTCCCGACGGTCCACTGCTCCTGCTGTCGCCTTCCGAGGGTCCACTGCTGCTGCCGTCGCCTCCCGAGGGTCCGCTGCTGCTGCCGTTGCCTGGGGTCGCTGGAACTGCTTTCCCTGGGGTTACTGTCAGCCCTGCTTTTCCACAGGAAATATTGTGGCCAGAGCCCAACAAAGGGGAGCTGTCGGCTATGAAGAAGGGGGGATTGGTCAGGAGACCACTTTCCCCTGCAGCACTTGAAGAATCTGCTGCAGAATTTGGTAGCTGGAGCCTCAAAGGGGGAGCTGCCGGCTACAGAGAACAGGGGGAGGGTCAGGAGGCTGCCCCCACAGACAGCCAGGCAGTTGCCAGGATTGCCTTGGCCACTACGGCTGTTGGGGTGGGAGGAGGACCTCCCACCGTGGCTGCCACCTTTGGCCCATTGCTGCCCCTGTTCCTGGACCGGGACTTTGGGATTGAGGGAGAGGTGGCCATTGAGTATACAACTGTAAGTGGCTAACAGCGTCTGCTAAGAAATAATAAATAATCTCAGTCGTTCACTTAATGGTAGTCTCTTTCTCAACCTTTTCCAACATCGTTGAGTGCATAAAGTTCCGTGGAGCTTTTGAATTAGCCTGTGAGCAGGATGGCTTTGCAGGGGTGACGTCAGACCAGAAACACACTCCACAACAAGGACTGCCGGATAAAAACTGAGACGCTATGGTGGTCAGTTTATTTATTAAATAATAATACAAACATAAAGAGTTAAACAAAACATACAACACTGAAAATAAAGGGTGTGTTGGCCAAACAAACAGACAGACAAAACAGACATGGACGAACAGAAAACATGTACAGTGCTGGAGCTTCCAGCATGAAATAGCAATTGTTATTGAGATTTACTTTATTTAATCCTGCACTTAACTCAATCTGTAGTATCTTGTATTTCACTTGCACTCGTATCTAACCCTGTTGTAACTATCAATACTGTTATCTTCTATCTATAGTCTCTTTCTCAACCTTTTCCATACTTAAAATGAAGAAAAACAGTTATTTCAGCCTCAGGCTGTTCACTTCTACTGGTGTAGCTATTCCAGCATATACAAACGTTCTCTGTCCTATAACCCAATGGTACTACAATGTGTTCTTGTAATAAATACAGCATTCCACAATGTCACTGCTATCAAGTCATGTGGTATAGCCATGCTATCTTCAGAATTTCATAATAAGAATTCTAAATAGAAACAAGTATCTGTCTGCGTGTACTTTAACGTGATTGAGAGAGTATGATATCAACACAATTCTATATTGGTCTAGGGGGAGGCCTTCCCCACTTGGTTTATACATTTTACAGTTAGAATAGCAGATGTTTGTCAGCATTCCAGGCCACTAAAACTTAACATACAATATGTTCATCTTACATCAATGCTCAAGATGAAACACCTTTCAATAAGATGACATCATACACAGAAGGGTGTTTAACACAAACACATCAGACGTATCATTAATGATGTGGCGCTGAGTATTTGGAAAGGAATTGTGCAACTTATCATCTTTTAGGATTTTGAATTCCAAAAGGGTTGGATTTGAGGCTTGGATTTTACCAGGACCTTGGCGATAAACCTTGGATTTGTGAAATGATACAAATGTCATAAACAATGTTTTCAAACTGCCAGAGTAAACACTAGAATCCCAAAAAATCTTCATCTAAGCCATGTTGTTTTTCAGTGTACATTAAATTGACACATTATAACACTTTTCTTAGGTATTTGACTGCACAATAACGTTTTCCATCATTATTTTAGATAATAACAGCAATATTTATAGCTGCCTAGTAAAAATGTTTATATATGCTGTCTATGTTTATATGGTTAGTTGATATGTATGTGTGACACTATATTGCTGTCTGACTGTTTTGTGGATACCAAATGTGGGATGCAACATCATTTCCTTTGGATGATCTAAGATAAAACAAAGATAATGTGGCCGGGTGCATGAGTTTAAGAGTGTTAAACTTTCAAGACAAACTAAAGGCATCATTTTTTAAAAGGACATTCAATTTGAATCTAATTTAATATATGTTAAGGTACCTTAAAGTTTACTACTTTAAATTTGCAAGGTAATTTCTTTGTGGTCCCATACAGTAGTTATACTATGCATTTTCCATAGTTGACCATGTTTTTAAATATGCTTTACCAAACCTCTCTGGAAGTTACAAAGCTCACCTGCGCTTTATCATGTTTTACTAAACCTTTTATAAGGATATAGACACTGATTTCTATTGTTAAACTTCTATATTATAATAATTTCAATAACAGTAATATTTATAGCTGCCTGTGGTAAAAATGCTTCTTTTTTTTTTTTTTTTAAAACCAAGCTACTAAGAAAAAACATAAGGTTGTGTGGCAGAGCAGAACTCTGCCCTGTATAGATTGGCAGAGATGGGGTTAAATTCCTCTATCTGCATGGGTTTACTGTGCTCAGGTGGCTGGGGATTGATTGGAGTAATTAACGATCAATCAGCACCCAGCCACCTGACATAAAAGGATGCCTCAGCTTCCTATTGGAGAGGAGGGAGCTGATGAAGCAAGTTGATGGTGCTGTGTGCTGTTTTGGTGTTTTGGGTGTTTTCTGGTCCAGTGAAGGCATCAACCAGCCTGGAAACCTTTATTTTGTAAGTTTTGTTTTATGTGTTATTTGTGTTTAAATACCTTTGTTTTGTCCCTTTATTTTGTGTTTATTTGTTAATAAAAGTATTTTTTGAACATCAGTTTGTCTCTGGGCCTCTATCCACTTGCCAGCCTGTTGCAGGTTGTTATAATATAACTTGTTTAATAAGACTACGAAGTTGATAAATGTAAAACTGCAGCTTTTATTTGGTTCTAAGTCATCCTAGAATTTTAAGTTGTACAATATGTACTACACAAACTAAATGTAACATGAGCCTGTTTTTTTCCCAGATGTTACAGTTAGTCACTTGCAATTCTTCAGACCATCTTCTGGGAAATGAAATGCCTTGAACCCACCCATCAGGAAACTCAAATAATACCACAAAAAAAAATATAGAAGTCTCACAGGCTCAAAACAAATTCAGTAGAATTATATAATTGCTATTACCAACATGACAATTCCTGCTTCTGAAGGCCTTCTCAGTGCCCCTACTATTATGCCTTATGCTTTTTTTGAATGCCTTTCCCCATTTATAGTTGACAGTTTGGCATTGTGGGTGGCATGGTGGCGTAGTGGTTAGCATTGCTGCCTCATGGGACCAGGGTCTGGCTTAGGGGGTCTGTGTGGAGTTTGCATGTTCTCCCTGTGTTTGCATGGGTTTTCTCAGATTTCCTCCCACAGTCCAAAGACATACTGGTCAGGTTGATTGGTCACTCTAAATTGACCTCAGTGTGAGTATGGTGCCCTGAAATAGACTGCCATCCCATCCAGGGTGTAGTCCCACCTGTGTATGCTGGGTTAGTCTGGCTCACCATGACCCTGTAAAGGATTAAGCAGTTATTGATGATGGATGTTTGCAATTGTGCTACTCCCACAATTTATTGCTGCACGGAGTATATGTCACATAACATCAGATGTGTTAGACAGATCATAATAAACTGACCAAACAGTGTATATTAAACTAGACTTATTGTTGGTTACTTTAAAGCCCCATGGCAGTCATTTTGACAGTTTTTGGTTTTAAAACGTAATTTTCTGAAGTCGTGTAACATATGGAGGTGTGCGTTCATGTACCTTTCTGTCTGTATGTATTAAACATTCTCAAAGCATAAAACGCAGGAGTGCAGAAATAAATGCGATATATTAAATTATACCTTCAAGCCCAGGGAGCAGTCACATTGACGGCCATGCAGAAAACAACTGTATTGTGATTATACAGAACGGTATTCTACTTTATTTTTATTTACTAGTCTGCAATGTGCTTAGCTGTAATTAAATTAGCCTCTACTCTCTGCCTGAGTGAATGACTGACAGCCTGTTTTTCAATCAACCTTTTTCAAAAGCTGGCACCTGCTTGCCAGCTGTGCTGTTTTGTTCAGTCAATTAGTATCGGGACTAGTGAAAATAAATACCAGAGACCGTGGAGTTTTACCACAAAAGAAATATGGAGTTGATGTTTTGGATCAGATGGCATGGAAGAATTCGGTGAAAGCTGGCTCCTAGCGGTGGTGTATTACAATGTTTTGGCCTAGCAGCCATCAACTCCTGGGTACTTTACAAAGAATGCATGGAGAAGAATTTACCAAGGAAAGAATATATTTTACAGTTAGCACAGGAACTTTGCAAGAAGCATTTGCAACAGAGGGGGATTGCTAAGCAGGTTGGCAAGTGCAATAAAAATAAAACTTTGGGCAGCTGCGTCCTGTGCAGAAAGGTGGCGTGGAGAAGCTCATTATCTGTATTGATTGTGAACAGCCTTAGACTCAAGGTAAAGGAATACCATTTTGTCAAAAATAAATAAATTAGACTTTTTTTATATAAGTTCTTGTGCTGTGCACTTCTGTAAAATGTTTTCTAAGTTTATTTATCTATGTTGTTCAATTGCTTTTGCGCATCTGATAATAAACAGATTGCTGTTGAAAAGTAAAAAATGTGTTGCTATCGTTTCAGTTTTATAAATGTAGTAAACCAATATTTGTTCAAATGTTTATTTGTTTACATTTTCTTATTTGAGTTGTAAAATAAATGTCCATATATATATATATATATATATATATATATATATATATATATATATATATATATATATATATATATATATATAATATGTGACGACTTTTGTGTAATGACAATCGGCATCCCAGGCATCTATTTTTTCAATGATGCCAGCCTCTGAGATCTGCTGTAGTTCTTCTGTAGTTTTGCTGAAACAGAGCTTTTGCTGTACTGGAGTGACACAATCTCGAGTTTTTATTTTGTGTACAAAGACTTTTGCACAACCGGTGAGATTTAGAGGAGCTGCAGAAGTTTCTAGCACAGACAGTGGTTTGTGCAAGCTGCAAATTCTATTGCCAGAGCGCAATGCTAAATGATAAATAAGTCAATTACTAATAAAGATGTGCCTGCTTTCACTACGTAAAAAGTTGCTGGTGCAGAAATTCCATCATTTGTAGAAAAACAGCCTAGTACTGGGAGATCATCTCTGGAGTAAATCACAAGTTATATATCTGGATTTCTCAAGGGCAAGTCAGCAATAAGTCTTGTATACACATTCAGGCAGAAGTGAAACAGACAAACCAGTATCAAGTCAATTTAATACTTGTGGCAATTGGCAGCAGACATTCCCACTTTCACAATGCAGACAATCTTACCTGATTTAGAGGCAGAGTCAGTCAAATACGGTACAGTGAGCTCTGGCACTAATGACGTAATGCTTCTGAACTGAACAGTTCGCTTTAGCGGGGAATTATGTTATTATATTTTTCTTTGTTTTGGAAGACTTTGATATTATCAATCCAGAAATACGTGCATGTTATCAACATATAATTTTCATATCAATACCCACCCCTAATAATAATAATAATAATAAAAATAATAAACCATATTCCTTCGAATTTAAGACACACTTTAACCATTTTTTGCTTCTCAAATAACCTGTGTCTAAAATCCAAGTACAATATAGTGGCACACATATAAATATGCAGAAGAAAAGGATGATGAATAATAGGAGGAGTTCAGCTACCATGGCCATGAAAATAGAAAATAGAGACAAGATCAAGTTCTCCCTCTCCCAGCTCCCTAACCCCCAGTGAAAGACCCAAGAAAAAAATGCACACATATATAATATATATATATATATATATATATATATATATATATATATATATATATATATATATATATATATATTTAGATCTCACATGTTATCACTCATTCCTATAGACAAATCACCACAGTGATTGTTTTTCAAAACTTTTAACACAACTTTTTTAAATAAAGTTGATCTTTTATTAAGAGCTTTATGTGAATATGGACTGTATGCTGTCTTTTCTCCTTTCTTGTGGCTTGTCCACTGGAGGAGATTTAATATATATTTCAATTTCTATGCAAACTCTGCTTCAGACAGAGGCTGATGTATTTTTAGTTTTGTAGCTGCTATTTTTTTCAAGAGACAGTCTCTTAAGGCTTGGCAGAAGGCTTAGAAGAAACATTTTGTCTTCATCCGTGGGCCTTGATTGCTGTGAACAATTATTTTTAAGGACAAACAGCAGACTTTCCTCAAAGCTGTCAAAACCTGTAGATTGTTTTCCCTTCTTAGGTCTTTCACTGAAGCTGGGAGAGTGTGAACTTGTCTCCTCTATTTTCTTCTACCTCATTGTCATGGCCATGGTAGCTGAACTCCTCCTCTTCCTCCTCTTGTTCTTCATCATCCTTTTCTTTTGCAGTGGGACGAGTGTGGATAAAAGGGATCAGGAACGATATCACTGGACTGAATTTCCAGCATCAGGCACTGGTTACTGCAGCGCCACTCTTTTTTTCCCTCTCTCTTTTATAAATCTATCTCTGAGATTTTTCCATCTCTTAGGGCATTCTTCTAAAAATAAAATAGTAATAACAGTAGCAAGAAACAGTAACATATAAGCACTTAATACTTTTTTTTCATTGCAGGTTATTGGCAACAGGAGATTATTACCACTCAATTGCTTTTAGTTACAGAGTTGGAGTTTCAGCTGTATCAGGCATAGTAACAGAGTTATGTCAGGTAATTTGGGACTCCTGGTATTATTATTAGTATTATTAACAATGGTAGATCTAATTCCAATTTAACATACAAATTTGTTCATTTTCCAATGTTTTGCATACCATTTTGCAAAGCGAAAGTACTATTACAGTCTTTTTATATGCACAGGTTAACAAGGCATATAAAAAGACTGTACTAGTCATTTTGCTTTAGTTTATACTTGAGCGTGTGCAATACAATGTAATTTTATTATAAAACAAAACTGTTACATAGTTACTACTGACACACAACCTTTTAACAAAGTTGCTGGAATGTGTAAATTGTGTTACGATGTTGCTACAAGGTTGTGTATTAGCGGCTTCTCAATGGCAGCGTAAAGCATGCGAAGCTAGTGATGTAAAATAGATGCCGGTCTCCAATACCGCTGGGTCTGCTGGCAAATATTGTAAATAAAATGCTAGAGGCATTTTAGACAAGTTTTACGGTCGTTATTTACATAGTTGTCTGGCTTTTAAACAAAAAAAGTGAAGGATGTCGTTTAGAAAATAAAAGTTGTACCGATATACATAGAAACCACATGGAATACCTGAAATTAAACTACAACGTTATATATAATTAAATATTAACTAACATGATCGTCCCATCTACAAACTGACTAGCCTCCAAGCTTTTCGCTTTTTGGTCTGCATCACGGTATATATTTAGAGTCGTTGTACAACTCTGGGTGCTCGGAGACATACAATATTAACTTCTCTTCCTCCATATTAATTGTACATTCATTCTCTGCGAGGCCGCTGTCTTCTAATGTACGGTAATGTACGTCACAAAGCGAAGTGGCAAAAGTTGAATGATTTTTATCTCTTGCGCACCACCCCTAGTGCTGCCTTCAGTGTGAATGACTTGATTGAAAACAATAGCTTTTATTTATTTATTGGCCGCTCGTCACGTTCGGTGTGAACACCCCTGAAGACAGAGACGCCACCTTAAGTATTCTACAGTATATATTTTCTACAGTAAATTTGATGTTGATCTGCGTGTTATAGGAAATGGATAGATATTGCTTTACCTATCAATGCCATCAACTTGATTATGCTATCGATTAATAACTATGTTCTGATCTTGTGGATAAAAATTTTTAAAAAATGGTACAAAATTATAACAAAACTACTCATCAAATGTCAAAAATGTATATATAGAAATAACGTCACCGTATATTTTTTATTTAAAAGTTCACATTTGAAATTTGGAGGTACCAATAGGGTAGTACTTCATAATGGCGACTGGGTCCTTAGAACAAAGTTCAGACACCTGACAACTAATTTAGCTATAACAATAATAATACTTTACACAAAAATAAAAAATAAAACATACCTTTTTCCTTTAGGATAATTACTTTTTGATTTTTTTTCTTATTTCTTTTTTCAGAGGTGTACGACCTTTTTTGACGCCATTTCTACTCGCACACTGAGCCGGTAGCTTTCTCAAATCATGATGCAGCTGACTGAGAATTAATTGTCTTGCTAAAGCAATTTTTAAATGTCCCTCTGTTACTGATTTCAATATTTTTTAATCACTTTTTGACAACATATTTTTTGTCAAATGAAAACAATACTACAACAGGCAAAAGTCAAATAATAATATTAATATTTTATTTTTTTCTATAGTCTGCTTATGCCTAGTGTTGCCCCTGCTTTGTACTGTAATATTTTGTAACATTTGTAAGTGTTAAATGTATCTGCTAAGAAATAAATAAATAAATAATAACAACAACAGTAATGTTGCCATTTTTTATATAAAATATATTTAAAAAAAAAAAAACCTTTGTTTAATAGATGACAATAAAACATCAGTTTCAATGCTGGGATACAGCCTGTGGGTTAAGGCCTTTTCCACCTGTCTGTTCACCCCGGGATGTATTTACATTGCTAGCTTCAACCCTGGAATGAAAATATGTAGAGTGAAACGATTGTGTCCAACCCCAGGATGAATCTCACCCTGTAGATTGTAGAGCAAGGCAAATGTGATTACAGGCAGGGCTGAGCTCAGGGGTGAGTCACCCCAGGGCTGCCCCGTGGCGACTCGACCCAGGGTTGGATGGTGTAGTGTGTTATTGCTCTTATAAAGGGGCTCAATTATTAAACACTCATGTCTACCAAACATAAAAGGCTTCTGTTAATTAGCTTGGTTTACCGAATATGAAGAACTCTGTCACAGATAGGCTAGTTCTCCCAAATCCCTACACTGTTTTCATTGCAGTGACCTCTGTTTAGATTGGCGTGGAGAATGCTATCCCTCTTCCTGAATTATAAGATCTGGTACCTTTTTATTTACAAATGAACCCCTGTTATTCCTGTAACAACTTTCATTGTTAGTTTACGGCCTATGTAGGGCAGTAAAAATGTCTATGTCCATTGATTAATACTCAATTGCAAAGGTGAGGGAAGGTCAGATTTTCTTCTTTTCTTAGTGAATTGTCATTATTATGTAACACACACACACACACACACAAAATGAGAAAAAAAAAAAAAAAAAATATATATATATATATATATATATATATATATAGATATATATATATATATATATATATATATATATATATATATCTCTTTATATATATATTTTCTCTAGTAAAACGTACATGACTCATCGTAACTATTGATAACTATGCTTAATGGAAAAATAGACATTGTTGTACACTAACGCACAGTAACATTCTACATTAACCGCGTGTATTACGTAAGATGTACGACGTATGCTAATTTACTCTACTCATGATTTATACTATTTGTTAATTATGTAATTGGCAGCTAATTTCCTTGTTTGTCTTTTCTGCTATATATATATATATATATATATATATATATATATATATATATATATATATATATGCTGTGTTGGAGAGAATCAGGGAGGTCTGAGGTATTGCAATCTGTGAGGGAGGAACGGCAAGGATGGACGGGGCTGCTGTGTGCATTGAAGTCTATGGAAAGAGAGAACATTGATTCTGGTTGTTTTGTGAGCCGTTTAGACACGGGATTGTTTGTAAAGAAACAATCTGTTTGAATGCTGTTTTGCACAAGAGATTATTAAAAAGACTGGAAGTTTTCTTCCTGCTGTTTGTGTTTCTTTATTGATATTCAGGTTAACCCATTCACTGCAGGCGGTCGGCCTGTTTGTGTGTGGTCTGTTTAATTGCTGTTTGAAGTCTGCTGCCACTGTTCTTGCGATTCCTCACTCTCCGTCCTTTTCTTTATTGATTTAATTGTGTATTTGTTGCTGTGTTTTATTAGAACATGTGCTTTTAACTATCTTGCCTATTATTCTTTTTGTTCATTAAATGTTGTATACTGTTTTAATTATAGAATAAATATAACTTATAAAACTACAGTTTAAAGTATAAATCTAATTTACTACAGCTGTGTCAGATCCTTTGCAGGCTGTCCCACAGTATTGTGTGTTTTCTTTATTATTGTGATTAATTATCTGGTTGAAGTCGGGTGGTTTATTTTATTGGTTTATTTGATTATTTTATGTTACACAAGATTTATAGCTTTATTTATCTGAGTGATTTCTGTTGCGCTAGAATTCTTGTTTGCACTTTTCCTGTGGGTTGGACAGAGCTGTGTCACCAAGCACCCACTCCTTCTGGTACAGCTATGACTGAAATAAAACATATAAAACATACCCATAAACCCTGTGTCTTGAAATTCACTGAAGGTATTTTGTGACAAACAACCTGATTTCCAAAAGAGACTGTGAAGGTGTGTGTGTGTATAATACATATAGATAACTTGTGTACCTGGGTTATAATATTTCCCAGGTTTTTAGTTGCTATAGCCCTTACCTTATTGGCTAGGTGTTACAACTAAATTGAATTAAAATATATTGGTACATCTTGGGCTATAGCATACAGCAAAAAAGCCTACTAAACAAGAAATGTGGGTAGGTATAAACATGGACAGTTACTCACGTACTCTAATAGCCAGCACTCAGATATCTGTTACCCAGCTACATGCCAGTCGCATTTTACCACCCTTGTATTAAGAATAAAATCAATTCCCATTATATGTAACTGTCACAGAGACGGCCGAAGTGGGCGGCGTCAGAACCAGAAAAGGTAAGGCAATACACAAACCACAGGACGGATGAAATGAAATGAAATGATGATGGCGCTTGCTTGCGCCGGTTTATTGCAAAATAAAAGGGTTGAACAAACAAACTTCCCAAAATAAAACAGACAAACAAAAACGGACTAATACTTAACAAAACGGTGGACGAAGATACAGCAAAAACAAAGTCTCCAATCAAGACACCGAACACCCAACCCCCAGTATGTGACAACGGTAATGTAAAAGTTAATCATTAATACAGTGCAATTCCCCGTGCTCACATATTACTACATTTTTTTTTTATTTTTTGCCTAAATACATTTTAAACACTCGTGTTACACAGACCCGTTTATATCCCGTGTACCAATGTAGTTGCTTTTGTGCATTAACACACAGGGACATTACAGTAACACATTATCGAGCACTATATTCTGCAATTTTTGAATACTGACTTTGGATACTGTTTGTGACATTAGGGCTTACAGCTCTATATTCTGCAATTTTGAATACTGACTTTGGATACTGTTTATTCTGGAAACGTGTTTTTATTTTTAATCTTTTACTAAATTGCATTGCCTTTTATGTTTGATGCAGTTCTGTGCATGGGTAGCATTTTGATTTCATTTTGCTGTTGGATCATTAATGATGAATTTTACATACTGTTACAATACGTACCGGATTTAAAATTATGTACGGTATTACAGACCATGTGTCCACAGTCGTCTCTTTTGGCAAGTGATATTTTCAGAATCGCATCATTCTGAATTAAAATACTTCTGCTGAAAATATAGTACTGTACCAACAAAATCAACTACAGTACATCTAAATGTAAGCCTACTTATTTTAAAATAGTCCTTTCAGCTATGTATTTTTGACATTTGTATCTTTTTTGTGTTCCCTGAAAAAAAGGACAAGGGTTGGAACGGGTCAAAATGAAATACTCAGATATACACATATGCAAACGTTTAAACGTCACTGAAGTCCAAATGTTATAGGGTCGGATATGCGAGTGCTGAGTGTAGCAGGACTGAGCCCCTTCCAAACAGCAGCTGCTCTATTCTTTGTTTGTGTTACAGAACCCCATGCAATGTTTGCAAGAAGCACATTACTTTGCTGTGTCCCGTGCTGCCCATATTGCAGCAATCTTTTTTTAACATATTCCTGATATTTCCTTGATGTTTTTTTTTTTTTTTTATTCACACATCCTAGGTGAATAGACTAGGGAATTACTTTTCACTTTCACTTTCTCTCCCGCAACAATCATGGTGCTCTGTTGAAATGAGGGAACAGGAAAGCTACATTGTTACAGGAGAGCCTAAGACTTTTTTCTTCTACCAGTTATAATACAAAATGTCCATTTTTCCTAACTTAAGGCCAACACATTGAATTTAATCATATGAACCAATTTTGGCGACTTAAAATTGTAGAAAGAACATTCAAGATAAATTAATTTTGAAACCCCTGGAGGCCCCCTTTCAGAAAAGCAGCAAGCCTCACTTCCTTATGTCACAGAAACAAACAAGAGATGCTGTTCAATTCAGTGTCTTTTAAAGACATTTATTAACAGCCTGGCTACATAACTGTACAGAAGGATTGTTTTTTCCTCCACTGCACAAACTTCGTAAATGAAAACTAGTTGCCTACTGCTAGTATCGAACTGAGGTCACATAACGTTTCATGTTATTACAGCCTTGTGTTAGATCCAAATAATATTGCATGTTTATATTTTTTGTCAGATTTATCAAATATTGTAGTGGCTACTTTTGCATATTTCTATAAGCTTATGAAATGTCTTTTTTTTTTCTTTTCGTCTGTTTTGAAGTTTAGCATGGTTTGAGGGCACAGTGTTGCAGACCTTTCAAAATCAATATAATGTATCTGCAGAACTGTGTGAGATACACAATTCACAATGGAAATATCTACAAACTGAAGTTTGTAATTCCGAAGGGGTGTAAAAGCTGTAAATCTGTGAAATGTGTGAGTTTAATCTAAAATATAATTTCAATGTTGCAGTGAACTGTTTTTTATTATTATTAACTACATTCCATATTTTACAAAGAGGATAGCTTTTTCATCATACATGTTACAAATATTCTTCAATTTAAATAAATAATAAATTGTTTTAACTTAAGTTAGCTTTCTATGTTGTTAGTTATATCCCTCACAAGTGCTTGCTTTTGCTTTTTTTGATAAAACCTTTCAATGGCCAATAGGAGTCAAATGAAGCAGAAAAAAAGGGGTGTATCTGAGAAATAGAGCTAGTAGCTGTACTACAGAGATAAGATGGACACAAACAAAGGAGATAGCTGCTTCCAGCGCTCAAAGAGTATCACGGACATTTGCAGAGCTTTTTGAGATGTTATAGTAATACAACAATGACTTGGATCGCATTATTGAGGAGTTTGGTGATAAAACGAGAGATCAGGAGAGGATTTATCAGTATGCACGTCTATAAGGAAGTATGTGAAAAATTCAGCTAACGAGGGGTGAGGCTTGGCTGGAGACGCAGTACTGAGTGGTCTTTCGCGATTCAGTGCCTTTTAAACCTGTTTTACTCTGGGGGGGGGGATCTTTTAAACAGCGCATGTGAAAATAAATTGGACCTGACATGCCTGACAAGCGCTGAATAAATGGACTGCGAAGGGTTAGTGTTAGTGCTTTGTGCTGTACTCAAAATTGATCCCCCAGTGTACTAAATAACAGACATGTGGACCACCTGATAAAAACATTAACAAGCTCTAGAAGAAAGCAATGCTAAGAACAAAAGCAACTGACTTACAAAACATGTTTTAATTTGTGCCAAAAAATGAGAACACAACATGAGCTTTTAATTGTTGACCCTTAATAATTAAAAGTAAAGTCAAAAAGTCTGGCCCACAATAATGCCCATATGGGGAACTATGTATTCAAGTATGTGTGAGAACTGCTATAAATTTGTTCTTTTTACCAGAATACGAGGAAAGTGTGAAACTGGAAGCTGACATTTCCTTAGAATACCACCCAGCTCCTCATAGGAAGTGACAATAATTTGTTTTTGAAACTTATTGAAAAAATATTGAAAGTTTTCAACTGAGAATATCTGTTTCAGATTATTAACTTATATTAAAGCCACACATGTTTAACTTTAGTCCTCAAAAGCACGTGCTGTTGTTTTGATGAGGCCTTGTCCTGGCTCTGTGTTGAGAGAGCTGCAGCTACTAAACTGTTCACCAAGGAATCGATCCAGATTTTTTTCCATTATGGTTCGGCTCCGAACCGAAACATAATTTTCAGCTCCAGTATGGCAGCCAACGACCTAACAGAGTTCCACTTCTTTCAGCAAAACACAAGAAACTGCAGTTGCAGTGGGCTAAGGAACGAAAACACTGGACACTGGAGGATTGGAAAAACATTGCCTGGACTGATGAATCCCGGTTCCTGCTGTTTCACACTGATGGGAAGACTAGGGTATGGAGAAAACCACATGAGCCCATTCATCCATCATACCATGTGTCAACATTGCAGGCTGGTGGTGGTGGTGTGATGGTGTGGGGTGTGTTTTCATGGCACACATTGGGCCCTTTGATAAAAGTGGAGCAATGTTTGAATGCCACAGGATATCTGAACATCATTGCCAATCAGGTGCATCCCTTCATGGCAGCAGTGTATTCATCTGCTAATGGATTTTTTTCAGCAGGATAATGCCCCATGCCACAAGGCTAGGATTGTCTAGGAATGGTTCCAAAGCATGACAGTGAATTGAGGAATTGAGGCTGTTCTGAGGGCAAAAGGGGTAAACTCAATATTAGGAAGGTGTTCCTAATGTTTTGTACACCCAGTGTAGATATGTATTGACTTGGAGCAGGCACATTGTTAGTAAGCTCAGCAGGGTCCTGATACTTACTTTTGTAATATATGTAGCCTAACATTAATTTTAACCAAAATGTTATTAATATGGTATATTTTTTAAATGAACAAATAATAAATAATTAATATATACCTGTATATTATTTTGAATTAGGCTTTCCGTTGGACTACTAAGGGGCTTTTGACTTTACCTCCTAATCTGTAATGAATAATAGGAGTGTTTTATAATCGAAGTGATTAATAATAGGATTGATTTCTAGATCATCGAGTCATTGACTGCAGAAATCTGTCTGTTACCTTTAAATCTAGGGATCCTCGGTTCCAAAAAAAAAAAAAAAACTAACTCTAGGCAAATTTGTCCATGCTTTTTATGTATTCATAGATGTTTTATGTGAAGTTTATCCCCACTGCTGGCAGCAACTGGACTCTTATATGTTTAACCCTTTGCGTTCCTATGTCAGGCCGGGTTCGACATTACAATTTTCACTTTTCAGTCCGATGTCAGACCCTCAAAAAGACTAAAAGCACAGGTCTCTAGTCGTTTTTTCTCCAGAAAAAGTCAAAAAAAACTTTCAATGGCCAAGTGAGACCGATAGGAGCCAAATGAAACTGAAAAAAAGGGTATCTCATAGCCCAATGCACTACAGAGATAACACGGAAATAACAAAGGAGGTAGCTGCTTCTGCATCCAGCGCTCAATCATCCCACCTCATAGCTTCCACTCCCACTAACATCCTCGTCTCAGGCTCTACCAAATCACTCCGATTCGCCACCGAACTAGAATACATTCCACCGTCTTCCTTTTAGTGCAAAAATCTACAACCCACACAAAAGGAACTATAAATTGTCAACTCCCTCTTCTCTTCAGAGATTGCCAAGGGCTTTTTGGAAGGCCCCTTCCATGCCCACCCCCCATCCCTCAATTCTGTATCAAACATATCTATGTGGCCAAACAGAACATTTTCAGGCAAGAAGTGCCTTATTATCAACCTCTCTGCCCTATGCTGTATGTTGAACAGCAGCATTAATTCGTCCATTCCTTTGGCCCAGTTCTCTCTCTATTGTATCCCCATTTCTGATGCAGTCCATTCCATTAAATCTTCTGGCCAGGGATCCTGGATAGCCAAAGCAGACATTTCAGATGCATTCAATCATCATACCTATACACCCTTCCCTCCGCCATCTCTTTGGTACCTGTTGGAAGGGTTAATTCTATTTTGTGCTGAGCTAATTTTTGGCTGCCACAGCAAACCCAAGATCTTCATTTTACTCTCTGAAGCTGTCTGCTGGATTCTGTTCAATGCATATTGTGTCCCCTTCCTACTGCACTTACTGGATGGCTGTGAACGAGTGGATTGCAGTGCTCAGGTGCAGGGGTGATGCATTGCTTCGGAAATGACAGACACAAGACAGTTCACAATTAAACAAATATTTGTCTGTGTTACGTGTTAACAACACTTAACCCTATGCTGCCTACAAGATTAACTATAAATTGTGCATGTATCCAACAACTTTCTATTTTAATGCTTGTAGTTGAATAACCATGAATCACAAATTAAAACCCAATATGTCAACAGAAAGGTATTGAGTAGACCTTTCCAACGATATCATCTGTTTTGTTGTAGGGTGTTTTATAGATTTTATCTTATAAGCAACACCTCAAAAAAAATTTAAATATGACATAATAATATTTCACAAATGTGCACATTTTCATATTTTTCCAAACGATTTAGAAAAAAAAGTTAGAGTATATGGGAGATGTACAATTTTATGAAATTTCAAATATTTAATCAGAATTGAAATTGTTGCAGTTGCAGAACTACATAAGGTTTTGTAATGTAAAAGAAATGTTCAAGGGACCCAGAGGCAAGCTCTAACAACTCTAGGAAATAGCTCAAGGAGCACTGTGGATTTAATGTGGGGGAAGAATTTGGATTTTCACAGGCCATGCACTTGAAAACCATTGGTTAATGAAATTACCGTCAAAACTGATGGAGGAGGCGTCGATATGTAGAGAGAGATCGTGGGATGCAGATATGAAATCATCGTTGAGAAAGGCCATGGTCCAGGAGTGAAAGAAGATCCCATTTTGACATGGTCTGGTTGATCTGGAATGAGTGAATGCATTCCAGTTTATTGGAGGGAGGCGTGCTTCGAAGCAAAGTGTCTAAGGTTATCCCAAGTAATAGGTTCCTTTGGTATGGTTACTACAAGGACCTGTAAAGGAGGCAGAGTGTAAACGTACTGTGAGTGTTTTGTTTGTTTGTTGTTCTAACTGTTGTTATTTGTCATTGTTAGATGGCTAACACTAACCAGGAGCTGAACTTGATTTTCAACTAAATTCATCCCTTCGCAATCTTCTCACAAGATTCTTCTTCGCTCAAGAGTACATGGCCGCCACCTTCACTTCCACTCTACCAGCTCCTCCTACACATCTGGTTGACCTTCTCAACCTTCTGCAAACAAAATCGGATCCCTCCTACACCCTTCAATCAGGATTTCATTATTTCCTTCCTCTCTCACGCAAAAGACAATCTACACCTCTTCATGGAAACCCTTAAAAAGTACCTAGCAGGCATTCAATACCAATATCACCTATCCTGTATTTTTTCCACTCCCCTCTCATCAATCCCCACTGTCTGCATTCTGCTTCGAGGGTTGGCAAAGTGTTTCCCCTTGTGGAAGGGTGGTGGATAATTGACTGACACAGGAGACAGACAGGTGAATTTGGCAACACCGCACAGGTGCCCAGTTTTATTTCAGAGTGCTATTTTTCTTTTTATCCCGCAGATGGCGCTGTGGGTCCGTGGTCTGATTTACCAACATGGTAAACAGAACCACGGGCATACCAAGCGATGGTACACAATACCGGCACCCTTGCAGGTGCTTTGAAACAATAATTCAAAACAGAAGGCACAAAGAAACAGGGAAAATAAAACAGTAACAAAACTACAAAGAAAAGGTGCTGCACTTGACAGCTATATCCCAGTCGTCACTACCCGTGTGACCCGGATCACCGTCCTACATTGCCGGCTAACTAGCCTGCTCCATTACAATACTTCGGGGTCTGCCCAAGGGTTTCCCGTTCTCACTGTCTCGCTCTGACACACTCAGTTTCGTTGTCAGTTTCTCCCGACTGGTTCTCGGTCCTCGACCAGCGCTTCTGCACTCTCTGCGCGTTTTAACAGGGCAGAGCTGAGGAAACAGCAGAGCATTTTTTATAGGACTAGCAATCTCCCATCTCAGCCATTCAGAGAGGGGGAAAGTCCACATACCCACTTTCCAACCTCCCCGTGTCACTGCCACGACTCACAGGCGGTTGTTGGACGACTGCTGCCCTCTTCCTGCAGTACTGTGAACATGCCAGCAGAGTCAGCATAGATCTCCCCCTGCTACACCCCTCCTTCCACCTTACTATTACTACTGGTATTCTTGTTCACGTAATCACAATCCTCGGCCAAGGTTGTTTCTTTCCTTTCGACGATTTAGCCATGGAATCTCTTTGCCTTTCTGCCGCCTTTGGTTTGTTCGCTGTCTCTTCCCTGCAGTTTTCCCTCCCTTGGCCTTTGCTTCTGTGATCTCACTCTAGTCCCTGACTCTCAACATCTCTGTTTCCTGTGCATTGCCAAAACAGACCAGCTCGTGTCCCTTTGTCAGGCCCAAAGTTGAGATTAACCTTGCCATTCCCAGTCTGTTGAGAAGTTCGTCAACCCGAGGCATGGGGTAGGTATCGAACCTGGCAATAGTGTTTACCTTATGGAAATCAACACATAAGTGGTTGGTGCCATCCTATTTGGTGACTATCGCAATTGGACTGCACCACTCACCCTGGAAGGCTCAATCACCCCAAGTTCGAGCATCGCCCGCACCTCTTCACTAATGCCACTTCGTCGACTTTCCAGGATCCGGTAAGTTCTCCCTCAAACCATGATGCCTGGGGGAGTGATAATAGCTTGCTCAACAAGGTTAGTTCTGCCGGACACATCAGAAAAAACATCCTTGAATTAACTCATGCAGATCTCGTTGCTGTAGGGAGTAACTGTCCCCCCATCAAAATGTCTTTATTTCTAGGGGTCTCTGGACCGGGGTTCTAAATCATCCTCTACTTCGCCTGGGGCTATAAATAAGACCTCCCTTGCCTGCCAGGGCTTTAATAAATTTATATGATAAATTTCTCATTCATTATGGCAATCAGGCTGTCTAATTTGATAATTCACCTTTCCTATAGCCTGAATCGCCTCATATGGCCCCTGTCATTTATCATACTGTTTGTATTCCGATGTGGGTAGAAGCAGCATTACCTTGTCTCCTAGTGAAAATTTGTGAATACATGCATTTTGATTGTACTGCTGCTGTTGCCAGTGCTGAGCCAATTTTAGATTGTCTTTGGCCAAATGACCCACCAAATCTCTCAGTAGGAGCACATGCTGCTCTACATTTTTGGATGAATCTTTATGCTCTTCCCACCCCTCTCTCAACAGATTGAGGATGCCACAAGGCTGTCAGCTGTACCACAGCTTGAAGGGGGAGAACCCTGTCAAACTCTGTGGCACCTCTTTCACTGAAAAAAGGAGGTAGGGAAGAAGCGTTACCCAATGTTTTTGCTCTTGGTTCACAAATCATCTCAGCATCTGCTTTAAGGTCTGATTTAAACATTCCACCAAAGCACTGGATGCGGAAAAAGTTACCTCCTTTGTTTATGTCTGCTTAGCTCTGTATGGCGCAACTGCTTGGGTCATTGCCCATACCCTTCCATTTTTTCGGTATGATTCGGCTCCTATCGGTCTCACTCGTCCATTGAATGGTTTTCTCTGCTTTTTCTGGAGAAAAAATGACTAGAGACCTGTGCAAAATGTCTTTTCGATGATGTCGGACAGGGTCCGACATTGGACTGGAAAGGGAAAATCGTAATGTCGGACCTGGTCAAACATAGGACCGTAAAGGGTTAATTGCTGGCTGTTTATCTACAGATCCTGGAGTTTAGCCTTCTATAATGACAAATATAGGACAAATAGACAGGCAAAAACAACACACAAAACTCATGGTTTCTTTATAATACAATTCGTCTTACAGGTCTTTACATAACCATACCCAAGGACCAGATTGATTGGCCACATCACCTGATACACCTTCAGTCCCGCCCCCTTCACTAGAGAGCGCAATCACATCTCCTCCAATCCATGACTGATACCGTATTAGGGCAATGACTTCTGGTATTGTGGCTCCGCCCCATTCCCAGATGACCGACTTCCAACTGACCCTGGAATGAACTGTCAAACCATCCAGTCCAGGGTACACTGCTCCTGTTATACAGTGCCCTCAGAGTTTGTGAAGGAGATTATTGACTTGGATTCATTCGCTCACAGTGAGACAGAGTGATTAAGACTGACCAGAAGCTGACTCTCGCTAATCTGAACCAGATAAGACCACACCCTGTTCAGATTCATAATTATTCGTAAATTATTTCATTATGAAATTTAAGTTTGGTTTCTATATCTGATATCAGCATGCATTTTATTATGATGCTATGGTTTGGATTGTAGATCGGTTTGGACTACCAGGGTTCATATTGGCGAGTCAACATTTATGTGAACTCTCCCAAGACCTTTGTCTGTAAATGTATACCTTTGGGCAAGAAACCCTTTAATTATCAACCCTAGTTACATGCTACCCTGATTAAGGGGAAAGGTCTTTGTAACAAATGAGTAATGTTTGTTAGAGGCTTTCATACATTTTATTTTTCCAGACACTTTAATGATATGCAATACATCAAATCAAAGGTTAAAGCTGTCATGTAAGAAGAAATGTGCAATTCTGCATTTTGTATTTAGTTACAAAGAACAACACTGAGCCAGTCATTAAAGCCATATTATACATTTTCCAGGAAAAATGCCCTAAAAATATTTGACTTATGTCAACCTTATAATTAGAAGTGTAATAACTAAGGTTTCATTCTCTTTCACTTACCTACACTTTATTAGTTTCAGAGCTGCTCTTATTGGTGTGCAGTTGGCCTTTTCCAGCAATCATGTCAGGCCACACAGGAACCTCTTTTTCTTTTAACTGTTTGAAACTGGAAGATATTATAGTGACCCATTCCAATGAATCAAACAGCTGGGTAGTACACAAACAACCAGTACAATATATCAAAAAGTGCGTCATAGTTAAGTTGTTTTCTAAGATTATAAAAAAAGAATTATGTTACCACAAATAAAGAAATGGACTCTTTGCAAATAATATATATATATATCTATATATAATATATATATATATATATATATATATATATATATATATATATATAAGACATAATTAAATAAATTAAATAAATAAATAAATAAATAAAGCCCATTTGCAAAGCACAGAAAGATATTTTTTCATCCTTTACACTTTTGCTATCTGTATAATTGGTCATCATACTTTTCTGTCCTTTAGCAATAAGATGCAATTCATTGCACAATATCCTTAAATAGCATATATAATGGATACTTATGAATACTTATAAAGCTCACTGTTGTACCAAAATATGTGCCTAACTTTGTATAAAGGTGTGTGTGGGGGGGTGGTAAAGGTAATGAAGAACTGTTGAGTGAAGCAAGATGAACATTTCTGGGAAACCTAATTTGTACTCTTCAGTCTTTTTCAAGTTACTGTTTTTCTAATAGTAATACCAAAAAATTGGGCAAGTGTTTCAGCAAAATTTGGAACCCTGCCATTCCTCCAAAAGCAGACCTGCCAACCTGTAGGCAATTTGAGTATCCGCTACCCCTTTGTAACTGGCAATACGTAGATACGGTTTCAATAGAGATGATGCGCAATAATGTGTAATATATATTTCACTCATCATCTATGATGTTGCCTGTAGTTACTAGAGAAAGTGTTGCATCTACATGATTGGTTCATTTAGTTATTTAACCAATCCTATCTCTGAAATTTTATTATGACCGCCCACAATCACTTTACAGCCTCTCCCTGGCTTTCCCTCATCATTAGCACCAGTCTTATTTACTGATGTCTATATAAAGATAAGTGGTCATATTACTGTGGTAACTGTGATTTCCTGGCCGAACTACAAAACCACACACATACATGCCAGAATAGTGTTGCCCAAATACTCCACCTTAATCCTAGATAGATACCCAGTGACATGTTTTAAGTGACAAGAAGCAGTGGTGCTCCACCACAGAAGAAAAAGTGTGTACACAGTCTATAGAATTCTCTTCAAAGCTACACCAAGAAGTGGCCCTGCCTGCCTCAGTCCAAGCTAGGGCATGTTGCACGGTGTGTAAAGCAGATTTTGACATTCGTCATCAAGGAGCTTCAGATAAGACATACAAGGTGTTGTTACAGTAATTATACTAATATTAAGTATTTAATTAGTTTAGCTTTGGATTTAATCACTGAAGTGCCCACAATATGCAAACCTTACATGAAATAAATATTTTTTCAAGAATGATAGTTGTTATGTAGTCTTAAGTGAAAAGCATAAAAGATTAAATACAGTATTTAATCGCTTTATTGAACTTGTCAAGTCAACTTGTGGTCAGGTCAACGTAATCACCAGTAACTGCTCCGTTACCTCAACGCAGAAGTTCCCTTTCAGCCTATTACTAGTTATAGTGACCTCTAGTGTCCAATCCCCGAGGAATTTCAGGCAGGTGTTAGGTCGCAAGATTTCTCTTTGATAGAGGAACTCCAAGTTCAAAAAATGCAGTTCTTAAAATACTAATAGAATGAGCAAGGGGCTGATCCTCAAAGTATAATATTAGAAAGTCATCTAATAGATGGAGCACGAATGGCAATTTGAAATTATTTAGGAGAATCCAACACAATACTTCAGATAGTGAATTGAAGATGTGTGGACTGCTCATGAGGCGAACTGAGAAATAGAATTGCTGTTTCCATTGAACTCCAGAGATGCCACTGGGAAGGATGAATGGGCATGACTTTGAATGCATCTGTGATATCTGCCTTGGAGAGCAAGGCCCCTTGACCTGCTGTTTTGATAAAATGGATAGCATCATCTATACTTGGTAGTGTAGAGAAAACTGATCAGAGGGAATTAGGTCATTGATGCTGGAAACAGAACCTGAATGAGGTGAGGATAGATCAATAATTAGCATTTTCTTGCCTGAATATTTGTGAATTTGCGACCCCCAGTGGACGAAATGATGGGAAGGGGGGTTCAGGAAATGGGCTGATTATGAAAGTTTCTTTCTTGAGCAAAATATCAACAGAATCGGGATCATTTAGAGCAGATCTTAGATTATTGCAAACGTGGGAAACAGAGGGAGGAGTTAAGATACCAGTGGGAAACCCATCGTTCAGACCTGAAATAATATAGCTGCTATATTAATGGGGGTAGACAGAAGGCCTAGTCATTTCTGCGCAGACGGGTTGCATTTCGGTGGAGTGCGGGTATGTCTGGGATAGACACATTAGCTGTGGCTATTGTCGCAGAAGCTACAGATATGGAGAAAAGTACAGGTGGAATATGCACAGATGTTCTCATTAATGTTATTGCAGATTTGTTTCCCAGCAGAAATGAGAACCTGCCTCCCTCGTTTGTCATCAGATTGGGCTGGGTAAATGAGCAGTGAAGGATTATGAGGAACCTGTGACTGGCAAGGTAAATTAATTGAAAACTGTGGTTGGAAACAGCTACAGCTTGGAACTACCGGTGAAACATGGGAATATATTTGCTGGTTTAAGGCGACTGGGCTGACATGGGGCAGAGGTTAGTTTTGTGGAAGCAGAAGCTGCAAAACAGGCAAGTGCAAGCTCTCAGGCTGGCGAAGTGGTGACAAAATAGCTCATTGTCTAAGATGCCCCAATTAACTCTGATGTTAAATTGTTCCAAAATTGCAGACTTGTGATTGTCATAAAAAGTTGTAACTCCATATCTCACAGACAAATCAATTACGAGGCTAATACAGACATCCAACTCCTGCCAGTGCATGGGGAATGCATCACATGTCTCTATACAGACTGAATGCCATAACAAGTTCTGCCAAGGTAAGTTTTTTGAACAACAGAGGGTCTTTGGATTTTAAAACAATGGATACTTCTGCGCAGTCCAACATTCTTTTATCATGCACCTCAAGGAAACAGAGAAGCAAAATAACTAGATTTATGTCCCTACCTTCTTGAATTTGAGTATGGAGTTTGCTGGAGACTAAGGCTAGTCTGGTCAGCAGGGAACCTGGGTTGTGGGAATCTGGATATAGAAAGACTAACCCTTTTTGGTCCTATGTTGGACCAGGTCTGACATTAAAATTTTCCCTTTCTAGTTTGATGTCGGATCCTGTCCGACATCATCAAAAAGACGTAAAGCACAGGTCTCTAGTTGTTTTTTTCTCTGGAAAAGCCGAGAAAACCTTTCAATGGCCGAGTGAGACCAGATATATACAAAGGAGATAGCTCCTTCTGCATCCAGCTCTCAAAGAATGTTACAGACATTTGCAGAGCTTATTGAGATGTTATAGCAATAAAATAAGGACTTGGATTGCATTATTGAGCAATTTGGTGATAATACAAGGAGAGGATTTATTGGTATGCATGTCTATAAAAAGGTATGTGAAAAATACAGTGAAGAAGGGGTGGGTCTTGGCTGGAGATACAGTACTGGGTGTTCTTTTGTGATTCAATGCTTTTAAAACCTGTTTTAACCAGGGGCTTGGAGGATGTCTGCGTTGGAGATGAACCTGGAATGAATGGGGGACTTTACAATTGCGAGAATCCCACCTGGTAAACTGGTAACATATATAATTGATGGGTTGGAGTCTTCTTTCGGAAAGACAATAAGTTTCCACATGCACATGAAATAAAGTTAAAATACTTTTCACAGAAGAATTTTCATAGACAGAAAAAATCCTTGGTGATATTGCCATTGCCTGATTTTGAACAGGGAGAGCTGATTGGTCATCTCCACAGAGTTGCAGAGGAAAGTGGGTAGGGTTCTTTCTCCAGCCTGTCTGTGGCCTCCAGGTTGCAATTAAAATCACCCCCAAGGACTACACACTAATAGGCACTGTTTTTACTCATGTAGGGTGACATGTAGCAAAAGAGGTGACATTCAAGAGGTGAACAGTACTATCTCCGTCCTGGATCCGGTGGTGTAACAGACAACCCGGCATGACGTTGTTCACGTCGGTAACGTAGGACAAAAGGACTGGGAGAAGAGCGTTGCCACCCCAAAAGATGTTTAAGTGAAGTAACTGGAAGACACTCCCCGCCCCACTCCAGTAGCCAGTTGGCTTCAGCCTCTGGAGTGGTGTGTGCTTCCTGTAGGAAGCAGAGTCACCTCCCTTTTTCAGATTACCTGGGCCCTGCGGAAGTGGTCCTTAAAAGCATTAGTGTTTAGTGTACTGATGTGACACATGATCTTCTGTCAGGATTTGTTGGTGATGCTCACAGTAGACCATGAGATTCCCTGTAGCTCACAAACTGGTTGTATCGTCATTGCTTGCCCTGAGGAAGGATATCACATTTGTCCAGGGCCAGCTCTGCCCTCTTCCTGCAGCAGATTGTGGCCTTCTAAGAGCGCCACTGCAGGGATGTCTGGAGAAGAGGTGGATAAACTCTCCGAGCCCACGCTACACGTGGACTTAGTGTCATCCTCCCCCGCCTCCAGGCCTCCATCACCCTCCTCAATGGAAAAACACAACACACTCATGGGTTGTGTAGCACGTTGTGCTTTTTTTTTAATTTCACCGATCCTCTCCCAACCCCACTCCCAGGGGGCATGTTCGACAGGATGACCCTGCTGTTCTGCTACTCAAAGGGTTCAATGGGGATGAAAATCCCTGCCACTGTAGGTCCCCTTTCGATCACAGCTCACCATCACTTTAACAAGCACCTCAATCGAGGTGTCTGCAGCCACCTGTGCCCATCTTGTTTGGGCTTATGGAGCTTGTCCATTCATGCTGTATATATAAAATAAACTAAACGACAGACACACACCCCTCTTCACTGGAAAAATCAACAGAGCAGGGCACACGTAAATACAAGACAACAACCAGTTATCAGTGCAGGGGCACACACAAACACAAGACAAACACACACAAAAGAAAAACAAAGATTGCTCCTTTTTTCTCTCTCTCCCTTCCCTGCAATTCCTTTTTCAAAACAAAGGCCAAGACAAAGAGACTAGAGAGAAAAAAATACTAAATATAAATAACTAAAAGGAAGAAAGAAAGACGGGAAGAACAAAGAAGCCAAGTGCTCTCACTCCCCACACTGAAGCACAGGGCCTACTTCAATCCCCCACAATGCACACAGCAGAAATGAGGGTTTAAAACAAATATGATTTTTAAACAAAAACTAAAAACAGTTTTGTGTAAACAATAAATTCCATAAAAACAAAAATTCCTTTTAGGTAAAAATTTAAATATCAAGAAATAAAATGATAAAAAAGAAGAGAAACCATTAATGAAAAACAAGTGCAGGGAGAAAAAGACAAATAAAAAAATAAACGGTTTTAACAAAAAGGTGCACAACTACTTTGTAAAATAAATAAATAAACAAATAAAAAGTTGTTTACTGAATTTTATCCAGATTTGAATGAGGAGCACCACAAAAGTGTGACCTCCTGTCAGCGTTGCGATATCAGTCCTATTTAGTCGACCGTTTTGAATGGCTGCATTCTGATGCACAGAAATTAAATTTTGAAAAAATATGGCTCAGACTGACCGCAGAAAGAGCTGTGGCGTCTGAGTCGGTGAAGTGACACAGGAGCTCCCCTGACACGATGACTCTAGGCAACACTTTCCATCCTAAATCCCCAGCTCCTCTTGGGATTAGTGGGGAGTACAGGGCTTTCCACTGGGGTCCCTTACCCTCCAGGGGTCGGTGTCCCGGCAGGAGACGTGGGCGAGGAACTGGAGAGTGTGGTGCATCATCCTGTACAGGGATCTCCTCAACACAGATTGGAAAGGGGTCAAGGAGAAGTCTGAGATCCTGCTCAGGTTGTTCTTGAGGGGAGGCTGTGGAGAGTCCCACACCTTTAGTTCTATAAGCAGTACCGGGGAGCTGGAGTTGGGGAGTGATGTTGGCTCTCTGGTCCTAAAGACCTCCTCAAGATACCTGACAGAGTCTGGGTGCAAGGCTGCTTTGCATTCTTGGATCATGCGGCAGTCCACCCTGGCAGTCCACTGAGGCACTCTGGCGACAAGCGTCTCTGATTGTTCATGAACCAGGAGATCCAAGACTGGTCACTCTGGCCGAGACCATCTGCTTCCGCACCACAAGGGATACCAACACCTGTGCACAAAGATGGGAATTGTGCAGCAGGGGCTTGTGTAAGGCCAAATTGGAACTCAGACAGAAACATTTAAATATACCCTCCCATATTGTAATATTAATAAGGTTATTTGCAGTTGGAAGGATAATTTCTCTGGCTAAAAGAAAACTACATGGAGACCCACACTACCTGAAAGGTTCTCAAAATAGCGAGAGAAAAAGGTGAGACTTATTTTTCTTTTTCCATGGAAACTGCTCTATTGTTATTGATTTTAATCATCTCTGATCAGATAAAATCAATGTTTTTAATGAGTTTGTTTAAACTTGTTTTAGGAAACACCATACTATTGTGATAACTATCTAATATTTATGCTTTAGGTACAACTAAGGGATTGATTTGATCAGTCTATGTCCCTGGATAAGACACAATTTATAGCAGTGGGGAATCCCTCTTGCTCTGCATCACCACCTATCCATGGTGGGATAATGGCATAAAAATCCTATGGTTGATCCAATACAGAGGGATTTCTCAGTGTTGTAAAATGATCAGATAAAACCTAACTGTGGCTTATTCCAATGGAGTCTTTGCTGAATAAATGAACCAAAACATTGCTGAGAAGTTTGTCAGCTTAGAATATTGTACCTTATGGATACTGTTCATTTATTATAGACTGTGTGCACTGTAATCTGTGTAAGTCAAAAGGCAGGTGCCTAACTCAAAAACAATAGTTAGAATAGCCTTTTGACAGACAGCACATATATTTTGAAGCAAGCCTGCCACAATACAAAGTGCCTCAAACAAAGAGTAAAACTAATCTGAGATTATAAGAAGAGAGCTTTTGGCAGAACAAATATCAATTAGTGGATGAAGCTTTGCACAGTACAAATGAAAAAGGCAACAAAATAAGATTAATGTGTTCAATGTAAATGCAGGTGAAACAGTAATCAGGAAATTAGTTACTGGTAACTCCTAGGCTTACAGTAGGGACTTTCACTTTAAGCTAATGAAATTTGAATGCCTTAGTCTTGAATTTCATTCAACGACACAATAAAATAGCTTTCTCTTCCTTCTAAATGACATTCACCTATCGGGAATGTAGCAGGAATTTTGGCCTTTTCATATAAAAAATACCCTTATACAAATTAAGTAAACACAGTGGCTCAACCACAGGGCTGGTATGCCTCTCAGGAATGTAGTCTATCACAGCCAAAGGTTTTTCAGAAATGTCAAAGGAAACCTTAAGCTCTGGACCCAGCCTCAGGAAACAGATGAAAACGATGTGTACAAAGTGGGAGCCACAGCTACTACATAATAGCAGCCTTTGTAGGTATTTAGTGCGTGCTTTACAGTTTACATGGGTTACTGTATCCAATCTGTATTATTCAAGTTATGTTCTGAAAAAACAGTAACAATGTCTGTGCATTAACATTAACAAAACTACACATTATTGTCCAGAGTACAAGCTCATCTAGATTCAAGCAATTCAACTGTGTCGGTCTGCTGAAATATTAATTAGTAGCACTGTAGCAAGTTTAAAAGTGAACCACTTATTCACAATGCAGATGGGGAGATAGACAGAGCAGGACAAAACATCCCTCTTGCTCTTAAGTAGGATTGTTATATATGTACAAATAAGTAAATGCTTTGATAGGTTGCATCTGCAGAACTTTTATAAGTAGCCATTCTCAGAGAAGTAATGAACACATTAATTAGCTCCTTGAAACACCAAGGGAACAGTTAGGGGCATGCAAACATTTTAATGTTTCGGGTTGGACAAACTCCCAGGAACTGGTCAGTCAGTCTCCCAACAATGGGGCTGGTGGCATGGCCCATGGGAACTCCTATTCAGACACTCCACAGTCTTAGCCAGGTTGGATTGGCTTAAAAATGTTCTGAGCTGACAAGCACCATTACTGTTTGAAAGCAGTTGTCAACAACTAGTGCAGTGGCAAGTTATACCACTGGTTAGTATTCATCTGGAAATGTCTAGTTGTATCCTATTGTTTAGCATGTCAATCAAAAAATAACAATACCAATACTTACTTATACAATATTTCCATCAACCACTTGAAATCAGTCCCTTTTGTTTCTATTGATAGTAAGCTGAGATCAAGTTGGTTTGTCTTGAACTCTGTTCATTCCAATTTGGATTAGAGGTGGGCAGAAAAAGGAAGTTGCTTAATAAGCCTCCAAAGCTAAGGACACGAGAAGTAGGTGTTAAACCATAGACAGCTGAAAAAAACATGGAGGCAGTATGTGTGGATTTATTACACTATAGGGAAAATAAATTCAGTAGTCACAATGTCATTACATTATTATAAATTGAACTTCAGTATATATACATATATGTAGCCAATAATGACTTTGTTAATAAAGTGCCCTTGTCCAAATAAACTAGTATCTGAGAACCTAGAGTAATGTTTCCCTAGGGGAATTAAATAACAATTATAAATACTTTTTGCAGGGAGAAAAATACATTGTTTCCTGTGGTGAAGTATAGAACAGCAGCCTATCTGTTTTCATGGTATAACAGTCAGTAAAACCTGTGTTTTTTATTTATTTTTGTTCATTGCAATTTTATTTTAGTTAAGAAGACATACTTACCATTATAATGCTAAAACTGCTGTTGTGTTGAAAGATCAATAAACTAACAGCATTTGTGAACTGTTCTGCTGCATATGAGTGTTCACTGATTGTTACATTAAGCTTCTGGATCAAGTTGAAGAGAAACCTGAAGTGAAAAAAAACACATACACTACAATAGGTTAAAGTGAACCGTCTTAATAATCACCAAACTGACCAAGTTTGTGACCGGGAGTGGTGTACGAGGGAGGTAGGCATCCATACACATTGATGCAAAACACTTGTCTACTTGACTTAAAACTGATAACTAAGCATTTCTGTTTAACTTTCTAAATCTATAGTTTTTAGGCTGCAATACAGTACATACATCATGCAATGTTATGCATGCATAAGGTGATGAGCTTCTGGAATTTTATCACTAACATAATCTACTACTATAGCCAAGTTTGACAGTGCTTGAAAAGACATGAATATGTACATGAATTTAGGACACCACCATATTGACCTGTTTGCTTGCATTCTAAGGAAACTGTCCTGTACAAGGCATGAATCCCTCACCTTCACCCTCCTGTCCTGTTGTTTCAGTAATGCAGGTTATGTTGAGTAAGAATTCTAATTGATTAAGGATTATCAGACCATTACATTCAACAGTTTCACCTCAAAGTGAAGAAAATGTCTTTGATAAAGTGCAACTGCACAATAAACACATATCATAACCCTGTCAGTAGGGTGCAGGGCCACCATGCACCAGGCAAGCACTGACGATTTGAAGTGAAGTCTGGAGGCTTTTTAAATGTTCAGAGAATATCACCTCTAACCCCTTCACAGAAGTAGGAAAACTGCAACAAACTCTATTCTTCATAAGTATTTCTTGTGAATATATGCCAGGACTGCTGTTTTGCCCAATGTGACTGAAACAGGAGATGCAGCTGTTATATATTAGTCAGTCATGTGAGGGACCATTAGCACAAATGTGTGCATTGGATATTGCTGGGTTTTCCTTTTTTTCTACCATACTTAGCATTATGTTCTCTCAAATCAAATTACATTCACAGTGGCTTGTTTTGTTTTAAAAAATAAATGGCGCATTGAGTAAGGCAAGAAAATAAATATTGTACTTGGAATCATGTTGCTGTCGTTAATTAAACTGAGGACAGATTAGACAATTCATTTACATTCTGCAGTGGTGGCTAATCAAAAGCAAGTTTGCTGGATTAAATTACCACCATGTCTTGTAAATTGCAATAAATAAACAAATAAATCGAGGTCTGGTTGATTTGAACAAAGGCCTTTTGCTGCATTTTTGAAACGAGCAGCCTGGGAGTGTAATGCTTTTCTTCAATAGGGTTATTCAGAAAGTGATTAAGAGGACTATATCTTCGCCATCTCTTTTCAAAGCCCCTCTCTGTTGGTCTCTCCCCCTCCCATGGAGATTTTAACATCACCACCAGCAGACATCATTCTAGGGATTAATAACCGACTTGGCACTAAAACCTGACTTCATTGTATTTATTTAAAAGTCTTTACAGAGGATTGTTCAATGGAGATACAAAGTCTTGTTTCCTTCATGTTTTTTTTGTTGTTGTTGCAGGCAGCCGCATAGGAAATTAAAGGTAGTTGCCAAGGTTTTAATAGTTATTTTGTGGATAAACCAGGGTTCAAAGTCTCCCCTTCCTTAACTCTAAACATCAGCCTTTTTGATACTGCCATGGACTGCCATTTCAAAAATAAATCTAAAATAAAAATATATATAGTTGTAACAGTTTTGCTACAGTATCCCACTATTATTTGAGTTTACTTTAAAATATGGGTGAGTGCATGCAAATATTATAGGCTGCATTTTTAGTATCAACTTTGTAAGATATTAGAATGACCTACTTAACTGACTGTGACCACCCAGGTTGACAACAATTGTAACAATTCTACTTGTCATCAGTGCTTTTTTTTTTTTTTTTTTTTTTTTTTTTTTTTATCTCTGAAGGTGGTTAAATGTAATTATTTGTTAAATGTTTCCCTTTAGGTTTCTTTTGTAGCATAAAGAGATTTGTTAATGTGCTGTGCAAAAGTTGTGCCAATAAGTTTTGGCTTCTACCATTTTCATTAAAGTACATTTTTTAACTATGTACTATTAATATGTGTTTCCTGGAGTTACCCCTCCTCAGCAATTTGATCCTTGTAGTATGAATTGCAAGTTAAAACAAAATAAGTCTGGTATAAGAGATACGACTCTAAACTCCAAATCCATTCAATTTTAATAAGAAATGTACCTTTGCACCACAAGATAATGCTTTATTGATTGGGCTGAACTGAGAGTTCAGCTTGCTTGTAAGATTTCAGTGTTTTATCAGTGACAGTGGGGAGGTGTGTATATCTCAACTATATGTCACATCTGTAAGTGTATTTTGCATTTTGACTTGTAGAACGATGTGAATCAACCCTTACTGGCACATGCCTAACCCCGCTAGTAATCCACGCTTGGAACACGCATTTCTAAACTCTAAAAAGTTATAGTATGATGACTGTATGATGACATCAAAAATCTAGAAAAATAATGTTTGCGTTTCAACAATGGTAGTAAACTTCGCCACAATCATTGAATTTGAATCAAATGAGAAAAGCTGTTAGTCCAGAGAAGCTGAACGTCAGGTAAAGGCAGTTTTAGAGAAAAAGAGTAATAACCCAATATTGGTGAAAAAGAGCAGGGAACCCCTCAAAATGATTGTAAAAACCACGATGGGTTAAGGAATATTTTAAAAGCCTACCCCAACAGCAAGGCACTAAACTACGATCCACAAGCAGATGAGAACACAAAGCATGTGTAGAAGCTACTGTAAATCAAGGTCTGTACACTAGATCTTTGATCAAAAATGTTATTCCTCTTTTATTAAGATTCAGGACCTTGTTTATTTTTTACAAATTAACCCTGGGTAATGGTAGAATTAGGGGGATCTCGCAAACAACAACTGAAGGCTTGTTGTTTCTTGAAGCAAGGTGACAGCCCTGCTTCTTTCCCTCAAAGTCATACCCCAGTTGTTTCAAGCTGTCGCAAAGGTTCTTTCCTCCTCCCCCACTTTGGCAGCTGCATCTCCCTTTTGTGGATCTATGGGTTCCATCACCCTGCCTTGCTTGACCAGTCAAAAATGCCACCTCATAAGGAGAGTGGCTCTTTTCAGAACAAAAGAATCTGGGTCATACCTATCCTAGCATTCCCTTAAATAAATACTCTAAGGTTTAATCATGATGCCTTGCTAATTGAATACATTGTGTGCCAATATATCGGTATCAGTATTTGAAAAGGCTGAGTAAACTGAATTAGAAGTGTTTTAACAAATGAAAATGAATATCTCAATTACTTTTACATGAATAACATAATCTCACTTTAAACTGAGCAAAACCAGAAGAAAATGATCATTATAATCACAAACTATCGTCTAATAAAATCATAAAAGTTGAAGCTGCCATAGTTTACACAGTGGCATTTGCTCTCTTGTAAATCAAAACAGGCTGCTGCAGTAGTTTCCTTTTGGCATTGTTCTAATTAACAGGCTCCATTCTTTCAATCTGGCATTATTTTGAACAACTAGTGACAAATACAGTAACTGCACTTTATTTGTATTTAGGCCATTCACAGTTTCCATTCTGTACATTAAAAATAAAAATACAATAATATAATATAATATTAAAATATAGTTGCAGTTAATCTCGGCGAGTGTTTTACCACAATAAATTCTAAACATTTTTGTAGACTCTAGACACATATATCATTGTAAACAACAGTAACAGTACAGTACCTAACTAAGTTTGACTAACATGTCTTATTTTGACCCAGTCACACTCGTAAATGAGAGGTACCTCAGCATATGAAACTGGTAGGACCGGAGTGTAATGTAAAGTTGACCACACAGCTTTAAAAAATTGAAATGTGTGTTTTGTTTTGTTTTTTTGTTTGTTTTTTAATGCTTGGATTTCAAAGGTAAAAGCCCTGACAGAATACTATTTGGTTACCAGTCCATTCTATGACCACAGTATAACCAGTAATACAGCATGATAGATTTTGAATAATAGCACAATGTAGCACAGTATAGATATGGTACAATTTTACAGCAATAGATTACCAGCAATGTTCATTGGTTACAATCATTTTGAGGTATTCAAACATTAGTATTTCAAAATATGATGTTAAGGTACCTACATATGCTTAAAACCATTGTAGTTCCCCTTTTACGACATTTACCCTTACGTAAGCTTTGTATTGCCACTGTAGAGCTACTGCATTGGCTTGTTTGTTGGTTGTCCAACTTGTTGGAAAAATACATTTAGCATAGATTTTAAATTTAAATTTGAGCAAAACCATATAAAATACTTTATATAATACCCTTACTATATGTTCCTACATTGCTGTCAATTGTACAGTATATAGGTGCATTTTTATACTACTATTGTATTTATTTATTGGAACACCTAGTTGACTGCAAACAGTAAAATCACTTCAAAATTGGAACAGGGTGGTGATACTTTTTCTGAGCATGGTTTATAAACTTTAAAATGCCCATACAATTAAAATAAATAAATAAATAAAATAAACAAGGGGTTAATAGAAATCAAGTTTTTTAAAAAAGATGCTCAGAATTACAATGTCAAATAAATAAAAATAAAAAAAATGTTATTCAATGCTGGCACATAATGCCTGTGTCTATTCTCGTGTTGCTTATTTTACAACTGTTTTCGGTGGCTGTAATCGTGATGCAGTGAACACTGGCAGCAGGGTCTTTATGAGGCAGTTCAGAGCGTTTTCATATGCCACACGTTAACTGTTCATACTATTAACAGAATAAATATGTGGTTAAAATAAAAGTGCAAGCCAAAGAAAGGGTGGTAATGATCAGCTAAACACTAAAATCAAAACTGTGCTCTAGCAACACAATTTAAAAAAGAATAAACTGAAAGCTAAGTCTGCCACCTAGTGGAGTGATTGCACTCAACTAGTACTTCTTTTTCACACTTCTGAAGGAATACATTCCACTGTCAAATAATATTTAATGGCAATGCAGTTGAACTGCAATATCAATGCAACGGTTCTAATGCACAAGTGCATCTACAATAAAATTTGACATTTTAAATAGTAGCACAATGGTATGAATCAATAAACCACAACCTCAGTGGTAAAACTATTAAAGACTCAGGGGCATACAAGTATTTGTTACAGAAAATATTTAACTACAATTTTCTGAAAGGTAAAAACACCTTAGTTATTTTAAAATAGCAGAACTTAATTCAAGGAGTCTTAAGTACTACAAGTTGTTTGCTTGTCATTTTGTAACATTAATGTTGAATTTTCTTATTTCAAGCAATAGCTTAGAAGGTATAGAGGATAAAGAAACTGGAGTAAATGCTTTGCCCAAGGTTTCATTCTAGATTTTTATTGTTAAATTATTTAATTTCTGTCTGAAAATGTCCTTCAGGTAGTGTAATAGGTCAAGCAGAAAACCGCAACACTAATAAAAAACAATTAGCTGCATGGCTCTGGGGTTGATTTGATCAGCCGATAACCTTCTGGTTAAGCCATATCTGATTACTTAGAGAAATGCACAGTACCACCTGGATTGCATCAGCTAGTTATTTTTAGGGGTAATCCAATGTAATCACGAATATGTGGTTAATGTTATTTGCGGTTGTTTCCCCAGCAGTGTAAAATGGCTGTGGATCAATCCCTTAGTTTATTTGGTGCAATAAGTGGATAATATTCAACTAATATTCAGGCTAATGAGATGTAGGAAATTTATATTCATTCATATAGGGCCGACATAAGGATACGTGCAAAGTGATTTGCGGTTGCAAAACACCCACGTGTTTAGCGACCACAAAAAATGTGCCATATGTAAAGAATGGCTTTCACCTGCCGTTCTGCACCTGCTATCAAATTATCCAACTTGGGCAATTGCTGACCCTCCAACAACTTTGCACCTCCTCTTACAAGGTGCAAACTGTTGTAGAAGCAAGTAAGTAAGAGCTGTATAAAACCACACACCTTCTGAGTCATTGGCCTCAGGCTGTGGTTCACTTTCTGATGAGGTGATGCTTGACTCTTGTTCAGGACAGAGGAAAACATTCTGAGAAGGGCAAGATGGAGAAGACACTGCATATTCAAACCCAGAGTCCCTTTGTTTGGGATGCCGGAGGATGCAGTAGTAAGGCGTTGTCGTCTCACTCCGCAGGTCATCCTAGACCTAATAGGTGAATTTTAGCTTTTCATCACCTGGTTGACTGTCCTCCTGGTAACACTGACAGCATTGACTTTCTCCACTATAGAGGAACATATGGCCTCTTTGGTAGCATAACTGATGTTGGCTGAGGCTTTTCCAAATAACTCAATTTCATGCTGAGTGACCTCAGCCACAAGGATTCACAGCTCATCCTCAGAAAACTTTTCTTTTCCAGGCGCCAAGAGGACTTTGCTGCTCTTCCTCTGACATATCTTTTTTGTTTGGTTTGATTTTCGTGCTCCGCAAATCTCACAGTGCCTAATGTTCTCTGCACTCCTAGCTCACCTCACCTCTGGGCTGTAAGTACGGCTGCTCAATAGCCCGATGCACAGGCGGCACTCATTGCGACCCTCATTATCATGATTGCAGCTCATTATTTGTGTGTGTTGAGTAATTTGCATTGCTCTTAAGCTTATACAGGCCTCAGTGCAAAATCATTGCCTGGCTGCTAGGTAATTTGGATTTTGCAGCCGCAATTGTTTGCACTACACCTATCTTTACATCAGCCCCATAGTGTGCACTTGATACCGTAGGGAACTTCTAAGACATAATGAGGGCTACAAAAAGATCTCTCCTTCAGTTCTCTCCATTCCCCAGCAGATGGCACCAAAGTAGCCGTTGTAATAATAGTAATCTTTATTTTATATAGCGCCTTTCATAGTGGCTGAGCTGGGATTTGAGACAGGTACTTGCTGGTTACAAGCCTGTTTCTTTAACAGATTTATATAATGGGAGGTAGTCCAAGTCAATCCCCTCCAAGAATATTGCTCAGATTAGATTTAAAGTCAACACAGTCTGGGATCCAAGCACAGTTATTGGGGTAACTGGCATGTTATTTTTTTCTCAGAAATGCATTATAAAAGAGTAATCTTAACCATTATTTATAGAAGGTTGCCATGATTTATATTCACATGTTTGCAGTTCACCATACATATTCTATGCATTTACCTTACTTGGCTAAAATGCTTTATCATACTGATCTGTGTATACTACAGGGGTATTATTTTGACAAGTAAGAACAATTAATGAACTGCTATTACCCACAACTCACCTACAGGTTTTGCTTACTAGTATAAATATGTTTTTCCCCTTTAGATAATGTGCATTTTCATCTGACTCAATGCAGGGTGCTAAACATCTTGTTAAGCCTCATTCTGAAGGGACATCCCCAGCACTACATTACTCATATTACTGTATAACATCACCAATTTGCAGTCAGTCTTTTGTGCTTGTACTGGCATCAGCCTGAATCCCCCCTCCTTCCCTTTACATCTGCCGGCAAACTTCCAGCTTTGCTATAACAAGTTTCTTTCAAAAATGAACATCTGAGACACACACAATAGTGAATAGATAGAAGTGCACAACAAACAAGACATGATAAAGAAATTCGATTTCAAAATGTTTCTTTTTTTTTTTGTTGTTATATCATTTCATATTTGTGTGACTGAGACATTTCAGAAATGTGTGCTGCTTTTTATCTTGGTGTTTTGAAAAGGATTGATTATAAGGAAGTAGTACTTTTTTCTAGTACATCATTTTGTAAAAAAGCTCCCTCTTGTGTATAATAATAGTAATGACAATTACATGCAAGGATATACAAATAAACACTGCATTTGCTGGCGGTTTGTCTAAAATCACAACAAAGATTAAAATGGGAGGGAGTGTTATAAAGGGACATAGCCCAGAACCATGACTTTGCAACAACTCCTTTGGAACGCAATGTAACATTAAACAAATGTCACACCCTGCTGGGACATTGTTGGGCATCTAGCCCGTGTAATGGGAGTGCATTCTGTTGTGCCATCAACACCACCTCTGATACCATCTGTTGTTTCTCAGAGATATCCTACTCAAGATAAACCAGACACTATTGTGCTAATGAGAGTAGAATACAAGATGTCATGACTACAGGGGACAAAGATCTCCCTTACAAATTATTTAAGGGAGATTTTGTATGAGCTCAAAATACATTCAAGCATTTTTTTGTTTGTTTGTTTTTTGTTTTTTTCTTTTGTGATGTTTGTTCAGTGGAAGGTTGCTGGGGAAAAAAATATATATATAAAAAAGACATCTATATCTATCTATCTATCTATCTATCTATCTATCTATCTATCTATATATATATAGATATATATATATATATATATATATATATATATATATATATATATATATAGATAGATAGATAGATAGATAGATATATAGTTTACTGCCATCTCTAATCAGACTTTGTTCATTGATCACTGTTGCATTTTTGCATCTACAAATTCTTAACCACTTTGCCTCTTGATTTAAAGAGTTAGTTATTAAACTGTTTATCACCACTATAGCGCATAGGTTTCATAGTCTAAGCGATTACCTTTGCAAAACGATAAGCTACATTTTATCAAAACATTTTTCTATCTCATTTTGTTTTCACTTTTGTTTTTACACCCGTATTTACATTGAGTGTGTACACCGATGGGCATAAATGTAACTCACATATATATATATATATCTTATATATATATATATATATATATATATATATATATATATATATATATATATATATATACTGAACAAAAATATAAACACAACATGCAACATTTCATATAAGGAAATAAGTTAATTGAAATAAATTCATTAGGCCCTAATCTATGGCCCTAATCTATTGGTTACAGATACCTGAAAAAAAAAGATAGGGGCGTGGATCAGAAAATCAGTCAGTAACTGGTGTGACCACCATTTGCCTCATAAGGCGAGACACATCTCCTTTTCATAGAGTTGCTCAGGCTGTTGATTGTGGCATGTGGAATGTTGTCCCACTCCTCTTCAATGGCTGTGCGAAGTTGCTGGATATTGGCGGGAACTGGAACACGCTGTCGTACACGTCGGTCCAGAGCATCCCAAACATGCTGAATGGTTGACATGTCTGGTGAGTATGCAGGCCATGGAAAAACTGGGACATTTTCAGCTTCCAGGAATTGTGTACAGATCCTTGCGACTTGGGGCCGTGCGTCATCATGAGGTGATGGCAGCTGATGAATGGCATGGCAATGGGCCTCAGGATCTCGTCACGTTATCTCTGTGCAGTCAAATTGCCATCAATAAAATGCAATTGTGTTTGTTGTCCATAGCTTATCCCTGCCCATACCATAACCCCACCGCCACCATGGGGCACTCTGTTCACAATGTTGACATCAGCAAACCGCTTGCCCACACGATGCCATACACACTGTCTGCCATCTGCCCGGAATAATTGAAACTGGGGTTCATCCGTGAAGAGCACACTTCTCCAGTGTGCCAGGGGCCATTGGAGGTGAGCATTTGCCCACTGAAGTCGATTACGATGCCGAACTCCAGTCAGGTCAAGACCCTGGTGAGGACAACGAGCATGCAGATGAGCTTCCCTGAGACGGTTTCTGACAGTTTGTGCAGAAATTCTTCGGTTGTGCAAACCCACAGTTTCATCAGCTGCCCGAGTGGTTGGTCTCAGACAATCCCACAGGTAAAGAAGCCGGATCTGGAGGTCGTGGGCTGGCGTGGTTACACGTGGTCTGCAGTTGTGAGGCCGGTGGGACGTACTGCCAAATTCTCTAAAACGATGTTGGAGGCGGCTTATGGTTGAGAAATGAACATTCAATTTTCTGGCAACAGTTCTGGTGGACATTGCTGCAGTCAGCATGCCAATTGCATGCTCCCTCAAAACTTGAGACATCTGTGGCATTGTGTTGTGTGACAAAACTGCACATTTTAGAGTGGCTGTGGCAGAGCAAAGCTCTGCCCTTTAAATTGGCAGAGATGGGGTTAACTTCCCCTACCTGCCTGGGTTTATTATGTTCAGGTGGCTGGGGTTGATTAGTTGATTAGGTTGATTAACGATCAATCAGCGCCCAGCCACCTGATATAAAAGGAGGCCTCTGCTTCTCATTTGGGGAGAGGGAGCTGAGGAAGCAGGTTGGCTTTTTTTTGGGTGTTTGGAAAGTTTGAATCCAGTGAAGGCGTTGCCCAGCCTGGAAATTGTTATTTTTTTGTAAGTTTTGCTTTTTGTCTTTCTTTGTGTTTAAATTGCTTTGTTTTGGCCCTTGTGCCCTTTCATTTTTGTGTTTATTTATAATAAAATAGTTATTTTTTTGAACTGCAGTCTGTCTCTGGGCCTCTTTCCACTCGCCAGCCTGTCACATTTGGTGCCAGAGTGGGATAGCGCCACCTAGAGGCTCAGAGCAGTATTTTTTTTTTTGTTTTGTGGAATTTTTGGGATAATTTTTTTTTTTTTTTTTTTTTAAAAAAAGAAAAATGGGAAAGAGCAGACAGCGACAAAAGCAGGAAAAGCAGCAGCAGCTGAAGAAATGTAAGCTGCTGCAGCCACCGCTGGAGGACCCGGCCAGCCTCTTCCCCTGGTGTTCCTGGTGTGGGAAGGAGGACCATCGTTGGCGGTCCTGCCCAGACGTGCCACCGGCAAACTGGTGTGGCCGGTGTGAGGAGGACGGCCACAACTGGGCAGGATGCCCCTACAACCAGGCCCAGGAAGAGGTGCCGTGTTCACCCCGGGCATCAGGGGCCACCCCACTACCTCCAGCACCACCACCTTCACCACCTTCACAGGAGATCTGGGACTGGTTGATGCACCCTGAGGCAGACCTCGTCCACGATCTCCCCATAGTTATCAACACGCTGTGGCGTCGAGATGGGGAGAGGTGGGAACAGTGGGAGGAACAACACCACCCGGCGTCCTTCCCAGAGGTTGCCCTCATGGTGGTTAATTACCTGGCTGTAGACATGGGAGATGCCCCGGTCACTCCAATAAAGAGGGGTGAGCCGCCTTCCCGAGAGCCAGAGAGGGGTGAGCCGCCTTCCCGAGAGCCAGAGAGGGGTGAGGAGCTGCCGTCGCTCCCAGAGCCAGAGAGGGGTGAGGAGCTGCCGTCGTCCCCAGAGCCAGAGAGGGGTGAGGAGCTGCCGTCGCTCCCAGAGCCAGAGAGGGGTGAGGAGCTGCCGTCGCTCCCAGAGCCAGAGAGGGGTGAGGAGCCGCCGTCGCTCCCAGAGCCAGAGAGGGGTGAGGAGCCGCCGTCGCTCCCAGAGCCAGAGAGGGAGGAGGAGCTGCCGTCGCTCCCAGAGCCAGAGAGGGAGGAGGAGCTGCCGTCGCTCCCAGAGCCAGAGAGGGGTGAGGAGCTGCCGTCGCTCCCAGAGCCAGAGAGGGGTGAGGAGCTGCCGTCGCTCCCAGAGCCAGAGAGGGGTGAGGAGCTGCCGTCGCTCCCAGAGCCAGAGAGGGAGGAGGATCTGCCGTCGCTCCCAGAGCCAGAGAGGGAGGAGGAGCTGCCGTCGCTCCCAGAGCCAGAGAGGGAGGAGGATCTGCCGTCGCTCCCAGAGCCAGAGAGGGAGGAGGATCTGCCGTCGCTCCCAGAGCCAGAGAGGGAAGGAGGAGCTGCCGTCGCTCCCAGAGCCAGAGAGGGAGGAGGATCTGCCGTCGCTCCCAGAGCCAGAGAGGGAGGAGGATCTGCCGTCGCTCCCAGAGCCAGAGAGGGAGGAGGAGCTGCCGTCGCTCCCAGAGCCAGAGAGGGAGGAGGAGCTGCCGTCGCTCCCAGAGCCAGAGAGGGAGGAGGAGCCGCCGCCGCTCCCAGAGCCCGAGAGGGAGGAGCCGCCGCCGTCGCTCTCAGAGCCCAGAGGGGGAGGAGCTATGGCCCAGAGCCCGATGGGGTGAGGAGCTTGCGCCGCCCAGGGATGCCACGCCCGGAGCCGCCGCCGCTCAGGGATGACACAGAGAGGATCGCCTGGGGTTGCCTGCCTCCGCATCGCTCGCAGAGACCAGGCTGAGCCGAGCCGCCGTCGCCGCCTCCGCCACCAGAGGGAGCCGGGCCGCCGTCGCCGCCTCCGCCACCAGAGGGAGCCGGTCCGCCGCCCGCCTCCGCCACCAGAGGGAGCCGGGCCGCCTCCGCCACCAGAGGGAGCCGGGCCGCCGTCGCCGCCTCCGCCACCAGAGGGAGCCGGGCCGCCGTCGCCGTGCTACCTTGGAGATTCGGGGCCCCCTCAACCAAAGAAGGCTTGGGGGCTCCGACATCAACCCCGCCCACCACCACCCACCATAACAGCCCACCCAAGGGACATAATTGGACTCTTGGGGGGAGGGGGGTGGGGAGCTGGTGGGGGGGAAGGGGGGAGTTGGCCGATTGCGGCCGGTGTACGTTGTACATGGGGGGAGGTGTGTGGCAGAGCAAAGCTCTGCCCTTTAGCCATTGGCAGGGATGGGGTTAACTTCCCCTACCTGCCTGGGTTTATTATGTTCAGGTGGCTGGGGTTGATTAGTTGATTAGGTTGATTAACGATCAATCAGCGCCCAGCCACCTGATATAAAAGGAGGCCTCTGCTTCTCATTTGGGAGGAGGGAGCTGAGGAAGCAGGTTGGTTTTTTTTTGGTTGTTTGGAAAGCTTGAATCCAGTGAAGGCATTGCCCAGCCTGGAAATTGTTATTTTTGTAAGTTTTGCTTTTTGTCTTTCTTTGTGTTTAAATTGCTTTGTTTTGGCCCTTGTGCCCTTTCATTTTTGTGTTTATTTATAATAAAATAGTTATTTTTTTGAACTGCAGTCTGTCTCTGGGCCTCTATCCACTCGCCAGCCTGCCACATTTGGTGTCAGAGTGGGATAGCGCCACCTAGAGGCTCAGAGCAGTATTTTTGTTTTGTTTTGTGGAATTTTTGGGATAATTTTTTTTTTTTTTTTTTTTTTTTAAAAAAAAAAAAAAATGGGAAAGAGCAGACAGCGGCAAAGGCAGGAAAAGCAGCAGCAGCTGAAGAAATGTAAGCTGCTGCAGCCACCGCTGGAGGACCCGGCCAGCCTCTTCCCCTGGTGTTCCTGGTGTGGGAAGGAGGACCATCGTTGGCGGTCCTGCCCAGACGTGCCACCGGCAAACTGGTGTGGCCGGTGTGAGGAGGACGGCCACAACTGGGCAGGATGCCCCTACAACCAGGCCCAGGAAGAGGTGCAGTGTTCACCCCGGGCATCAGGGGCCACCCCACTACCTCCAGCACCACCACCTTCACAGGAGATCTGGGACTGGTTGATGCACCCTGAGGCAGACCTCGTCCACGATCTCCCCATAGTTATCAACACGCTGTGGCGTCGAGATGGGGAGAGGTGGGAACAGTGGGAGGAACAACACCACCCGGCCTCCTTCCCAGAGGTTGCCCTCATGGTGGTTAATTACCTGGCTGTAGACATGGGAGATGCCCCGGTCACTCCAATAAAGAGGGGTGAGCCGCCTTCCCGAGAGCCAGAGAGGGGTGAGCCGCCTTCCCGAGAGCCAGAGAGGGGGAGGAGCCGCCGTCGCTCCCAGAGCCAGAGAGGGGTGAGGAGCTGCCGTCGTCCCCAGAGCCAGAGAGGGGTGAGGAGCCGCCGTCGCTCCCAGAGCCAGAGAGGGGTGAGGAGCTGCCGTCGCCCCCAGAGCCAGAGAGGGGTGAGGAGCTGCCGTCGCTCCCAGAGCCAGAGAGGGGTGAGGAGCTGCCGTCGCTCCCAGAGCCAGAGAGGGAGGAGGAGCTGCCGTCGCTCCCAGAGCCAGAGAGGGAGGAGGATCTGCCGTCGCTCCCAGAGCCAGAGAGGGAGGAGGAGCCGCCGTCGCTCCCAGAGCCAGAGAGGGAGGAGGAGCTGCCGTCGCTCCCAGAGCCAGAGAGGGGGGAGGAGCCGCCGTCGCTCCCAGAGCCAGAGAGGGAGGAGGATCTGCCGTCGCTCCCAGAGCCAGAGAGGGAGGAGGATCTGCCGTCGCTCCCAGAGCCAGAGAGGGAGGAGGATCTGCCGTCGCTCCCAGAGCCAGAGAGGGGAGGAGGAGCCGCCGTCGCTCCCAGAGCCAGAGAGGGAGGAGGAGCCGCCGTCGCTCCCAGAGCCAGAGAGGGAGGAGGATCTGCCGTCGCTCCCAGAGCCAGAGAGGGAGGAGGAGCTGCCGTCGCTCCCAGAGCCAGAGAGGGAGGAGGAGCCGCCGCCGCTCCCAGAGCCAGAGAGGGAGGAGCCGCCGCCGCCGCTCCCAGAGCCAGAGAGGGAGGAGCCGCCGCCGCCGCTCTCAGAGCCCGAGAGGGAGGAGCCGCCGCCGCCGCCAGAGCCAGAGAGGGAGGAGGAGCCGCCGCCGGCCGCAGAGCCCGCCTCCGCCGCCGCCTCCGCCCAGAGGAGAGCCGGGCCGCCGCCGCCGCTCTCCGAGCCCAGAGGGAGCCGCCGCCGCCGCCGCCTCCGCAGAGCCAGAGGGAGCCGGTGTCGCCGTCGCCGCCACCAGAGGGAGGGTCCGCCGCCGCCGCCTCCGCCACCAGAGGGAGCCGGTCCGCCGTCGCCGCCTCCGCCACCAGAGGGAGCCGGGCCGCCGTCGCCGCCTCCGCCACCAGAGGGAGCCGGGCCGCCGTCGCCGCCTCCGCCACCAGAGGGAGCCGGGCCGCCGTCGCCGCCTCCGCCACCAGAGGGAGCCGGGCCGCCGTCGCCGTACTACCTTGGAGATCCGGGGCCCCCTCAACCAAAGAAGGCTTGGGGGCTCCGACATCAACCCCGCCCACCACCACCCACCATAACAGCCCACCCAAGGGACATAATTGGACTCTTGGGGGGAGGGGGGTGGGGAGGGTGGGGGGAAGGGGGGAGTTGGCCGATTGCGGCCGGTGTACGTTGTACATGGGGGGAGGTGTGTGGCAGAGCAAAGCTCTGCCCTTTTAAATTGGCAGGGATGGGGTTAACTTCCCCTACCTGCCTGGGTTTATTATGTTCAGGTGGCTGGGGTTGATTAGTTGATTAGGTTGATTAACGATCAATCAGCGCCCAGCCACCTGATATAAAAGGAGGCCTCTGCTTCTCATTTGGGGAGAGGGAGCTGAGGAAGCAGGTTGGTTTTTTTTTTTTTGTTTGGTTGTTTGGAAAGTTTGAATCCAGTGAAGGCATTGCCCAGCCTGGAAATTGTTATTTTTGTAAGTTTTGCTTTTTGTCTTTCTTTGTGTTTAAATTGTTTTGTTTTGGCCCTTGTGCCCTTTCATTTTTGTGTTTATTTATAATAAAATAGTTATTTTTTTGAACTGCAGTCTGTCTCTGGGCCTCTATCCACTCGCCAGCCTGCCACATTTGGTGTCAGAAGTGGGATAGCGCCACCTAGAGGCTCAGAGCAGTATTTTTGTTTTGTTTTGTGGAATTTTTGGGATAATTTTTTTTTTTTTTTTTGAAAAAAAAAAAAAAAATGGGAAAGAGAGCAGACAGCGGCAAAGGCAGGAAAAGCAGCAGCAGCTGAAGAAATGTAAGCTGCTGCAGCCACCGCTGGAGGACCCGGCCAGCCTCTTCCCCTGGTGTTCCTGGTGCGGGAAGGAGGACCATCGTTGGCGGTCCTGCCCAGACGTGCCACCGGCAAACTGGTGTGGCCGGTGTGAGGAGGACGGCCACAACTGGGCAGGATGCCCCTACAACCAGGCCCAGGAAGAGGTGCCGTGTTCACCCCGGGCATCAGGGGCCACCCCACTACCTCCAGCACCACCACCTTCACCACCGTCACAGGAGATCTGGGACTGGTTGATGCACCCTGAGGCAGACCTCGTCCACGATCTCCCCATAGTTATCAACACGCTGTGGCGTCGAGATGGGGAGAGGTGGGAACAGTGGGAGGAACAGCACCACCCGGCCTCCTTCCCAGAGGTTGCCCTCATGGTGGTTAATTACCTGGCTGTAGACATGGGAGATGCCCCGGTCACTCCAATAAAGAGGGGTGAGCCGCCTTCCCGAGAGCCAGAGAGGGGTGAGCCGCCGTCCCGAGAGCCAGAGAGGGGTGAGGAGCTGCCGCTCCCAGAGCCAGAGAGGGAGGAGGAGCTGCCGTCGCTCCCAGAGCCAGAGAGGGGTGAGGAGCCGCCGTCGCTCCCAGAGCCAGAGAGGGGTGAGGAGCTGCCGTCGTCCCCAGAGCCAGAGAGGGGTGAGGAGCTGCCGTCGCTCCCAGAGCCAGAGAGGGAGGAGGAGCCGCCGTCGCTCCCAGAGCCAGGGGTGAGGAGGATCTGCCGTCGCTCCCAGAGCCAGAGAGGGGTGAGGAGCTGCCGTCGTAGAGCCAGAGAGGGGTGAAGAGAGGGAGGAGGATCTGCCGTCGCTCCCAGAGCCAGAGAGGGAGTGAGGAGCTGCCGTCGCTCCCAGAGCCAGAGAGGGAGGAGGATCCGCCGTCGCTCCCAGAGCCAGAGAGGGAGTTGAGGAGCCTCCGTCGCTCCCAGAGCCAGAGAGGGAGGAGGAGCTGCCGTCGCTCCCAGAGCCAGAGAGGGAGGAGGAGCTGCCGTCGATCCCAGAGCCCAGAGAGGGGTGAGGAGCTGCCGTCGCTCCCGGAGCCAGAGAGGGAGGGAGGAGCCTCCGTCTTCCCCACAGCCAGAGATGGATGAGGATCAGCCGCCGCTCCCAGAGCCAGAGACGAGGGGCCGCCCGCGGCGCTCAGAGCCATAGAGGGAGGAGCCGCCGCCACTCACATAGCCCGAGAGGGAGGAGCCACCGCCCGCGCGCTCTCAGAGACCGAGAGGGAGGAGTAGTAGTACCCGGGCTCTGGGAGTGGGGTCCGGCGAGCTTTCAGATCCATGGGGTCTGCCTCTCGCATACTCCTTGGCGGCGGGGCGAACAGTAGCCGGGCCGCCGACTCCGCCACCAGCTCTGAGCCGGGCCGACGCCTCCGCCACCAGCCTGGAGCCGGGCCGCTGCTCCCACCTCCGCCACTGCTCCGAGGGAGCCGGGCCGCAGTCGTCCGTGGGACCTCAAAAAACAAATTCGGGGCCCCCAACCAGAACAAACTCTTGGGGGCTCGAGCCTCCTCCGCCACTAGAGGGAGCTGGGCCGTCGTCGCCGTCACCGCTACCTTGGAGATTCGGGGCGCCCCCTCAACCAAAGAAGTCTTGGGGGCCCCGACATCAACCCCGCCCCGCCACCACCCACCATAACAGCCCACCCAAGGGACATAATTGGACTCTTGGGGGGAGGGGGGGGAGGGTGGGGGGAAGGGGGGAGTTGGCCGATTGCGGCCGGTGTACGTTGTACATGGGGGAGGTGTGTGGCAGAGCAAAGCTCTGCCCTTTAAATTGGCAGAGATGGGGTTAACTTCCCCTACCTGCCTGGGTTTATTATGTTCAGGTGGCTGGGGTTGATTAGTTGATTAGGTTGATTAACGATCAATCAGCGCCCAGCCACCTGATATAAAAGGAGGCCTCTGCTTCTCATTTGGGGAGAGGGAGCTGAGGAAGCAGGTTGGCTTTTTTTTGGGTGTTTGGAAAGTTTGAATCCAGTGAAGGCATTGCCCAGCCTGGAAATTGTTATTTTTGTAAGTTTTGCTTTTTGTCTTTCTTTGTGTTTAAATTGCTTTGTTTTGGCCCTTGTGCCCTTTCATTTTTGTGTTTATTTATAATAAAATAGTTATTTTTTTGAACTGCAGTCTGTCTCTGGGCCTCTTTCCACTCGCCAGCCTGTCACAGTGGCCTTTTATTGTTCCCAGCACAAGCTGTACCTGTGTAATGATCATACTGTTTAATCAGCTTCTTGATATGCCACACCTGTCAGGTGGATGGATTATCTTGGCAAAGGAGAAATGCTCACTGACAGGGATTTTGAGAGAAATATGCTTTTTGTGTGTATGGAAAATTTCTGGGATCTTTTATTTCAGCTCATGAAACATTCAGTGTATATATATATATATATATATATATATATATATATATTATATATATATAATATATATATATATATATAGATAGATACGATTGTACCTCACCACCAGTTCGTAAAAACGTAGATCCAGACACAGAAATGGAATTTTGCAGCGCTTACGCACACTTTTTAATAAACACGAAACACAAATAAACAAACAAAACCAATACAAACCCTAACTCCGTTTTGGAGCTCTGACTATACATTAACAGGTCCCTGACTAACACGCAGGACGGCTAAGCTGTTTACCTGACATAAAACAGCACTAAGCAAACCACACCGGTTTAACACAGCACCTACTTTACTTTGACTTTGACACACTTTCTGCCGCCTTCTACTCAGCAGCCCCGAGTATACTGGCTGCTGACTATTTAAACCCTGCACCTCGTCCTAATTTGAAATGATCCCCAGGTGCAGGTGATAATTAAACAATAAAAACAAACAAATGTGCTTTCGCCCGTGTTTTTTTCCATGCAGGGAGGAAATCTACCCTCTCCCTGCTCATACATCCTCCCCTTGTCTTTTCAAGACATCGGCCATTTAACGGCCACCTCCCTCCACCCTTAAAAGACCACCCACCCACAAGTCCATAAATGTCATTTTTCGCCCATGGGCGGGCCTGAGGATGGGCTGGTCCCTCTGGCGCTTCCCGGGAGGGACCGCGAACGGTCGACACGGGACCCCACCGGGATGACTGTGGGACTGCAGCGACGACCGGGGCACATGCGGCTGCAGCATCGGGCAGAGGTCTGCAACAGGGGACCGGCACAGCAAACTCCAATCACCCAGGGGGGAGCACAAGCAATGTCTGGGAGCAGCTGAGCAATGTCTTGGTGCTTGGGGAGAGCGGAGTCAGGGACCAGTGGAGGAACTGTGGCCGGTGGTGCAGACTCTTGGGCTCCAGGTCTAGTCCAGGGAGGTCCAGGCATATCGGCAAGGTGTCCACGAGCAAGGGGCAAGGGACCCTACCTGGCAGCGCCGGACTGGGTCGCTGGGGTGGTGGTCGGGGCTGTAGTGGATGGTGGGCTCCTCATCTCCTCCCTCTTGCTTATTGCGTCTCCTTCCGGCGCTGGAGACAGCGGGGCTTCTCCCTCAGGCGCTGGAAACACCGGCTTCCACTTCTGGAGCAACCCAGCTGGTTAGGCTTCAGCTCCGGCAGCCCGAGTATATATATATATAATATATATATATATATATATATATATATATATATATATATATATATATATATATATATATATATAAATAAATCCTACCTCACTAACTTCTGGCAGTTTTTCACTGCTGCCGTCTAGTAGTTTCAATCTATTTTTATGTTTGTTGGTTTGTTTTGCAGGTAGCTTCCTAAAACAAAATCGAATTTCCATTTCTAAAATAAGCAACATTACTGTACGCATCAACTTCATCAATGACACGTGTCCAAGCAATGATACGTGTCAGGTTCATATGCTTGGACTATAAAATAAGGTGGGGTGGAGAATCTGGTTCATAAAACATTAAAAAAAATATTGTTAAGGGGTCGTGAAAGTGGGGAGGACAAATGCATGTGCTGCCCCCCCCCCCTCCTTACTACGAACAGTAGGTGGGACTTGACCCCCTCCCCCCCGGGATCTGCGCCTATGCTAATCGGTGAGAAAGGGCCCAATTCTGCGTATATTGATAAAGATGTGATGAAAGTAGGAGAGGGAGGAATCAAGGGTGACACAAAGGTTCTTGGTGGATGAGGAGGGAGCGAAGGTGGTGGATTCAAGAGGAATAGAGATCAGCAGTGCAGGAGGACAAGGGGGAAAAAGGAGAGGTTAAAAGTTTGATTTGGAGAGGTTAAGTTTGAGATGATACAAGTGCATCCAGGAGGAAATGCCCGAAAGACAGGTAGAGACACTGGAGGAAATGTCGGAGTCAGAGGAGGGAAAGGAGAGGAAACTCTGGTCATCATCGGAGAGTTAGGAGGAGAACCAGGCAAGAGCAGTGCTGGAGAGGAGAGGGAGGACAAGAAAATAGAGTGGTCAACTGTGTCAAAGGTAGCAGAGAGGTCAAGGAGAATTAGGACAGAAGAGAGGGAGGCAGCATGAGCAGTAGAGAGTTTGTGATGGAGAGAAGAGCTGTTTCAGTGGAGTGTGTCGGGCGAAAACCAGATTCGAACAGGGAATGTGTTGACAGGAAAGCGGAGAGCTGGCAATGTACCATTTGCTCTTAGAGAGGAAAGGAAGGGGGGAGGCAGTATGTTAGTTCGGGAGAGATGAGGGATCCAGGGGGTATTTTTTTAAAGATGGGGGTGATGCAGGCTTGTTTTGGAGGCAGAGGGGAAGCAGCCACAGAGCAGAGAGGAGTTAAGGAGAGAGGAAATAAAATGGAGTAGAGCACGGGCAGAGGCCTGGAAGAGGTGAGTGGGGAGGGGGTTCAGAGCACATGTGGTGGATTTATGAGTCTGAGAGGGGCAAGAAGGAGGAGAAGGAGGGTAGTATTGGGGTTACAGAGGGTGATGGGGAGGGAGTGAGTAGAGGTAATGGTATGGGTGGGGAAGGAGGCATGGTATTGAAGAGTTTTCAGATCTACAATTTTGGATGAGAAGGAGGCAAAGTCATCAGCCGAGATGGAGGAGGGTGGAAGAGGGGTGAGAGCTCAAGAGGGATGAGAAGGTAGAGAAAAGTTTACGGGGATTGTTGATAGAAGACTGAATGATAAAAGTATACTATGTATGAAACAGTGGTTGGAATTTCTGGCCTGTGATTGGTTAAAACCTCATCATAGCAGCAAATAAAAAAAATTAAAAATTACATGCATTGTCTCATTTGCTTTGTTTTTGGAGGAAGCGCTGTGTAACTGCAGGGCACAATAAGACAGACTGATTTGCCATTCCAGAAAAAAAAAAAAAAAAAAAAACACGGGCTGTGATGGTTAAACAAGTCAATTGTAATATTGAAGAGATGGGCTTTGTATCAGAAAACTGGCAACGGAGTCGGAAATCATGTGTGATGGACAAGTGCATTAATTTGATATATTATATATATAATATATATATATATAATATATATATATATATATATATATATATAATATTATTTATTTATTAATAATACAAGGTCAGTAAAAACACAATATGTTCATCATTTTGTGTTGACTCAGATATAGGCTCATGACTGACATATAAATTTGTTTATATATTTCATAAATGTATAGGTATATATAAAGTCCAACCTTGATTCGTTGATATCCAACCTTGCTTCGCTTATTTTCTTGACTGATTCATATATTAAATATGTACTGCAGACTCAGCTCATAGTGGAAAATTAAATGCCCCTTATGAAGACCATTGTTACAGTACCTCCAGGGTGCTGTGTCTTCGGGCATTATAGCCCCCTGTTGGTAACAATAGTCTTACTCAAAATCTACTGATATGTCATCTGCACATCCTATCCATACAAAAAGAGCCATTCCTAAAGGACTGGGTATAAGGATAAAAGTGATCTGTTCCGATCAAAGTTACTATAAAAAACAGAGAAATAATTAAAAAATAAATCTTAAAAAAAGAGGATATAAGGAACAGACTATTGAGAATTTTAAGAAGTTGCCAAACTCACTAAAATTGAACTACTTGAATACAATAAAAAAGAGAAAAGAAGGTTAAAAGAGTACTATAAATAAGTGCGTATTCTAAATTATTACCCAACATTTAAATAATAGTTTGAAATTTTTTTGTATATGTCAGTATTCTAAAAAATTGAGTGCCAGTTTTTCCAAAAGTGCCAGTAGTGGCTTTTAGGGGGGATGCAAATTTAGTTGACATTTTGGTCCACAGTAAACATAAATGCATCATAGACACATTAAAGAACATTAAAACTTGTAAGAGCACATGTAAAGTGTGCAACTATATTTGTAAAGATGAAAATGAAATCGCAAATAGAGAAAATAGATATTTGGTTATAAGAAACCCATCATGCAAAACTAGCAACCTTGTTTGTGGTATATTTTGCCAAAAAATCTAACAAAATAAAATATGTAGGAGAGACAGGTTTAACATTATATAAAAGAATCACCAATCAAACCTAAAAAATAAAAAATTGAATGAACCATTAGTTCAAAACTTTACAAAAAATTAACATGAATGACTAACAATTTGTAGTTCTAAAAGAAATAAAATTAGATAATGTGCAATATAGAAGAATAAAGGAAATTAAATGGTTAAATGAATAGGAATAGTAGATTGTTACATCATTTACTGTGTAGTTGTGACTGTGACTGAGTGGCTGAGTGGAAACAGGTGCAGGAGTGTTGCAGTCCAGATATGAATAAACAGAGCCTTATAATTTGGTTTGGGAAGGATCTTTATTTTGTATCCAGGCCTGGTGACATTTACCAATAATAATAATAAATAATAACGGGCTTGCAGACCCAAACAATAATAATAAACAACACATATCCATCCCACAATGATACAGACACGGTCACCAGTCCTGGGTGAGTGCAGTAGTGCTCATGGTCGGTGATACAGTTTATTTTTGTGACAGTAGTGCAGTGTTGTTCTGATTTTAGTGCTGGCCCTCGGTGACAGCTCCTGAATCGTGTTAACCATCTGGTGTAGTGTTACAAACAAGACGATTACACACAGACATACAAACATAAACACTCACGATACTATTCACTGGTTTACGGGGTCTCTCACGGTCCACATTCAACGCTGTACAGTAGCAGAGGAATTCTGCGGAGGAATTAAAAGTGGCCATTGCAATCCTGTATGTTCATGGTGCATACGGAGACAAAAGCCAGTATTTGGAGAGCTACTGGTCAACACAGTGGGGGATTTAGTTTTTTATTGAGACAATGTTTAGAAATCGCTTCCGTGAAATTCTCTGATTCGTCCATTTTGATCTGAGAGCAATGAGGAGTATGCGACTTAAGACAGATAAATTTGCCCTGGTTTCCAAAGTCTGGAATGACTTTATTGAAAACAGCATTGCCTGCTAAATGACAGGAGCAAACATCACAGTGGATGAACAGCTGTTTCCCACCAAGGCACGGTGTCGCTGGACACAGTACATGTCCAACAAACTGGACAAGTTCAGAATAAAATTCTGCCTGGCTGTGGATGTTGATGCTAAGTACGTGGTGAATGGGTTCCCATACCTGGGAAAGGATGAAATGCACCCTGCTGGTCAGAGACTGGGAGACAGAGTTGTGCTCAAACTTATGGAGCCATACCTAAGGAAGGGGCGAAATGTCACCACAGACAATTTCTTCACTCCATTTGGCCATCGAGCTGAAAAAGAAAAACAAACCTCTGTAGGAACAGTGAATAAGGCGAGACGCGAGCTACCACTATCTCCTCAAGCCTTTACTGCACCCAAGTACTCCACTGCACTGCTCAGGCAGAACAACTGTCCCACCCTGAGTGTGTACAGTCGCAAGAAAAAAATGTGCTGATCCTCAGCTCTTTACACAGCTCAGTGGCCATCAGGAACAATGAGACTGTTGAATACTACAGTGCCAAAAAGTACAGAGTGAACATACTGGACCAGATGCACCGTTGTATTCTGCCAAAGGTGGTTCTCGCAGATGGACTGTGGCTGTTTTTTACAATGTTTTGGACCTGGCAGCCATAAATGTCTATGTTTTCTGTTTTCTACGTATTAACCACTCCCTAATTCATGTACATGTGTTTCCTTGAATCCCTACTGCATTCACTTTGAGAATTAATCTTTTATGTGGGACTTTGTCAAAAGCTTTCTGGAAATCTAAATAAACCATGTCATATGCTTTGCAATTATCCATTATCGATGTTGCATCCTCACAAAAATCAAGCCGGTTAATTAGACACGATCTCCCCAGTTCCTAAAACAATGTTGACTGTCTCCTAAGATACTGTTACCATATAGATAACTTTCAATTTTGGATCTTATTATAGTATCCATAAATTTGTATATAATAGAAGTCAGGCTTACTGGTCTGTAGTTACCTGGTTCGGTTTTGTTTCCCTTTTTGTGGATTGGTATTACGTTTGCAATTTTCCAGTCTGTCGGTACAACCCCTGTGTCAAGAGACTGTTGCATGATTTTGGTTAGAGGTTTGTAAATAACTTCTTTCATTTCTTTGAGTACTGTTGGGAGGATCTCATCTGGCCCAGCATATTTGTTTATTTTAAGAGCTCCTAGTCCCTTTAACACTTCTGCCTCAGTTATGCTAAAGTTATTTAAAACTGGATAGGAACAGGTTGACATGTGGGGCATGTTGTCAGTATCCTCCTTTGTAAAAACTTGTGAAAAGTAATCATTTAATATATTTGCTTTTTTTATTCTTCGTCTATGATTTTGCCATTTGTATCTCTTAGACATTTAACCTTCTCTTTGAATGTTCGCTTGCTGTTGTAATATTGGAAAAAAAATTTGGAATTGGTTTTAGCCCCCTTAGCAATGTTCATTTCTATTTCTCTCTTGGCCTTTCTAACTTCCTGTACTCTTTCTGTGTACTTTGTTTTTGGTCCCTTTTAAACACTCTGTAAGGTGCCTTTTTTCGCTGAATATTTTTTTTTTTTAATTGATCTATTAAACCATTTTGGCAGTTTAGTTTTAGATTTAGATTTGTCTACTTTGGGATTTAATTGCTTTGCACCTCTAGTATTACATTTTTGAAGAACAACCATCCTTCTTCTGTGGGTGTTTTCTCTGTTTTACTCCAATCTACTTCTGTTAGTCTCTGTTTTATGCCTTCATAGTTTGCCTTTCTAAAATTGTAAACCTTAGCTTTAGTCATTACTTTTGGGGTTTTAAAAAGCATTTCAAATGAGACCATGTTGTGGTCTGAGTTTGCTAGTGGTTCTCTGACCTCTGTTTCAGTTATTCTGTCTTCGTTATTTGAAAAGACTAAATCAAGGCATGCCTCCCCTCTAGTCTGTGCCTTGACAAATTGCGTTTGGAAACAGTCATTTGTCATTTCCACTATTTCAATTTTGTCCGTTGTGCTACCCATCGGGTTTTCCCATTTTATATGGGGGAAGTTGAAATCCCCCGTTAGTATGACTTATCCTTTGCTACATGCATTTCTAATGTCTTTGTATAACAGATTATTTTGCTCGCCGTCTGAATCTGGCAGTCTATAGCATGCTCCTATTATTATGCCTTTTGAATTTTTGTCCGTTATTCTGACCCATATTGATTCGGCTTTGTTTTCTTTGTCCAGATTTAACACCTGGGCTTCAAGACTGTTTGTTATGTATAGCGCTATCGCTCCGCCTCTTCTGTCCTCCCTGTCTTTCCTATACTGTGTATACCCACAGATATTATATTCGTCCTCATCACTCTCAGACAAGCAAGTTTCTGTAACACCTATCACATCATAGTTACTTGTTAGAGCAGTAGTTTCAAGGTCTAAAATTTTGTTTCTGATACTTCCAGCATTTAGATAAGTACATTTAGTGGCTGTCTTACCTGAGTTGTTGCCCTTGTTTTGATATGGTCTCCCTTCTGTTTTTTTGTTGACAGTCCAGGGCACTCTGTTCCCTTAACACAGCGCCCTTACAGTTCGGGAGAGAGATTTGTTACAGTTCCTTAGAGAGAGAAATAAATATTAACAACCAATAAATGGGAACTTTTAATAATGATAAACTTACATTTACTTACATATTACTTACATACTGTAAATATAGACCTAAAAATGGTCAATGATATGCAAGTGATACAACTTTCAGAAACATCTTGATATTGCACCTTTTAGAATACTTTGTAATACAAAAAATAGCTTGTAGACCTCCAGCTAAGATTGTAACTGTTTGACTTCTTAGTGTGAAGTAGAATTTTAGGGGGGGGGGGGGGGGGGGGGGTCCCTCTGTCACATTGGGACTCATGACAATGGTAAGTAATATTAAATAACTAATGATCTGTACTAATAACTATTGTTGTAAATCCAACCCTGACGTTGACATAGATTATCGTGGAAATTTTAACGACAATGCTTTAAAAAAAAAAAAAGTCACAGTAACAGTTTAAAGGAACAGTAAGTCCTCTTTTTATAGAACATGGTATAAAAAACTCATTCAAACATAACCTGATGTTTTAAGAAATGTTTGATAAATACACTGGCTTTTAAATATAGCACTGTCCAGTTTTCATAGTCCTGCCATCACTAGCCTTTGCCTTCTTTTGTATAAAATCTGACAAATTTCCATTGAAAACATAACGGTAGAAAAAAAAAAAATACCACTTTCCAAATGAGAAAAAACAATGTTTGAAAACTACATTAACATTATGGCCTGTTCGTATGGAAATAATTCAATCTCTCACTTTTTTAAAATTTGCAGTTGGTTACAATTTATGAATTACGTGGCCCAGCTTCTGTTAGAGAAAGCAACATTCCCTTCCAGTGTGCCGCAGCTGCAAAGACGCATTTCACTTTTTGCCGTCATATTTTAATCAAAACTTTACATGACTTTGCATAGCTACTTAGATTTGTATTACCTTCAGTGAATACAACTATATCATAATTTTTTCCAAACAGTTCATTAGAGGTAGCCGACCCTTTCCTGCAACAAAACTTTCGACAGCTACTCCGGTTGATAATTTTATGGGCGTCCACAGAATTAATTCTGGGGAGGGACAAGGTGTTTAAAAGTCATTGGGTAAACTGGTTTTGTATTGCATAATAATTAATCTAAGCCTCATTTACATTAACAACTCAGACAAGCTAAAATCCAATGAAAACCAATACTGAAAATGTGCCTCCATTAATTTTGTTTAAATATAGATGCTCAGAAACCATATTCTGCGAAGGAATACATTTTGCACAGTGGAGCTTTTGCAAGAGTAGCTCATATCCAAACGGCACTTAACAGCGGTAACCCTAGCCTCCATATTGAATCAAATTCAGTCTAACGAATGTCAAGGAGTACAGAGTAACATTACTTAATCTAATTAGTAATACGGTATCTTACTGGTCCGGGTATCTTTGCGCTCCTGGTTGTTTGAATGTGTGAGTTCTTTAACGTCGCGCTGCCATCCTCTCCCTGTAGTCTGCACACTGAACAACAAGTTATTTCCCGCCAGCGAAAAAAAAAAAGAAAAGGTCCTGCCCAAGAATCTCTGGACAGCCAGCTGGCTGACCTTTTGATCAGCTTAGTGTGCTTTCCTATAGCTTCAAAAAACATTCTGTCATCACCCAAATAGATGACGAGTTCCTGTTGCTGATCTGGAACTAACTGTTCCCCCATCAAAATGACGTTTGTGCTAGGGATCTCTAGACAGGGGCCTAAATCATCCTCTGCTTCACCTGGGGCTAAAAATAAGTCCTCCCTTGCCTGCCAGGACTTTAATAAATTGATGTGGTAAATTTCTCTTTCATTTCAGTCTGACTTCATATGGCCCCTGCCACTTAGCACATCATTTCAATTCTGATGAGGTAAGCAATAACCATGTCTCCAAGTCGAAAGGTTTGAATTCATGCATTTTGATTGTAATGCTGCTGTTGCCGGTGCTGGGCCACACTGAGGTTGTCCTGGGCCAAACGACCGACCAAATCCAATCGGTCTCTGAGTAGGAGCACATACTGCATGTGGCAGGGCGATTGCCCTGCACAATGGTAAATTAGTGTTGGTGTGGTTTATATGTGGGAATGGGTTTATTGTATTATTTTGGAGTTGATTTGTTTGATTGAATTATTGTTTACAGACAGGCACTCAATTGAGACTTGCTGCCTGCTATACTTGGTTGAGGGGAAGGGCAACAAGTGATTGGCTGTGCTGGTCCTCAATCAGCAGGTGGGCAGGTCTCGACCGAGTGTTCGTCAGGTTAAAAACATCCACGGGAGACAGCTCAGGGCTGCTGCAAGGTCTGCCATTTTCATGGCACCTTTGATTTATAGTTTGTTGTACTGTGTTTTATTTTGAATTTTTGTACAGTTTGCTGTATTAGTCCTCTGTGCGTTACCATCGCTGGTAAAGTCACATGACCACCTTTATTTTACTTTCGTTTGTTTGTTAATAAAACTTGTGCACCTGTGCCGGAGTTTTCAACATCAACACCACATCTGTCTCTCTGTGTGCTTGAACAACGGCGACTCACACGCGTGACATGAGCAAGATCATGTCACACTGCACTACATTTTTGGAAGAGCCTTTGTGCTCCTCACACCCTCTCTCAACAGATCGAGGCTGTTGGCCGCATAGAACTTCAAGGGGAAGAACCCTGTCAAACTCTGTGGTACCTCTGATTAGGGTCTGATTAAAGTGTTCCACCAAACCTTCCGTCTGTGGATGATAAACAGATGTCCTGATGGGATGTATTTTTTATATTTTATAAACCTGCTGTAACGTGTTCGACAGAAAGTTAGTACCAAGATCAGTCAAAATCTCCTTGGGGATCCCTACTCTAGCCATAATCTGCACTAATTCTTTGGCAATTGCAGCTGCAGTAGTGGACCTCAATGGAACTGCCTCCAGGTATCGCAATGCATAATCTACCACCACTAATATATGCGTATACCTGGAGTCAAAAGGTAGCAAAGGGCCCACAATGTCCATTGCAATGCGTTCAAAGGGGGTCGAAATAATCGGCAGTGGTAACAAAGGGGCGAGGCACACTCGACCCGGAGCTATTCGTTGGCAGTCTGAGCATGTGGCTACATATTTCAACACATCAGTATGAAGTCCTACTCAATAGAATCGAGCCAATATTTTGTCAGCTCCCAGGTGCCCAGCAAAAGGGATATCATGCGCCAGCCTCATGACCTCCAGCCAACAAGACGCGGGAATCAATAATTGTGTCAAAGGCTGTGCTGTGCCCGCGGCTATGTTTACTCTATACAGTAATTGCCCCTTGATACTGAAGTGTGGAAATACTAGCACCTCAGCAACATCAACATCCTTACCTTCAATAGACCGGACCTGTCCCCAAGTGTGCACTAGTGATGGGTCATTATGTTGGCCCCACACTATGTCCGCGCTTGAGTGCCACATGTCCATATATTGAGAGGGGCTGGAATAGCATCTGCCCTAGATGGCCCAGCAACCTTGCCCTCTTGGTCACACTGCGTTCCAACTCCCTTTGACTGGCGTTTGTTACCATCCGAGCGCACTCCCACCAGACCTCAAACTTCTCTTAGTGATGCTCATTACGATTTTGCGATCCTTTTCTATTAGTTTTTCTGGATGGAAAATAGGAGAAAACATTTCTACTTGAAAAGGAAACACATTACCAATCTATTCTTTTTTTCTGCCACGTTTAAGTGTGCAGTCAAGAAGGCCATTAATTTAACCAATTCTCTATAATTTGGCCAGCCTCGAATTATTGGGTGTGGTAACCTTTCCACCACCCAAACTACTAGGTTGCGTTTTATCGCTCCTACCAATAAATATACTTTCAGGGTAGGTATGTCGCCTTATCAGTTACTATTACTATTGAACCCATATATGTTCTATTAAAAAATGTCCTCGACCGTGACCTCTGACCTTTCCTAAAAGTCAAATAAAAAAACTAGCTTATTGAGAGAAATGATAGTTCCTTGTACAAGTTAGAAAAAACTTGTTTGAAACTACCCAGAGTCTCTATACAGCTCCAAGAGTTTTGCTGTTTTCACCATGTTGCTGCAGCAAAACTAAATCACTTAGAATTACCATCTGTACCATTACCAAAAGTCTGAAACTTTCTTACATCAAATGTGAATAAAAAACGTAAAAACCTATTATACACAATGAGATATAAGTCGTCAAAATAAGTAAAATTGTTGTTCTTCTTCTGTTTACTTTTTTAAGAGTATGTAGCGACTTTTCAATCAGAAACGTTAAATTCCACATGTTGGTCAACGTCAAAATAAGCCAGGGAGGTCATCACTGATTGATTATTGCTGTTTGAATGTGCACCATGGCGTCCTTACAGCACATGGCCTTAGTCTACTGCTCCACTGCACTGTTGTTGTTAATATTTTTAAGCTTACATTCATGCCTGACCAGCTTTCACTGAAAACGTAAAGGGTCTGCTCGATTCTAGAAATGCTCTATTTCCTGTTTGAAAATATCTAATTTCCAGTTTGGTAGATACTAAAGAATGGAATTGTACACAACAGTGTCATGTAGTTTCCTTATCTAAATCTCTAATCTCTGATAAATTGTAGTTATTCATTTAATTAAAAATAAAGGAATAATTTATTAGGTAGAATTAAATACATAATTTAAAAAACGTATAGAGGAATAAATATATTTAGAAATAAATAGTTTTAAATAAATAAATGTAGAAATTAATGTTTATATTATAAATGTTTAAATAAATTAATAAAAATGAAGCCATAAAAATATGTCATCTTAATTGATTTGGTCGATACTTTTATCCAAAACAATTGACAATTGTATACCTATATATAAAATGTTTCATGTAAAATAAATAAAATAATAGTTATACAACAAGACAGTAAGCACTGTGCTCTTGACTGGAAGGTTATGAGTTCCATCCCAGGTGGGGGGCACACTGCTGGTTAAAAAAAATAAAAGACCAACAAAGAAAAAAAACAAGATATATAATGCTCAGAGAAGTTAACTAATTGAATTCGGAGACTATTTCTCATTGTTGTTAAAATATGAGTACATTTCAAACTTTGCATGCTTTGTACCAAATTAGCTTTATAAAGGGCTTATTTATATCCGAATATCTCATAGGGAGCTCAAAGCAACACAAAAAAAATGAACCAGTCGACGGGGCTGACGGACCATCGTGTACTAGTGTATGAACTATCCTTAATTTAAAATTGCAGAAAATAAAAAACATTTTCATAGAGCTATACGGTACATAACCATAGAACTGTATAAACAATAACAGCAGACAGATGGACACTCACACACACGGATGACGTTTCTCTCATTTTTATATGGCACAAATGCAGCTCCACAATCAGCCTATAGAAATTTATACTCCCATGAACTTTTTTCACATTTTGTTGTGTCAGTGCCTGAGAGTTTCATGCATTTAAATGATGATTTTTTTTCCAGTTATCTACACACCACACTCCACACTGTTAAGGGGAAAAAAGTTTTTATTGAGAAAAATATATATATTAAAAATACAAAACTGAAAGATCATAATTGGATAAGTCTTCACCACCTAAGTTAATACTAGGTGGAAGCACCTTTGGCAGCAATTACAGCTGTGAGTCTGTTGGGATAGGTCTCTACCAACTTTACACACCTAGATTTGGCAATATTTCACCATTTTTCTATACAAAACTGTTCAAGCTCTGTCAAGTTCCTTGGGGAGCATTGATGGACAGCAATCTTCAAGTCATGCCACAAATTTTCGATTGGATTTAGGTCAGGGCTCTGACTGGGCCACTCAAGGACATTTACCTTTTTGTTCCTTAGCCACTCCATTGTAGCTTTGGCTGTGTGCTTTGGGTCATTGTCATGCTGAAAGGCGAACTTCTGTCCAAGTTTCAGCTTTCTTGCAGAGGGCAGCAGGTTTTCCTCAAGGACTTCTATTTAATTTGCTCCAGTCATTTTCCCTTCTATCCTGACAAGTGATCCAGTCCCTGGCGATGAGAAACATCCCCATAACATGATGCTACCACCACCATGCTTCACAGTAGGGATGGTGTTCTGGGTGATGTGCTGTGTTTGGTTTGCCACATAGCTGTGTTCTTTTTGCCACATAGCTACAGAATCTCCTAAGTGTTTTTTTTTTTTCAAAATTTAAATGAGTGGGTGGGCTTTCTTGCCACCCTAGCATACAGGCCAGATTAGTGGAGTGCTTGGGATATTGTTATCACATGCACACTTTGACCAGTCTTGGCCATAACAGCCTGTAGCTCATGCAAACGTGTCATTGACCTCTTGGTAGCCTCTCTGATCAGTCTCTTCTTTGCTCGGTCACCCAGTTTGGAGGGATGGTCTGATCTAGGTAGGGTCTTGGTGGTGCCATACACCTTCCACTTCTTAATAATCGTCTTGATCGTGCTCCAAGGGATATTCAGGGCCTTTGATTTTGAAGGCGATTGGTTACACCTGAGCTAATTTAGGATTGCTATTATATGAGGTGTGGACACTTATCCAACCAAGCTATTTCAGTTTTTATTAAAAAAACAAATTTCTAGAATATTTTTTTTCACGTGGAAGTTGTGGGGTAGGATGTGTCGATAAATGCAAAAAAAAAAAAAAAAAAACTATTTTAATGCATTTTAATTCCAGGCTATAAGGCAACAAAAGGTGAACTTTTTAAAAGGGGGTATAGACTTTCTATAGGCACTGTACACTGTATAGGCCTATTTTCAAAACAGCACGGCTAAATATTTAAAAGTTAATATTCAAAGTAAGTAGGTAACTATTACTATTACTTATTCATTTATTTTTTTTATCAAAAGAGCCACCTTCACAAAATTAGGAATCTGTCATCTACCTAACATAGCCTACCTTATAACAAGGACTATCTGTATAGACGGGATGGACTGCATTTAAATAACAAGGGAGCCAGTCTACTCGGAGAAAAGATCCTCGAGCAGGTTCAGAAGCATTTAAACTAGAAAGGAAGGGGGGAGAAATCAACAAAAAAACAGAAGGGAGACCGCATCAAAACAAGAACAACAAAAAAAAAACCATTAAATGTATTTATCTAAATGCTAGAAGTATCAGAAACAAAATTCTAGAACTTGAAGCTACTGCACTAACAGGTAACTATGATGTGATAGGTGTTACAGAAACGTGGTTGTCTGAGAGTGATGGGGACAAATATAATATTTGTGGATATACACTGTATAGGAAAGACAGGCAGGACAGAAGAGGAGGAGGGGTAGCGCTATACATAAGAAACAGTCTTGAAGCCCAGGTGTTAAACCTGGACAAAGAAAATAAAACTGAATCAATATGGGTCAGAATAATGGACAAAAATTCAAAGGGCATAATAATAGGGGCATGCTATAGACCGCCAGATTCAGACGGTGAGCAAAATAATCTGTTATACAATGACACTAGAAATGCGTGTAGCAAAGGAGAAGCCATACTAATGGGGGATTTCAACTTCCCCCAAATAAAATGGGAAAACCCGGTGGGTAGAGCGAAGGATGAAATAGAAATGGTGGAAATGACAAATGACTGCTTCCTAACACAATTTGTCAAGGCACCGACTAGAGGGGAGGCATGCCTTGATTTAGTCTTTTCAAATAACGAAGATAGAATAACTAAAACAGAGGTCAGAGAACCACTGGCAAATTCAGACCACAACATGGTCTCATTTGAAGTGTTTTTTAAATCCCCAAAAGTAATGACTAAAGCTAAGGTTTACAATTTTAGAAAAGCAAACTATGAAGGTATGAAACAGAGACTAACAGAAGTAGATTGGAGTAAAACAGAGAAAACACCCACAGAAGAAGGATGGTTGTTCTTCAAAAATGTAGTACTAGAGGCGCAAAACAATTATATCCCTAAAGTAGACAAATCTAAATGTAAAACTAAATTGCCAAAATGGTTTAATAGATCAATTAAAAAAAAATATTCAGCGAAAAAAGGCACTTTACAGAACATTAAAAAAGGACCAAAAAGAAAGTACGCAGAAAGAGTACACAGAACTGCAAACGCAAGTCAAAAAGGAAGTTAGAAAGGCCAAGAGAGAAATAGAAATGAACATTGCTAAGGGAGCTAAAACCAATTCCAAAATGTTTTTCCAATATTACAACAGCAAGCGAACATTCAAAGAGGAGATTAAATGTTTAAGAGATACAAATGGCAAAATCGTAGATGAAGAAAAAAAAATAGCAAATATATTAAATAATTACTTTTCACAAGTTTTTACAAAGGAAGATACTGACAACATGCCCCACATGTCATCCAGTTCCTATCCAGTTTTAAATAACTTTAGCATAACTGAGGCAGAAGTGTTAAAGGGACTAGGAGCTCTTAAAATAAACAAATCCCCTGGGCCGGATGAGATCCTCCCAGTAGTACTCAAAGAAATGAAAGAAGTAATTTACAAACCGCTAACCAAGATCATGCAGCAGTCTCTTGACACAGGGGTGGTACCGACAGACTGGAAAATTGCAAACGTAATACCGATCCACAAAAAGGGAAACAAAACTGAACCAGGTAACTACAGACCAGTAAGCCTGACTTCTATTATATGCAAACTTATGGAAACTATAATAAGATCCAAAATGGAAAATTACCTATATGGTAACAGGGTCCTGGGAGACAGTCAACATGGTTTTAGGAAAGGGAGATCGTGTCTAACTAACTTGTTTTATTTTTTTGAGGATGCAACATCGATAATGGATAATTGCAAAGCATATGACATGGTTTATTTAGATTTCCAGAAAGCTTTTGACAAAGTCCCGCACAAAAGATTAATTCTCAAACTGAACGCAGTTGGGATTCAAGGAAACACATGTACATGGATTAGGGAGTGGTTAACATGTAGAAAACAGAAAGTACTGATTAGAGGAAAAACCTCAGAATGGAGTGTGGTAACCAGCGGTGTACCACAGGGATCAGTATTAGGTCCTCTGCTATTCCTAATCTACATTAATGATTTAGATTCTGGTATAGTAAGCAAACTTGTTAAATTTGCAGACGACACAAAAGTAGGAGGAGTGGCAAACACTGTTGCAGCAGCAAAGGTCATTCAAAATGATCTAGACAAGATTCAGAACTGGGCAGACACATGGCAAATGACATTTAATAGAGAAAAGTGTAAGGTACTGCACGCAGGATATAAAAATGTACATTATAAATATCATATGGGAGATACTGAAATTGGAGAATGAATCTATGAAAAAGACCTAGGAGTTTTTGTTGACTCAGAAATGTCTTCATCTAGACAATGTGGGAAAGCTATAAAAAAGGCTAACAAGATGCTCGGATACATTGTGAAAAGTGTTGAATTTAAATCAAGGGAAGTAATGTTAAAACTGTATAATGCACTAGTAAGACCTCATCTTGAATATTGTGTGCAGTTCTGGTCACCTCGCTATAAAAAAGATATTGCTGCTCTAGAAAGAGTGCAAAGAAGAGCGACCAGAATTATTCCGGGCTTAAAAGGCATGTCATATGCAGACAGGCTAAAAGAATTGAATCTGTTCAGTGTTGAACAAAGAAGACTACGTGGCGACCTAATTCAAGCATTCAAAATTCTAAAAGGTATTGACAGTGTCGACCCAAGGGACTTTTTCAGCCTGAAAAAAGAAACAAGGACCAGGGGTCACAAATGGAGTTTAGACAAGGGGGCATTCAGAACAGAAAATAGGAGGCACTTTTTTACACAGAGAATTGTGAGGGTCTGGAATCAACTCCCCAGTAATGTTGTTGAAGCTGACACCCTGGGATCCTTCAAGAAGCTGCTTGATGAGATTTTGGGATCAATAAGCTACTAACAACCAAACGAGCAAGATGGGCCGAATGGCCTCCTCTTGTTTGTAAACTTTCTTATGTTCTTATGTTCTTATATAACAAATGTGTCTGTTTCATTTATTTTTTTAACCAACGGTCGATAATGCACTGCTGAGTTTGTTGTGCTCACGTATCAGATGGTATCTGGAATGAACCAAATGCAATTAAAACAGCAAGTGGAGGTGTGAAATAAATATATTTATAACTTCTTTTATGCAATTATTTAAATAGTGATTAATAAAATCAGTCATAACAGTGCATCTCAGGTGCCTTACAGAAAAGCGAAAGAGCAGCACGCCGCACCGGCATGGTGTGCTGTAATGGAATCAGAGATGAAAAGTTCTGCTCGGAGAGAATAGTAGTGAGAAGCTGGCGAACGCAGTGACCAGGGAATTTTGTAAGGTGAGCAAAGCTGCTGGCATCAATAAATTAAAAGTAAATCAGCTCGTTTTTGCTGTTTAATCTAATATTTGTTATTGTAAACAAGTAAAACCAGTGGTGTAATGGTAAATAAAAAAAGTGGGCAAACGCCCGTTTGATGGAGTTGAACAAATAGATTGAAAAGATAAACATGAACAGATTGTCTCTCAGCCAACAAGAGCCCCCCATACAGTTATTTCTACTCTCAGGTGCTGTTCACATGAAAAACCATAGATCCAACAGTGCGCTTTACGGGAACAAGGATGAGGATGAAACTAGGATGAAGGCTACTATCACTGCCATGCAGATCCTGCATGCGTAACAACGAACATTAACAGACCATAAACAACCAATTACAGAACACACACACACACACAGACAAAGAATACGCTGTCCATTGGCCATGCCCCCCCTGCTCAGCCCACAGTTCTGACTGAGGTCTTAGCTGTCAGTCTCACGCGCAGGAACACCCAGAGTGCAAACGGAGCGAGCCAATTGTATATGGAGCGGGGGAGCGGAGCGGGGTATTTGCTGGAACGGACATTTCCGGTCCGGTCATTTACAGCACTGAGAAGAACTGCGCATGGTTTTATTTTTCTTAAATACATGTGGAAGGGTGGTGGGTAATTCACTGACACACGGGAGACAGACAGGTATAATTGAAACACCACACGGGTGCCCAGTTTTATTTCTTTACTGACTCTAGTCAGTGATTTGTTTTAGCCCGCAGAGGGCGATGTTGTCCGTGGCCTGACTATCAACAATGATACCAATCCTTGTACTTAACCTGCGGGCGCACTCGCTGGTGCTCAAATAATAATACAAAAAACAAAAGGCAAAAGAAGAAGGGAAAATAAAACACTAATAAAACTACAAACAAAAGGTGCTGCACTTCACAGCTTTACCTCGGTCGTCGCTACCCGCACGACCTGGGTCACCGTCCTACACTCCCCACTCCCTCAGCCTATTACACACACAGTACTTCGGGGTTCTGCCCAGTGTTTCCCCACTACCACTATGACTCTCTTGTTCCTCCTGGGTTGGTTTCTCCCGGCCGTTCGTAGTCCCGGAACAGCGCTTCTGTACACACAGCACGTCTAAAAGGGCAGACCTGAGGGAACAGCAGAGTGTTATTTTATAGGGCTCTGCTGTTATATATATATGTGTGTGTGTGTGTGTGTGTGTGTGTGTGTGTGTGAAGAGTTTAGATGCAAATCTAGATATATCCATTTTTCCTATTTTTATTGTGCTTTTCTGAATAAATAAATTGATTCCACATTAGGTGTTTTTCAAATGGAAAAACTAAAGAAGTAAAAATTTTAAATCAAACAAAATCAAAATTTATTGAAACCCTAAAAATTGTTCATTTTATTTTTTTTTTTGCAGCAGAAGGCTATATATCCATGGGCCGTTTTCTTGCAAAACAAGATATACTCACATTCCACTCAATTAAGAAAATTGATTAATCAAAGTCACAAGGACTTAGCAAACATTCACAAATTTGACATCAAATAATATAATTCTGGAGAAAAAAATTACTTTTAGGCAATTATTATTGTTTTTTTTTTTTTTTTTTTTTTTATAAATGCCAAGTTTTCTGCTTTTACACGGTATATTAACTGACATATTGATACCTACATGAACAAACTTTTGAAAGAAAAGTCAGTGATTTTCAGTATTACAGAGACACACTAATGAGGGATCATCAAATAAACTGCTTAAAATTAATTAAAATAATATCAGGGTTAGAAAGTAACAATATTGTGCCTTTTGAAATTTGCTAGTCCTTATGTGAAGTGCCTAAGTTGGAATCAACAACAACAGCTGGGGTCCCTAAAAATAGGCTTAGATTTTATTTTGCTAAAAAAAAAATAAAAAAAAAAAAAAAACAACACTGTTAGATTTACTTTTTTTTTTTTTTTTAACAAAGCCCCTTCATAAATGCTCAAGCAGATCAACCAATCACCCGTTTATACCTGGTCACTGAGCAGCTACTGTACTGTGTGCTGAGAAACTGATACTGACAGCACCAGACGGGAAGACAGAGGAAAAAAAAATCTTGCAGCTGTGTCACCTTGTTGACCATGAAGCTCCACCTGAAATTGACACCGATGACACAAATGTTTACTTTATTGTGCATTACATGTGTTGCTGTTTACAATAATGTTGGCTGGCTGGCTATGAATTACTATCTATAATAATTAATGTACTCACGTACACATGCAATCTTCACTAAAGCCCCAATTTAGAGTACGTTTCACTGTAGCCATCGGGATGAAATTGTCAGGTGGTGTAATAACCCGAGATCCGAGATGCAAGAGTATAACTTTAATCACTGTGTCTTTACTAGAACAATCTCTGTTGAAACCTACACATTAGTGTTCTCTAACTAAGGACTTCCTCGACCCCCCCGGTATCCTAGGAGAGGGTAAGTATATATAGGGCGCTATTGACCTCTAGTGGCATAACTTGAACTGCATTATATACATACGCATTCACATTACTACATTCTCCCCCCCTTAAGATTTCAGCTTCTCTAAAATTTGGAAACAGTAAACACAGTTATAAACAAAATGTAACACTAATACACTAAATGTCTCTGAACGATTGCTGTAACAACAACTACACACAATAGTCCATCCTTAACTGTACATAAACATTTAATTTCAAATTTTTTTTACATTTTTTTTATTTACAAGACAAAGTCCTTCAGGTAACCAGGCTTTTTGATAGTTCTCTGGGAACGACGCATAGCTCGTGCCATGCTTTGATTGTCCCTGCCCACCTCTGGGGAACTCCCAGTTTGTTCCTCTGCTTTCAAAGCAAGTTGCTCTGAGACAGTGTCCGCGTTGCTTGAACCAAGTTCATCTGGCATGATTACTCTAGCTGGTGGTTGTAGAACCTCTGCAGGTAAGTCCTGCACAATATCCTCTGACCCAATGGTGTTGTCATGTTGTCTAGACAGGATCTGATCTATGTGTCTGAGTACTATTCTGCCATCTCCCAGCATTACCTTGAAAGATACAGGACCAGTCACTGTTGCAATGACTCCTGGTATCCACTTGGGACCGTAACTGAAGTTTCTTGTCATCACAGAGTCTCTGTCTCCAAAACTCCTCCCCTTTGTGTGCTTGTCGTGGTGTTCCTTTTGTTTATTTTGCTTAAGTTCCACTTTCCTCTTTAAATCGGGATGCACTAAATCAAGCATAGACCAAAGTTTCCTCCCTAGTAGCACCTCTGCTAGAGAGAGTCCTGTGGTAGTTTGCGGTGTTAACCTATAGTTGAATAGTACCCTTGACACTTTAGTTGACATACTTCCTTTTCCCGCTTTCTTCATCATCGTCTTGAATATTTGAACGGCTTGTTCTGCGAGACCGTTGGAAGACGCATGAAAAGGGGCTGATGTAACTTGGACAATGCCATTTTTGTTCATGAATTCCTTGAACTCTGAGCTGACAAAACAGGTGCCGTAATCAGAAACTACAATTTCTGGTAATCCCTGATTGCTAAAACTTTTTCGCAAACAGTCAATTGTAACAGCTGATGTTGCTGAAGTTATCGGGTAAACATCCATCCATTTGGAATGAGCATCTATGAGTATCAAAAACATCTGCCCCATAAATGGTCCTGCATAATCTAGGTGTAATCGCTTCCAGGGTCTGTCTGGCCACTCCCAGGGATGTAGCGGGGCTGTGGCTGGTGCTTTCCGGTATTCCTGACACTTGCTACATGCCTTTATCCGTGTCTCTCTCTCCTCATCTAGTTTGGGCCACCAGAAATAAGTTCTGGCCAGAGCCTTCATGCGCGAAACCCCTGGATGGCACTGATGCAGCTGTTCCAACACAACCTATCGTCCTCGCTGTGGGATGATGACACGTGCCCCCCACAAGTCACAACTATCTTGCACACTCAATTCTGTCTTCCTAGCAGAATAAGGCGTAAAATCTGTTCCTCCCCCCTGCTGTGGCCACCCCCTTAAAACGTGCTCTCTCACCCTAGACAGTATGGAATCTTTACCTGTCCACACTCTCACCTCCTCTGCGGTCACCATCTCTATGTCTTCCATCATCAGCACCCTGTCTTCCAGACCTGTGGATTGGGAAGTGTCCGGCAGTGGCACATGACTCAAGGCGTTTGCGTTGCCATGGTCCTTACCCGCCTTGTAGGCTATCACGTACTCATACGCCCGCAGTGTCACAGCCCACCTCTGGATCCTCGGTGACACCATCTGTGGAACAGCCTTCATTTTCGTTGAAGAGTGAAAGAAGCGGTTTATGATCTGTGCATATGGTGAACTTTCTACCATTGAGATACTTGTGAAACCGTTGCACCCCAAAAATCACAGCCACTCCCTCTTTATCCAGCTGAGAGTAGTTTTGTTCAGCTGATGTGAGTGTTCTTGACATAAAACCTATGGGTCTCTCCCACCCATCCGGCATGAGGTGTGAAAGTACTGAGCCTACCCTGTAGGGGAAGGCGTCACAGGACAGAATCAACTCTTTCTCACTGTCGTAATGCACAAGTATATCTGTAGATTGCATGAGCATTTTAGATTTCTCAAAAGCAGCCTTCTGCTCTTTTTCCATTGCCATTTTGTGTCTTTTCTCAACAATTTGTGCAGTGGAGCCGACAGTGTTGACAGGTTAGGTAAAAACCTGTTATAATAGTTCAACAGTCCTAAGTAAGCCTTAAGCTCTGTTATGTTGGTAGGTGCAGGTGCATTTTGGATAGCTTGTACCTTGTTCTTAAGTGGGTGTAGTCCTGTGGCATCCACTTTGTGACCCAGAAACTCAGCCTCACTTCCCAGAAAGGTACACTTACTTCTCTTTAGCCGTAGGCCTGCCTCCTCCACTCTCCGAAGTACCTCGCTTAGCATCTGCAGGTGCTCCTGATCATTCTTGCCCGTCACCATGATGTCATCCAGGTAAATGGCTACATGGCGAATTCCCTGCAGCAAACCCTCCATAATTCTTTGAAAGATAGCTGGAGTGGATGAAACCCCGAATGGAAGACGGTTTACAGTAAATAACCCTTTGTGTGTGTTTATAATTACGTAATTTTTTGATTCCTCATCCAATATTACCTGTTGATAGGCATGACTCATGTCCAATTTGCTGAATTTCGCCCCTCCTGAGAGCTTTGCAAAAAGATCTTCAATTCTGGGAATGGGATACTGTTCCAGTTTGGATACCAGATTTACAGTAGGTTTGTAATCTCCGCAAATTCTCACAGAGTTATCAGGCTTTAGCACTGGGACTATGGGAGCTGCCCACTCAGAGAATTTCACTGGTTCAGTTATTTTGTCTCTCAAGAGGCGGTCCAGCTCAGCCTCCACCTTCGGTTTCATAGCATAAAGCACAGGTCTTGGCTTAAAGAACCTTGGTGTTGCCTCTTTGTCAACATATATTTTAGCCGGTGGGCCTCGCAATGTCCCCAGTTCCTCTTTGAATACATTCTCATGTTTCTTCAACACACCCTGGAGTGTTGTTTTGTCTCTACCTAACTGGTTTACAGTGCTCCAGTTTAATTCCAACTCCTTAATCCAACCGCGCCCCAGTAAGTTTGGTCCTTTGCCAGACACTATGACTACTGGCAGCTGTTTAACAGTCTCTCTGTACTGTACAGTTAAGTTTGCAGCACCCAATGTTTTCACTCTTTCACCTGTATAGGTTCTGAGATGCAGGGAACATGTCTTTAGCTCAGGTACTTTTGTCCCATTCCTTAGTTTTGAGTACTCTGTTTCATTCATAATTGTAACATTGGACCCCATGTCAACCTCAAATTGCACATCCGACTTGTTGACTTTTAACTGTAAGGTGATAGGCGCTACCTTGGGAATGCTTGTCTCTGTTATGTTACTCATAGTGAACACGTCTTCACCATCACTTGCATCTGTTTCAGGATTTTCGCTAATGTGATGAGCCCCGTGTTTTTTTTTTCACTTTTCTCTGCTTTTGTTTTCCTCCCCCTCTAGGTTTGGTTTTCTCCACAGGTGAGTTCGCCCTGCACGCTTTCCTGATGTGCCCCTTTTTTCTGCATCTGTGACACATTTCCTTAAGAAAACGACAATCATTCGCCATGTGCTCACCACCACATCTATAACATGCCCTCACAGTTCCACCAGTTCGTGGTTCCCTCCACGTTTTTAGCTTTTGCACTGTAGCCTGGCTAGCATGTTTCCAGTTAGCACCATTGCTTCCTTTGCTTTGCCATTGTAAATCCTGAACGTCTTTGTTCGCTGCCTCCAATGCCTGAGCAAGCTTCAGTGCTTTTTCAAATGTTAACTCGGTTTCTGTTAACAGCCTGCGCTGATTACGATCATCGTCTATACCACAGACTAGCCTGTCCCGTAACATTTCCTTTAGCCTATCTCCATAGTTGCAATGTTGAGCCAGTTCTCGTAGTACTGCCATATATTCAGTCACACTTTAATTTGCCTGTTTGTTTCTCGAGTTAAATTTAAAGCGTTGAACTATTTAGCTGGGCTTTGGGTTGTAGTGCATTTTCAACAGTTCAACTAAATCGTCAAACGATTTGTCCCCTGGCTAATCTGGGCTTAACAAATTTCTCATCAGGCTATACGTTTGGCTTCCCACTGAACTTATGATAATCGCTCTTTTTTTATTTCCGTTGTCAATCTCATTTGCTTCAAAAAAAATGCGACAGCACTTCGCAATATTCCTCCCACGTCTGTAGTTGACTATCAAACGGCGCGGTTGTTCCTACCGTGGCAGCCATGTTCCGTTGTCTGTGAGTGCTCTCGATAACGTTAGCAGGTTGGGCCGAAGCTATGCAGCTACACTTGTCTCTTCTCCTTCGTTGTCTCCGTTTTCAACGACCTAAGATAATTTGCCCGATTTCCTCGTCGACATATGTAATAACCCGAGATCCAAGATGCAAGAGTATAACTTTAATCACAATGTCTTTACTAGAACAATCTCTGTTGAAACCTACACATTAGTGTTCTCTAACTAAGGACTTCCTTAACTAAGGACCTCCCCCCCCCCCCCCGGTATCCTAGGAGAGGGTAAGTATATATAGGGCGCTACTGACCTCTAGTGGCATAACCTGAACTGCATTATATACATACGCATTCACATTACTACAGGTGGCTATTTTCTTTTAATTAGTAGTGGGAGAAACCCACTTCAGCAAGTACAGTAGAATCTGCCAGAACTGACGGATGCTGTATCTGCTATAGATACTAATGAGAGCAAAACAAATACAAAAGAAACAAGGGAAATGCAGATCTTTTCAAGAAAGCTGGGAGACTTTGTATATGGATTTTGTATTTTTAAACACTGCAGTAGCAGACAAGCTAACCAGTTCATGTTGCAAGTTCAAACAATGGTAACTTTTTAAAATTATTATAATTTTTTGTGAGATATGTACTGTTTTAAAACATAAATACATTGTTTAATATAAATGGTGTGGATATCACACGCTTGCACCCCCTTGTTTATTTTGACGTTGACCAATGTGTGGAATCACATGATTTGTAGATGTCCACTTATTTAGCTTTTGTTTGAAAAGTCGTTATACACTCTTAAAAAGTAAACAGAACAACAACAACATTACCTTAGTTTGATGACTTATATCTCATTGTATATAAGAGGTATTTACGTTTTTTTTTTTCACATTTGATGTAAAAAAGTTTCAGACTTGGTACTGGTACAGATGGTAATTCTAAGTGATTTAGTTTTGCCGCTGCAACATGGTGAAAACAGCAAAACTCTTGGAGCTGTATACAGACTCACGGTAGTTTCAAACAAGTTTTTTTAACTTGTAGGAGGAACTACCGTTCCTCTCAATGAAACAGTAGATCACGATGACCTACATACACATTATGTACAATGTGTGACATATGAACAAAAAGGTGCCTAAATATCCCCAGATGATCTGAATAACGTGCTACAATGTCCTTACCAAGTTTTGTCACAATATTTGTAAAATGTCCTTCAGGTATATGTAAAAGCTGCACAGGTGTCTCCACTGTATCCCTGTTGCCATAGATTTGCATAACCTGTAGGGTATAAATCTTAAAAGAGGCAAACATTATTTAAAAAAAAAAAATGTTGTACCACTTAAGAAGATTAATGTTTTTTTTTTTTTTAAACATATTATGTAACATGACCACCTTGACTTAAATGTAAAGTTTGAATTATGTGATCTGGTAAAATAGGAAGAGTTTCTATAAATGCTAAACTGGTGTATCTAAATACCTCATTGTTGAACACTATTTGTCCTATTGGTCTTCTCCCAGATGGGATTAATCGCCCCCCTTTATAACATAACTGAATACAGTACAACCACATCTGCCACTGCTAAAATCATTACAATAATCCCCAAATAACCATTCTTCTACTTTAAGGTTAGAATGCAAAGAAACAGTGATATTTCAGTGACAAGTAGGCCATAGACATAATATAGTAGTTAAATAACAACGCTGAACATTCGATCAGAAAGATATTATAAGAAAAATAAAAATACAATAAAAAAATAGGCTATAGAGCTGGGGATAACAAGGAGGTGGAAAGCAATAAATTATTTTCATGTTTTCAATAAATATATTTAAACCAGCACCTAAACAACCCAGTAAGATTGTTTTATATTGTAGCGTTTAAGTGTGAGCTTTGGTCCTCAGCCACACACAGAACACGTGCACAGTGACTCAAAGATGGGACCAATCACAGGGAAGACACAAACTACGCACAACATGACTGACCCGGACAGACAAAGGACCAATCACAGGGGAGACATAGACCCCGTTTACATTTGGGGTTTAGGCCGGCACAGGGCCGCCTTATCTGATGGGCCGGGTGAAATTTAGACCAGCTTTTTGATGCGGCCTAAAGTAGGCAATGCCACCTCAGGGCCGGCCTAACTGTATGTGTGAACACAACACAGGCCCTGGGCTGGCCTTATCGCGTCAATCCGGTAACGTAGCTCGTACCACTCCCCTACTAGGTCGAGAGTAGTAGATCTCAATTTAAAGAGGTGTAGCAACTGGGACGATGCAGAAATTAACCCTTAGCGGTCCATTTATTCAGCGCTTGTCAGGCGTGTCAGGTCCAATTTATTTTCAAGCGTGCTGTTTTACATATTTCTTTTCAGAGTAAAACAGGTTTAAAAGGTACTGAATTGCAGAAGGACAGTCCTGCATCTCCAGTCAAGCCCCACCTCTTGTTTGCTGTATTTTTCACATACCTCTTTATAGACGTAGATACTGATAAATCCTCTCCTGATCACTCGTTTTATCACCAAACTCCTCAATAATGCGATCCAAGTCATTATTTTATTACTATAACATCTCAAAAAACTCTGCATATGTCCGTGATATTCTTTGAGAGCCGGACGCAGAAACAGCTATCTTCAAGGAGCCACAAGGAGCCCAGGATTACACAGGGGAATTACAGTACAACACAAATACAGATATTTACAATATTAATGTTTATAATCTGAAAAAAAAATGTAATTTTAATATCTAAAAATTAAGATGCACATATTTATCATAAACTGATCCAAAATAATGTACCTTGGCCATAATAACTAGAATTTATTATATAACAAAATATATCAGATACATATTTTCGTAAGTGAATTGACTAGCAAAATCTACATAGTGAAAAATGATTAGATACAACAATTAAGCAATGCAAAAAATGCTTTATATACATTTGCTTTGCATCAGTCATTGCTTCTGGCTTTCCATCTACTGGGTCAAAACAATATTTACAGAGCTAGATTTAAAAAAATGCAAGGTAAAGCATTTAAAATGGCATTCAGTGTGTTGCTATCCCCGTTGAAGTATATGCGAACATGTACAGATAACTTTCTTTGGGACTAAACTCGTGGCGGGAGTCTTGCCCTGCAAAACAGGTGCTGCCTGGAAATTTTGGCAGGTCTCAACTGCCGTTTCAGTTTCATTAATATTGACACAGCTTGGTCTGCTTTGACAGGCACGTGAATGTCACAGAATAGGGCGGGATTTCCATGGAAAGTGCTGGAAAAGTCTTAGCACACATACCTATGATGTCATCATATGCCTCCGATGCAGTAAGTAGTCCTAGAATACAGTCTGAAAATGTTTGCCAATATATGCGAAATAATTTATCAAAAACGGTGATGAGGTGTAATAAACCTATGTGTACTTTGGCATAATGTTAAGTGGTCATTATTTTAAATCCAGTACCTGAGTGTTTTAATTAATTAATTTTGTGTTCTCATTTTTTGTGAAAGGAACAGACAATAGGTCAACAGTCATCCTATTCATTTGTTGGGCGAGTGGGTGTGTTTTTGTATTTATAAACCATTGAGATGCATAAAATTGCAAGCACATGTTATAGAATACGAAAATAATGTATAGTGCTCAATAAATATACGGCCTTATTAAAAAAACGAAAACGTGTGCCATTGCAGAATGTATACATCTGAATAAGGGCGCCTGCTAATAAATTATTATTATTATTATTATTATTATTATTATTATTATTATTATTATTACGACGACGACTACTACTACTACTACTACTAATAATAATAATAATAATAATAATAATGGATTTCATAAAGTTAAAAGATTTCAGGATGTCTTAATTTGTGACAAATCCTGATCTCGCTGTCATACGACTGCGTTACTAAGTTAAGATGGGGAGATTTATGACTATGGCTATGAGTCTATATGGCTGTGAGAGGGTAACAACATATTAAATCACGGACTTTGACGTCATGTACATTTTTTAAGTGTTTTCCACAAACAGGTAGATATCAAACAGTTAACATGCTGAAGGATCATTCGATGTGAAATTAGGAAGAGCTAGTGTGGCGCATCATGCAGACGTCAGTGGTATGCAAGCCTATTTCTAACATTAAAAAAACTGCTCATATTAACATGCATTTAGTATACTATAAACATGGCTTGTTATTGTCGAGTTACGTTCGGAGTCTGCCCATAAAAGATATATCCTAGTGAAAGTGTTTATTATGTGCAGTATTTATTCGTAAGTTCAAACGCCCAATCACACAGGTAAAACTTGTAACTATTACTACAGTACATTGCAGAATAAATCTGCAGTGTCTTCATAATTGTTATTGTAATATTCCCCTCGTGACTTTCTGCAATGCTTTTGTTAATTGTTATTAATACTACCTGTATTTTAGGACCAATGTTAAAAAGAAAGATTCTCATCAAAATGAACGTGTAAACAATGCAGGTGGTACTAGCTTGAAGTTGAACAAACTGAATACGTGCTGGTTCCTTTAGGCGGAGGGATACAACCTCTGGTGAAGCCGGTATAAAGAAGACGTTGAATTTCAAGGAAATTCCTTTCAATTTGCTAGCGTCAGAGGGCGAGGGGATAGCAGAGAAAGCTGTGAGCAGTTGTTATAAGAAACCATCAAGAAATCAGCCAAGGTATGTTTATTTATCAATGTAATCATTTTTAAGAGTTGACGTACATTTACTGGTATAGAATCAAATTAAGAATCAAAGCGCTTAGAATTGAAATAACGAGCGTGAAAAAAGCCGGCATTAGAGGATCGTGCGGTGAAAATACAGAATTGTTAATTATATACATATTATGGAGATATACATTTTTTTTTTTTTTTATGTAAATGTTATCTTAATGCTTTTCAATGTAATTGTTATTTTAAATGATGTTTTTTTTTTTTTTCTTGAGCATTGTCATTTAAATAAAATAAGGCTCAATGAATGTATTGTATATACGTATTTCTTAAATAAAATGCCCTTTAATATAAATGTCGCTGCGGTTCGTGATATGTATTTAGCCGATGAATGTCCTTTTTGTTCACATTGCGGTTCTCGGTTAATTGTGTGCGACAATTCTGTGCTATAGTATTATGTAATACCGCCTCCCCATCACCACAGCACTGCCACTTGGGCCTTGGTTGTGCTGGGTGCTTAATTTGAAACTGCATGAATATCAATATTTTCTGTTTGGGTAATATCTGCACGTGTAGTTGAGAATGTTTGTCTATTTATTTATTTATTTTTTAAATGGGTAAAAAAAGGTTTAATAAAACTTGTTGATTTTTGGTTTCAATATGTGCATATATGGGCCTAATTTTGGAGACTGGATAAACTAGGCAAAATCAGATTTGTGGTAGATGATATTTTTTGTGTAATTAAAATACAATGAGTACGTTTTTTTCTTATTTCATTTTGGCCCGACTAATCTTATTACCCACGTGTTGACAGTTCAAATGCATTGTGTGTCGCCATATTCTGCACTGGCGTAACTTCCGGCAGTGGAAAAGGAAGATGGCCAGAATGATTGTGCAGAAAGGGAACAAAATGGAGTTCTTGCTTGTGGACTTAATGTTTATTAATTTCCTATCCAATACTTTTTAAAACAAAAGTGAAATGCTTTTGGTAGATTTTAGTTAGGGAAACTAAAGATTACATTTGCTTTAGGACCCTGGGAGTGAATTGAATTAAACAATGATGCTTTCAGTTTGCCCGTTTAGTATATGTATAGCTAGACTTTATGCACATATATTCAGATCAAAATATATCCGTTTGTATATATATATATATTTATGCAATATAATAGTATATATATAGATATAATATATATATATATATATATAATAACTATATATCATATATATAATATATATATTAAATAATACCCTCGGGCTGCCACGAATTTTACATTGATTTATTACCATGAGAGCTTTACTCATGCCTAATGTAACTAAATGAGAACTCCACCACCTCCATTGGATTGGTGTTGTGCTGAAACCTAGTGCTATGTTTATTGTAGTATTTCTTATTCTTTTTAGATGCCGGAAGAAGTGCGCCAAGAGGAGGAGGTGGAGACTTTTGCCTTCCAGGCTGAGATTGCTCAGCTTATGTCTCTAATCATTAATACCTTTTATTCCAACAAGGAAATTTTCCTCAGGGAGATTATCTCTAATGCCTCTGACGTGAGTACCATCATTTCTGAATTTAAATTTTATAGTTGTGTTTTTTTTTTTGTGTGTGTATATGAAGAGAGTCTGGAAAATTCCTTGCAGGATTTAAATGGTTTTGTCTCAATGTCTAGGCTCTGGACAAAATCAGATATGAAAGCTTGACAGACCCTACCAAGCTGGACAGTGGAAAGGAGCTTAAGATTGACATCATTCCCAACAAGCTTGAGCGTACCCTGACACTTACTGACACTGGGATTGGCATGACCAAGGCTGACCTCATCAACAACTTGGGAACCATCGCCAAGTCTGGAACCAAGGCTTTCATGGAGGCCCTGCAGGTATTCTATAACTCAAGTATTCCAGTACATAATTGCAACTCATAATTGGATACCTGTTTTTCAGAAACACACCTCTAGCAGGGTAACTTATTGCATTTGTTGACTTTGTACTTTTCACAATTATACTGACTGGTACTTCCCAACACCTTGAAAAAATGCATAGTCATGTAATACCAGTTATATTGGATTTATTAATGTAGTGTGTTTAATCTAATTAATTGTGTTTTTTCAGGCTGGTGCTGACATATCTATGATTGGTCAGTTTGGTGTTGGTTTCTACTCTGCTTACCTGGTTGCAGAGAAGGTTGTGGTTATCACAAAGCATAACGATGATGAACAATACATCTGGGAGTCCTCTGCTGGAGGTTCCTTCACTGTCAAAGTCGACACTGGTAAGTAAGGAGTTTTAAAACAGAAGCTGCTAAATGGCATGACTGGTCATTTTGATGGAAGGATTTCTGATTTACATGGCTTCCTTGTGTGCTGTTTTAAGATCCACAAAGATTGATAATTACTTTTTTAAAGTTGTGTGCTTATGTAACATGGTGCAGATTAAATCCAACTACCCTGCTAAATGTTACACTGGTATGCTATTTTTTTATGTAAAACTATTTTTTGCCAAAGTAAAAACTTGTTCTGGTTGGCTATAGATGTTTAGGGTTAGTTGCTGTTCAGTATTAAAGTACATGAAATGAACTTCTATCAGGGCTAATGGATTTAAAAATCCACTGGCCTACACATCCTTCTGGCCCAGTATGATGTTTGACTGTTCACCTAAAATGCAGAGTTTGTGTTGATGTATGCTTGTTATATTCAAGGGTTGAGATAGCAAAAGCAAGCAACTATTGGAACAAGTCAATTTAATTAGTTGTGGCCATTGAGCAGGTCAATTAGAAAGAAAAAAAAAAAAAAAAAAAAAACACAAAACTAAACCATGTGTGGGACTAATTTTAGAAGCATATCCCCCTTTACGGTTAGCTTGAAATTGACTGTTAGTCACTTCCGAGACAGTCTCGTCTACAAATTAGACTGTTCTTTTTGAACAATTTGTGGAACGTAATTGACAGTTCAAGATGCTTAACAATTAACAGCAACAACTAACTAATGCCACAAGATTCACAAACTTGTGTTCTATCCTAAATTCTTTAATTATGAATCTAGTACTTTTTTCATCCCTTTTCAGCACTACAAGGCAGATTTTCACCTAGTATTCAAAGTGTTAATGTAAATGTTAATTGTTCTTAAAATTGCTACAGTAACTGTCAACACTGAATAGCTGCCAGACACTTCCTAAAGAAAGTGTTACTACTAAGGCTGGGGTGACGCGTAACTTTTCACAATAGTATAGTTTTTTAAAAAGCCGATTCAACAACAAAGTGTAAGAAAATACTGCATGTGAAGCTGTGGACTTAATGTGCAACATGGCTAGTAAAGGTTTAAAAACTACTACAGTGCTCCTTTGCTATAATGCGTGTCTCAGGACACACAGAGCCTTCTAAACAGGAGGGGGTTGGGGTCGCCACGGGACACAACACACCTGACTAAAATAGAGGCAACGCTGTGACTCCTGATGAACGTTTGCCAGTTTAAAACTACCTTTTGAATTCCTGGCTAGCGAACGCACATTTTGAACACAGTACTAATTGTTACTACAGTAACACTTGCAAAAAAGCATGCAGTGTAATTTAATAAATACTACATGGTGGAAGACCACATCATGAGTGCTAACTTTCTACAACTTTGGTTTTATTAATCACAAAGGTTGTGCTTAAGTGGTAAGGCTAGCAAGTAATGTGAAAATATAGCATGTGTATTGATGGACATATTGACATATGTTAGCAATGAAAAGGGATGTGCCACTAAGGCATGTTTTAGAATGTGTCCACCCCAGCCTGTTGACCCACATGGCAGGTGGTGCTAATTTCGAACCCTGATGTTTGGTATGCTAATGTTTTACCTACAGGTGAGCCCATTGGCCGAGGTACCAAGGTCATCTTGCACCTGAAAGAAGACCAGACGGAATACATTGAGGACAAGAGGGTCAAGGAGGTCGTCAAGAAACACTCCCAGTTTATTGGATACCCCATCACCCTATATGTAAGCATTTTTAATCCACTACAGATGGATATTCTGAGATGTACCCATATTTCAGCTCACAATATGTATTTCTTGGTAACCTACTTATTTTAATTTGACTTGAATCTCTATAGGTGGAAAAAGAGCGTGAAAAGGAAATCAGTGATGATGAAGCAGAAGAGGAAAAGACAGAGAAGGAAGAAAAGAAAGAGGATGAGGAGGGAGATGAAGAGAAGCCAAAAATTGAGGATGTTGGCTCTGATGATGAGGAGGACTCAAAGGACAAGAAGAAAAAAAAAATAAAGGAGAAATACATTGACCAAGAGGAGTTAAACAAGACCAAGCCTATCTGGACCAGAAATCCTGATGACATCACAACAGAGGAATACGGAGAGTTCTACAAAAGCCTCACCAATGACTGGGAGGACCATCTTGCTGTTAAGGTTAGTTCTTTTGGCTGGCTGGTTTTCAGTATTTGTTTTGAAGTCCAAACATGGTGAATTTTGAAAGGGAATTTTAATTCAACCCTTGATGCTTTGTATATTTCTTCTAAACTACCAGGTTTTAATTTGTCTCTGCTTTGCCAGCACTTTTCTGTTGAGGGTCAGCTGGAGTTCCGTGCCCTGCTTTTCATTCCACGACGTGCACCCTTTGACCTTTTTGAGAACAAGAAAAAGAAGAATAACATCAAGCTGTATGTAAGGAGGGTTTTCATCATGGACAGCTGTGAAGAGCTCATTCCAGAATACCTGAGTAAGAAGCTTGTATAGAAGATTTTAATCTATTGTAGTTTGTCACATTCACCTACACTGATAGTTAGGTTAAAACTATTGATGGAACACCTTGTTTGATTAATGATTTTTTTTTAAAATGTGTTTAATGAGATGTACTGCAGACTTAACTAGAATTGTCCACAATGTTTTGTGATGGTGCATACCGTGGAGTGTTGTGTTTTTTTTTTTTTTTTTTTTTTTTTCTTTCCCTGAACTAGAGATCATGATCTTGAATGCATATAGTGCTATTGTCAATTGCTCACCATGCACAACAGAAAAGTAAGAGTTCTTCCTAGTCAACTTCTGATGTGCCACAGATGCAGAAACAACTTTATTTTCTCGTTCTAGACTTTGTTCGTGGTGTTGTTGACTCTGAAGACTTACCCCTGAACATCTCCAGAGAAATGTTGCAGCAGAGCAAAATCCTGAAGGTTATTCGCAAGAATATGGTTAAGAAATGCATGGAACTATTTGTTGAACTAGCTGAGGACAAAGAAAACTACAAGAAATTCTATGATGGCTTCTCCAAGAACCTGAAGGTATTTCTTCATATTAACTTGGATATGTTGTAAAGGTTAACAAGTGTGTTCTTGTGTGACTGTGCACTGTTTAGTTTCATAATTCTTTATAGCTGTAACTGATTTTACTCTCTCCTCTCTACCCCACCTCCTTCTACTAGCTTGGTATCCATGAGGATTCCCAGAACCGCAGGAAGCTGTCAGAGCTGTTGCGATTCCACAGTTCTCAGTCTGGAGATGAGATGACCTCCCTGCTAGAGTACATTTCCCGCATGAAAGAGAACCAGAAATGCATCTACTACATCACTGGTAAGGGAGTGCGTGACATTCCATGTTTTTATTTTTTTGGTCTTACAAATGGAGCATGTTCAATTGTGCATGCTGTGTGTACCTTGCTCTAATTTTAAACCTCTAAGATGCAGATAGGTTGCTGCTCAGATGCTACTCACTCCTGAACAAAAGCTGCACTTCTGACCTGAGCATCTTTCTCCATCCCCTTAGGTGAGAGCAAGGACCAAGTAGCTAACTCCGCTTTTGTTGAGCGTGTGCGCAAGCGTGGCTTTGAGGTGATCTACATGACGGAACCCATTGATGAGTATTGTGTACAGCAGCTGAAGGAGTTTGATGGGAAGACTTTAGTCTCTGTTACCAAGGAGGGACTGGAGCTTCCAGAGGATGATGAAGAGAAGAAAAAAATGGAGGAAGATCAGACTCGATTTGAGAACCTCTGCAAGCTCATGAAGGAGATCCTGGACAAAAAAGTTGAAAAAGTAAGGGGGGGGGGGGGGTTGCAGTTTCCTAAACTCAAATTAGGTGCTTTTTTTTTTTTTTTTTTTTTTTTTTTTTTTTGTAGGTGGGTCTAAAGAGAATTGAATATCCCTCTTTCTCATTTTGTAGTGGCACGACTGAAGATTCTTTGCAAAGGCACAGAAGTATCGATGTGATACTGGTTGTTTTTTTAACTTTTTTTCTTAAAGGTATTTTCATTTACAAGAATGAGTGCCAGCTTGTGATCCTCCAAAAATTGTTTTTCTTGGGAGGTAGTAACATGTGTAAAGTTGAATAAACCATAGTTTTTTTTTTTTTGGTATGCTAACTCTGCTATAGCTGGTTGCGTTTTACTAATGGAATGTTCCTAGTTGATGTACTGTCGATTGAGCTTGGAGTTAATGCTATGCCAACACACTTGGACTGAGCTACAAATGTGTTGCTGATTTAATTTGAGCATCTTGTGTAAAATACTGTGCATGTTGTGGGTGTTAAACTTAAACCTTTTAAATGGTTGGGGAAACATTTACTGAATGTCAGCCTGAACCTTTTTTTTTTCTTTTTCCAGGTCACTGTATCCAACCGCTTGGTCTCCTCTCCCTGCTGCATCGTCACCAGCACTTACGGCTGGACTGCAAATATGGAGAGGATCATGAAGGCTCAAGCACTTCGGGATAACTCTACCATGGGCTACATGATGGCCAAGAAGCACTTGGAGATCAATCCAGACCACCCAATTGTCGAAACCCTGAGGCTGAAGGCTGAAGCAGACAAGAACGACAAGGCTGTGAAGGACCTGGTCATTCTCCTGTTTGAGACTGCTCTGCTGTCCTCTGGCTTTTCACTAGATGATCCACAGACTCACTCAAATCGCATCTACAGAATGATCAAACTTGGTCTTGGTAAGTTAACAAAATGACAGATCCAGTGCCTAATTTTTACTCTGACTTGTGGCTTGACTGGAGTAGGTATAACACATTCAAGTGTGGTTCTTGTAAATTTTGTATGAACACAGTTCTGAATGCAGGGCACTTAAATTTTTTTTTTTTTTTTTTTTCCTTCCCCACCCCCCACCCCTAGGCATTGATGATGATGAAGTGACAACAGAGGAGCCAGCCACTGCACCCATTCCTGATGAGATTCCACCTCTTGAGGGGGAGGATGATGCTTCCCGCATGGAGGAAGTAGATTAAAGACCAAAGCTAGCCTTTTACCTCGATGTAGATTTATTTTTTTTTTATTTGAAATACTGTTAAGTGTTTTAAAGGGGCAGTAATCTGACCAATACCTGGGAGTCCTGAAAAATGTTGTACATTAACACTGTTGTATTGGTTATAACCCAGTGTTGCCTTCTGTATGCGTTGCCCTGTTAAATTTGTTGGCAAATGTTATTGAGGTAAGGGTTTAGCAGATGGCTTCATGCAGTGTTAAATGTATCCTCTTGCACTGAGTAGTTGAATGTTTAAAGGGACTAGTACATAAGTCGATGTGGCTAATTTTTTTTTTTTCTGGATTCCTGGAGTTGCTGTATAGGGGATGAATATTCAGTGCATCATGTACTACTTGCCTGGGGAATAACCCTTGGAATATTAGTCCTGTCTCTTTAGATCACGTCCCTGAAGTAAGAAATGCCCATGTTCTGTCTTTGTCTGTCTTATTTCAAAGAAATAAACATTTAAGCTCCTTTCTTGTGTGACAATGGATTACTGTTGCATTTTATATTTAACCATTGTACATGTGTTTGTTTTTAAAAGATAAAAACACTACAATGAATTCTATGTGACTGGGAAACTGCAGGTCTGTAGCTACTGGGGAATTGAGTTTGCAATACAAATCCTCAGATGTGCAAGGCAAAAAAATGCACATCTGTTTTGTAAGTCTACCTCCATTAAAATATGGTTGCTCATCAAAAGGACCCAAATGGCCAATTTTTGTTTTCAAACCTGGTTCCCAAAAGCTGCTTGAACCAAACACTGGGGGGGGGGGGTATTCATTGTATTTTTGAAAGAGAAACAATGGTTTACTTGCTGAAAAATGGTTACCTGAGTAATATCTGCTAACTTGACTTTATTTGCTGATTAAAAAATCCTTATGTGCCAAATTATGGAATTCTTTTCTGTCAATTTAGGGGTGCTGTGTTTGTAAAGCCTGCTCATGTCTAAAAACATTGTTTATCCTGACTTCTATGTTTTTATGTATTCTAATTTCATCTTGTTTTGAGTTACTTTTGTTATAGAATTTGCTGGAAACCTTAATTCTAATTGTTTGTCATTTACAAATATATATATATATATATATATATATATATATTTATTTATTATATTATTTTATTTATATTTTTTTTTTTTTTTTTTTTTTTTAAAAACAAAACAAAAAAACAACCACGATTAGACCAGTCGTATGTTTAAGGTGGAAACGTCTCTCTGGTCATCTTTTAGGTAACGGCAGTTTTGCCAGTACCACGCATTAAGCCAGACACTATTGGCTGGTTCACAGGCTCTGATTAGTACTAGTCCTGGACTACCCACTGTTAATTTATGTAAAGTAAACCAAGATAAGTGCTGATCTGGGACTCTGAAACTAGCAATATATCCTGGATCTAGCGAGCAGTTTCTTGCTAGTCTTACACTGCTTAGAGAAGTTTTAATTGGTACTTCATAGCATAATAACATTCCATCACCCACAGCACAATTCTATTTAACAATGGATCTCTCTAATAAACCAATACCAAGTACATTTGTGAAACACTTAAATGCAATATTATCTTGTGTTTATACATCGTTTGTAAGTTCTAGAATTCTGTATCCGTTTATGTTTTAAGTTTTGCCTTTACACTTTGGATCTTGGTTCCAGTTAGTTTACATCCTTCAAATGCAGTTATGTGCATGTTTCTTGAAACCAAATAGTTTGCATCAACAGCAGTGGTATTCTGAAGCAATGGGTTAGTCTGATACGTTTACAGGAAGTATTTACTACTCTCCTTACGATTAGTGTATGATTCATGTAAGCTTATTCAATGCATTGTTTTGCAATTTCATATATGGGAAACACTATCACTGATGCAAAACATAACAGCAACATCTATGGAGCAAGTACTATGCCTATAATCATATGCTTCCTATGGTATTTAAAGAAAATAATGGACCACAGTAAAATGTAGTGTTGGGTGTAATGGATAAGGAAGCCAGTGGAGCTGGTTAAATACATGTTATTTAATAACGTTTTTTTCATATATATATATATATATATACAGTACCAGTCAAAAGTTGAGAAAACCTGCTTGATTACCTATGCTTTTAACAGTATAAACTTGTCTATAAACACTTAATATTTCATTATGATATGTGTACTTATATAAGCTAATAATCATAAGTGAATTGCGTTCAAAAATTTAATTTTTAAATGAAAATGTAAATCTTGTCAATTTCAATGAAATGGTCACCCAAAGCAAGGGGATTTCAGTCTGAAGCCCAAGTCAGTTAAAAGTCTGAAATGTGTATAACACAGTGTTAGAACACTGGCCTAAGTATAAAAGTGTCTTTGTTAGATGTTCTCTGAGTTAACTAGCATGTTACCTAATTAAACTTTTGTCACCAATTATTGTTAATAGGTGACGGTCCATGATTACTATAAATATAGGTAGCATAGGCACAAGTTTGTCATTCCTGAATGTAAGGGAGCAGAAAATGGCAAAATATGCTCAATTAAGCAAAGAAAAGAGAGTGTAATTACTTTAAGAAATGAAGGTCAATCTTTAAGACAAATTGCAAAAACTTTGCAAGTGTCTGTAACTGCTGTGGCCAAGACCGTCAAACGATTTGAAGAAACTGGCACTCATGAGGACCAAACAAGGTCAGGCAGACCAAGGGTGACCTCAGAATCAGTTCAAGAGAACAAGTTCATTCGAGTCACAAGTCTGCAAAACCGGTGATTAAATGCTCCTGAAATACAAGCTCAGCTAAATGCTACTAGAAGTACAGATGTTTTAACATCAACTGTTCCGAGGAGATAGCGTGAAGCTGGCCTAACTGGAAGAATTGCTGCAAAGAAACCATTGTTAAGAGTGCAGAAGAGGAGACTTCCCTGGGCCAAGAAATACAGAAACTGGACGTTTGAGGAGTGGAAGTCGGTCTTATGGACCGATGAGTCAAAATTTGAAAAATTTGGGTCCAACTGCTGAGTATTTGTAAGACGCAGAGAGGGTGAGCACATGAGTTCTGCATGTGTGGTTCCCACTGTCAAGCATGGAGGAAGCGGTGTCATGGTCTGGGGTTGCTTTGCTGGTGACAGAGTTGATGATCTTTACCAAGTCCATGGCAAGCTCAACCAGCATAGCTATCATAGCATACTTCAGAGGCATACAAGACTTGGAGACAATTTTCAATTTTCTTGAACATTGCTTTTATACTCCTTATGTTTTGTTTTGTATATTGTAACATGTGTTTTCATTTTCAACTATTTACACAAAAAAGTATACGATGTAAAACATTATCAATTATGAAAAAAAACTAGTTTCCAGCAAGTGTACTCAAACTTTTGACTGGTGCTGTGTGTGTGTGTGTGTGTGTTTTTTTGCTTCTTTTAAAAGAAATGTTGAGCTAAACAAGCTCCAAACAAAGTTTGTAGTGCATTTTATAAACACATTTTCACTCCCAGAGTATATGGTGTCTAGCCTAAAAAAGGCTTCATGACAGTCTGCATTGCACCTGAACAAATTAATCAATTATCAGGGTTAAAAGTTGTAGCTGATTAATGGATGCATTAATATTAGATGTTGATTAGGTAGGGAGAGAAGGTTGAGACACTGACGAAAGTAAATTTTGGTTTTTAAACCCTGGAGACTGGTTTAATAGTTTAGGAAAAATAACTGCACTGGAAACTGCAGCCGGTTGCATTTGTATGTGTAGCGTGCACGGGGGAAGGCAGCAGCAGGGCTGGTAGGTGACATAATCACAAAGACATACCCAAATAACCAGCTCATTTGTACAGCAGTATCAGTGCTATGCTTTAGTGCGAGATGTCCCGAATTGGCACTCCCCCTCCGCCTGGGTGTGGACTGCCTCACCCTGCGTGATTTGCCTGCCTGCGGGAACCGAGATTGCTACATTGGTGTCAGAAGTGGACGCAGGTACCCTGACACGCACTCGTCGGACTGTAGCCTGGTGAGCATGTCCGGGGTGGACTTGAGGCTGGCAGGGAAGAGTGTAGCGTGCACAGGGGAAGGCAGCAGTAGGGCTGGTAGGTGGCGTAATCACATACAAAGACATAAGCCCGATGTACGCTCCTTGCAAAGGAGCCGGCTCTTTTGTATAGCAGTATCTGCACTATGCTTTAGTGAGAGAGGTCCTGGATTCACGCCCGCCCTCCGCCTATGTGTGGATTGCCTCGCCCTGTGTGATGTGCCTGCCTGTGGGAACCAGAACTGCTACATATGCATTAAACATTTACATTAAATATACCTGTAATGAGCAATTAAATTTCTGAAACATTTGGTAAAACCTAAAACCTATCAAGTTGAACTATGCTGTAGACGTAATTACAGGTAATACTGTAGATGTTAAAGATACAATACCCGCTGAAAACACACCCACTTGACTGGGGGTGTTATGACTTTCTCTTCTTGGGGTGGGGGTGAGTCCTTTTATTTCATACATGTTCTTTTGCCAGTTCATTTTGTAACTTAGTTGCCTTAAGTGTCATTGATATTACTGCAAAAGCATGTTATAGTTTATAGAGGTGACATATTTGAGCCACTGTACATCATACAGTGATTTTACGCATATAAATGACAAAGTAGACATACAGGGCCTGTAGAAAATCTACACCCCCTTTCAAATTTTTCACCTTTTGTTGCATTATAGCCTGGAAGTAAAATGCTTTAAAGTAGTTTTTTTTTTTTATTTATTTATTTACACATCCTACCCCACAACTTCCAAGTGAACAAAATATTCCAGAAATTTGTAGAAAATTAATTTTCTTGTAATAGCAATCCTAAATTAGCTTAGGTGTAACCAATTGCCTTCAAAATCACACACCAAGTGGCCTCCACCTGTGTTAAATTGTAGTGGTTCGCATGATTTCAGGATAAATTCAGCAGTTCCTGTAGGTTCCCTCTGCTGGGTAATGCATTTCAAAGCAAAGACTCAACCATGAGCACCAAGGCGCTTTCAAAAGAACTCTGGGACAAAATTATGGAAAGGCACAGATCAGGGGAATGGTATAAAAAAATATCAAAGACCCTGAATATCCCTTGGAGCACGATCAAGACGATTATTAAGAAGTGGAAGGTGTATGGCACCACCAAGACCCTGCCTAGATCAGGCCGTCCTTCCAAACTGGATGACCAAGCAAGAAGGAGACTAATCAGAAAGGCTAACGAGAGGCTAATGGCAACTTTGCAAGAGCTACAGGCTTTTATGGCCAAGACTGGTCAAAGTGTGCATGTGACAACAATATCCCAAGCACTCCAGAAACCTGGCCTGTATGGTAGGGTGGCAAGAAGGAATCCATTACTCAAGAAAGTCCACCTTGAATACTGTTTGAAGTATGCAAAAAAAACATTCAGGAGAGTCTGTAGCCATGTGGCAAAAAGTTTTGTGGTCTGACGAAAATAAAATGGAACTTTTTGGCCTAAATACAAAGCGTTATGTTTGGTGCAAACCCAACCCCAACACAGCACATCACCCAAAGAACACCATCTCTACAATGAAGCATGGTTGTGGCAACTTCATGTTATGGTGATGTTTCTCATCGGCAGGGACTGGGGCACTTGGCAGGATAGAAGGGAAATTGAATGGAGCAAAGTACAGAGAAGTCCTTGAGGAAAACTTGCTGCCCTCTGCAAGAAAGCTGAAACTGGGACGGAAGTTCATCTTTCAGCATGACAACGACCCAAAGCACACAGCCAAAGCTACACTGGAGTGGCTAAGGAACAAAAAGGTAACTGTCCTTGAGTGGCCTAGTCAGAGCCCCAACCTAAATCCAATCAAAAATGTGTGGCATAACTTGAAGATTGCTGTCCATCAACGCTCCCCAAGGAACTTGACAGAGCTTGAACATTTTTGTAAAGAAGAATGGTGAAATATTGCCAAATCTAGGTGTGAAAAGGTGGTAGAGACCTATCCCAACAGAGTCACAGCTCTAATTGCTGCCAAAGGTGCTTCACCAAGTAGTAACTCAGTGGGGTGGAGACTTATCCAATTGTGATCCTTCAATGTTGTACTTTTAATATGTAAGCTTTTTTCTCAATAAAAACTTTTTTTCCCTTAACAGTATGTATTATAATGTGTAGATAAGTGAAAAAAATTCTCATTTAAATCCATGAAACTCTGAGGCGCTAACACAACAAAATGTGAAAAAAGTTCAAGTGGGTGTAAACTTTCTATAGGCACTGTATGTCCCCTGCAGGATTTCAATTAGTAAGAAGGTTATACGCTTTAGTTTTTTAAATAGAGTTCACGTTTTTCCTGAAAGCTAACACAGTCCATAATTTGCCAGTAGGTGGCACTGCTTAATAAATATTTAGAAGATGTATAATTGCTTAGCATGTGTATTCATTATTTCTTATTTGTTAAAATGCTTTGCATTCTGTGTTGTTACAGTTAGAATAAGGCGTTGTCATAACCACTGAGGGGTCGACTCTTACGTGACCTACCAGTAATTTATTTGAATACCGGTACTTTTTTTTTTTTTTTTTTTTATGAAACGGTAGATATTAGGCGTTATACTAGATATAGGGGTTGTAAAATTTTTCAAACAGTAAAAAATATGTATTTATAAAAATTAAAAAGATGTTACTCAGTTGAGCCATAATTGTTTACAATAGACAGAAATTTATTTTAAAAGTGTTAAGATAAGTTTTTTCAAATCACCACCTTGCTGTACACAAATGTCAAAATATTTTTTGATGCCATTTTCAACTTTAAATTTAAGCACATATTTAGGGGTGATTATAACGTAATCTGTAAACTCACTTGAAGAGGGTTACACCTAATAAAACTGCTTCAAAACTTTATTACCCAACATACTTGAATTTACAAAGTTTCTTTTAGTATTTCTAAACTCCTACATGAATTGTTGTAAAACTATGTTTGGGGTAAACCTCCAACTGCATTGGAATCAAAATACCAGTATCCTTGTTTCTTTCTAATCGGTTACACGTGAACATATTTGTGCTACACCACAGTAACTTGCAGAAAAAGACACAATACAAAGGTGGAAGTCATACAGGAAGTTTTTTCATCCCAAAAACTCAAACCATGCCAACTCGAAATTGTGAAAAGCGTATCAGTCATAATGTCTTGCTTTCATGTATGATTTAAGATGATCAGCATTCCTGGTGATATAGCTGTACTGTGGCCCAAGTCTTGATAAGCTATTGTGTGACTCACCTTGTATGTATTTAGTAAGGAACTAGGACATATGTTTGTAATTCACCTTTCTTGCTGGTCACAAACTCACCAGAGTTTCTAGAATTTTCAGCAGAAAGTAGAATTTATGCTGTTTGTGTATTTTGTCAATTTTGACAATTCAATTACACCGTGTAACAATTTTTTATTTTTTTTTTACAGTGTAATCGTAATCTCGAAAAACTACTCACTTCTAAATCTTTTGTAGTCATTTTTATATTACTTTAGTACAAATACATGTTAATTTGGATTCATATGTTGTTTTTTTCTGACTTTATGTGAACGAAAAGACACACATTTGCCCGTTTTCCCATTGGAAATAGTGATATTTATTTTTAAATATCACTGTCCTGGTCACAAAAGCAAAGTTTGTGGGGAATAATAATCATTTTCTATACTTTTGAGGCATAAGCAATTAGGAAATAACACTTACTAGCCAGGAACAAAAGTTGTGTTACATAGTGTTATTAGTCGATTATGTAATGATCAGTAGCTTTGTAATTGTATTTTTTGTAATAGCCACTGTTTGTTGTAAATGATCTTAGCCATATTGGTCCAGTGATTAAAAAGAAGATACAATGTTGATACCTTTTATTGGTCCAACATATACAGTAGCTGGACCAACAGGTCAAAGTGTATTTCTGAAGAAATAGCGTAGCTGTTTACATTTCCTTTTAAATCTACACTATTCCTTCTCAAGCCTACCTTTACCTGAGGGGACCTCTATGGTACAATAAAATACATTAATTTCAACTTTGCATCTTCTTTTTTTATCACAATTAAAATTTTGTCTTACACTGAAAATATAAAGCTATTTTTCCCTTTTTTGAACAAAGAGAGGCGATGTGTTTATCCTGTCGCCATAAGATGCAGAAGGGTTCAGGTTGTCTTTCTTTCTCTTCTTGTAAGGCACTTGATACTTACTAAAATGTACACACATACATTGAAGAAAAGGTCACATGAGTAAATGATACAAGATACTACGAGGCGTGACAAAAGGAAAAGAGATTTGTGTGGGTGTTATATTCGCCACCCCCAGCTCAACTCTCACAGAGTTATAGACATGGTTGTTGATGCAATGCTAACACAGAGACTTTAAGTAAGTGTGTCATACCAACCCAAATAATGTTCCTGTATTTTAGTTTTTAAAGAACGTGCCTGGAAATGACTATATATTAAAAGAACGCATCTCAATTTGATGAAAACTGTTTGAAGATCAAGCATATCTGTGTATGTTATTGTAGTATATGTTTACACATAAAGGTATGTCTTTTCTTCTCATTTGCATAATGGGACTGAGAAACTGTCACAGTTGACATCAGTTTCCAGATAGTCCTCAATTTTTCTGTTGCATGTAGCTGAAAATAAAAATGATTCCAGTTTTCTTTGAATTGCTGATTGGGGAAACATACTGTTCCCATATGCGTCTAATAAATATACTTTTGCAAGAAATTTAAGAACACTGCGTGGGTGAGATGGGGAATTTGAATTTCTGAAATGATCTGTAAATATAATAATAATAATAATAATAATAATAATAATAATAATAATAATAATAATAATAAAATAGCAATCTGAGGAACAGGCTTATACAACATACATTAAGTAATACAGACAGGAAATAAACAGTAAAACCTTAGTTGAGCATTTTTCAACTTAAATCCATAAAATCAATATACAGGGCAGTGACATAAAAGAAAACATGTACAATATGTAGTAACACTTTCTATTTACATGGACTACCTTTTTTATGACTGATTAATGTTTTAGGCAAATGGCTGTAATGGGGGCTGATGTAAGGATATGTGCAAAGTGATTTGCAGCTGCAAAACACCCATGTTGCGGTCAAAAAAGGTGTTTTGGACATGCAAACCGTGTTTAGCTGCCATACATTGGGACTTTAGTGGCCAATAAAAATGCAGAATATGTAAAGATTGGTTTTCACCTGCCGTTCTGCACCTGCTATCAAATTACCACTTTGCCATCGTTAATCCATTTAAATGATATTGAAATGTATTCAAATGAAGAAAAGAGCATGGAATTGGCAGGGATCTGGAATACTAAGTGGACATGTGGCAAAGTGGTAAGTGGTACATGCAGGTACAGTGCAGTAATCCAACAAGAAATGACAGACAAACAAAGTACAGGTGAAAAGGTTTCTGTTTGTTTTAATCTAGGGGTCTGATGACCAAACAGAGACAAACAATGATGGCTGACAATGCACAATGATGTAAATTGCACAGGAAATGATGATGGGTTACAGTCCCGTTTACAATAATATAATACAAGAATAATAATCCCAATGCAAATATCCAAACACCTGCTGGGTCACCTCTCCCAGTTAATGCGTTAGTGCTGGTCATGAATTTACAATGTTCTTTTAGTGAAGCCAGTGCGTTGTTGTCCGGGTTTTGTGCTGGCAATGGGCGACACCTCCGGATTGTGTTTAGCAGTCTAGTCTAATACACAAGACAAATAAGACAAATGCATCTCCCTGTAACATAATTAACCCTTATCATGATGGTGATGGTGGTGGTGGTGATGATTGATGATGATGATGGTGGTGTTGATGATTATTGATAATGATGATGGTGGTGGCGGTAATGATCATGATGATTATAATGATGGTGGTGTTGGTGGTGGTGATGATGATTGCTGATGATAATGATTATGATGATGGTAGTGGTGGTGATGATGGTGGTGCTGGTGATGATGATGATGGTGGTGGTGGTGGTGGTGATGATGATGATAATGACTGATGATTATGATGATGGTGATGATGATGATGATGATGATGGTAGAGGTGGTGGTGGTGATGATGATTGATGAAGATGGTGGTGGTGGTAGTGATGATGATAATGATGATTGATGATGATGATGGTGGTGTTGGTGATAATGATTGAGGACAATGATGATGATAGTGGTGATGGTGGTGATAATGATTGAGGACAATGATGATGATAGTGGTGATGGTGGTGATAATGATTGAGGACAATGATATTGGTGATGTTGATGATGATGATGGTTGATGGTGATGGTGGTGATAATGATTGAGGATGATGATGATTGATGAGGATGATGATTATTGTGCAATATTATATAAAACAATGTCAATTGTACATTTAAAAGCGTGATAAATAATGCTGTAAAATCTTTTTTTTAACCTATTATTAGTAATGTAAACTACCTTTGGCTATCATTGTACTCGAGATATTGACTTTTCAAGTATCGGGCTGTTGCTTTATAAAATCTTAAACTACTGTGAGTTTCTGCTGTTACTTACAGAATACATCTGTGAACAGGATGTGACATCTCCCCATGCTGTGCTATATAAATATTTGATGAACATTACACAAGCAACATTGACAGTATGTGAATGCATGTGTGCTGCTTGTACTGTTTTACTGCTGAAGGTCACAAGAGGCACAGTGAGCCTGCCGTATGGTCACACGGTGAGTGAGTCGCTGTGCAGGTCAAATTGGTAGACTAAATTGGATGCCATTAGCAGTGTTTGGAATATTTATGTTAGGCTCCTGCTATGTGGGTTTGTAGTCTCCAATAGCTAAAAGGTGGTCAATTATTATGTACAGTCAATTATATTTATAGGAGCAATAACAGACAACAGGGTGCTTAAAGATGATCCAATATCCACGTACTTATGGGTGTTGTACTGCATGAGGAGATGGCAGGTATTGTTAAACAGTGTAGGCCTGTGGATTTTGGACCATAGTTGAACACCATGGAGTGTGCTATTGCACTTATAAAATGGTACCCCCACTCCCACTCACGTTAACTGAACCAAAACCACAGTCCCAAACATTGACTGACAATACCATAAGGCTTGGTTTTGAGCTGTGGCATACACTGAGACAGAGTGCCTCTTTCATCAGAATCAGTAAAGGTCAGATGGCAAATATGATAACCTGAAACTAAATATGAAATATGTATTTCAATGCATTTGCAAAATCACAGAACTGCGAGAACTCAAAGTGCATGCATGCATGTCTTATTTAGGTTTCATAGTGGGAGGCAGAGTTGAGGTAGCACTTGTGTGATTGACAGATACAGTGTTGAAGTGGGAGGCTGAATTCAGCAGATAAGGGAACAGCTCATAGAAGTTAATAAAAGGAAGGAGTTCTGCTTATTGTCGCTGTCATTCAGTGTTGAAAAATAAAAATCAGGGATTTACTGGCTGGTAAATGATGGTGATGTTTCATCTCAGTTTACTGCAGATACTAGAACTAAACCAGGGTTTACGAGTACTTATTTACCATGTGGGTTTTGCATTTATATTTATTTACTTATTTATTTAATTTGCATCCACTCCCTTTCTTCAATAGTTTATAAATCTAATTCCTGAAACTCAGAACAAGGTTTGAGTCACTGGGGTCTATTGAATTGATTTAAACAGCAAGAACTAAATACTGCCACTGTTTAACTCATTCGGCACACAAATCTTGTTAGTGTATTTGTGTCTGTGTAAAATTCCAAGTAGAGTCTACTTTAATGAGAAAAGCAAAGGATCCCTGCTAGCATAATCTAAGGGTATGTCATATCACATTGAATGGTTTGTAAACATAGACAAGTGAAAAAGACTATCATAGATCAACATTAAACTCTACTGGACACAGACTTTAGTAGTACTTTATTGAGAGAATGATAGAATACAACTTGTAAGAATACAACTGTCTGAAAGCAAGTCTGTATGAGTAATATGTTCAGAGGTTAAAATAATGTGGTACTGACACAGTTATCGTTCCCTAGACATTACTGGTAACGACTGTATAAAAATTATAAAGACTTTATGAAATTATCAGTCATATTTGCAACCAATCACAGAGAATTGCCGGTGGGTTTATCCACTGACTGTTGCTAAAATGAACTGGCACTGTCATGGCAAAATCTGCCAACTGCCAAATTGGGCTGTGTGTTTTGGGGTTGTTTTTTATGCAGTGTTCCTGTCAGAGCAGTGGACTCACAGCTGGCAGCTAAACCTGTATCTTCCCAATAAACAAGTTGAAGACGATAAGTGCCTCAGTTTCCTTCTTTTCCTGCTAAACTGCACTGGTATCAGAAGGCGGGATGGAGTTTCACCTGAGTAGTGTGAAACAGGAACCTGCAGAAGGTGTAAGAGCGACCAACGAGCTGGAGCAGCTGATCCAGCTGGCTAAGGTGGACCGTGTCTTGGCCAACGCTGGGGGAAGAAAACTACCGGTGCTCGCAAGCACAGCACCCGGCGGAACCCACTGGGAGCGCTGCAATGAGGAACAAAATATGGCATTTGTTCCAGTTTGTTGAAGCCATGGGACTGGGGGAGCTCTGCAAATACTTATGGCTGACCAAGCCCAAGTCATTGCAGTCTGCACTCTAGCTTGCTCAAGAGTGGGAGAATGTGACCAGAGAGGAAAGCAACTGCAGCTAGTAGTGAGGGGAGCCAAACGAGAAGTGACTTGCCGACCACCATGCAACTGACAGAGGTCCTACGTGAGATCATGGCTGTTCAACATGTTGGGACGACTCCCCCCCATTCCCATCAGCTGGGATGCGGACAACCCAGCCACATCCACTCCCATCGCCCCCGGCAGGAGCCAAAACTCCAGCCCAATCAGCCACCAGCAGTTAACAGGAGCGGGCCGATGTAGAAGGGGAGCCATCGACCCACAACTCCAACACCCAACCAGACATGACCCGTAAGGCACCAGCTATTGTTGGAAGGACCAGTATCAGGGCTCACCTCCATTTAACCTGCCAGGTGGAGGGCATGCCCTGCACTGCATTGGTCGACACCGGGTCCACCATCACCTTGGTTTGACCCGACATTCTCCAGCTGGCCGGCGAGACCAACCAACAACAAGCGAAAGGGCATCTGGACCTGGAGAAAGCTGGACCTGGTGAAGTTTGGAGCAGGACCGCCGACCCCACAACTGGTGCAAGAGACTGAGCAAAAAGGAGCTAAAGAGGGGGTAATGTAGCAATCTTGCAATGCAATGCAATGTGTTCTGTTTATGCCTTGAGCAGTGCTGGTGAGACCGCTGCTCCTGATTGACTGGTTTATTGGTCTTAAAGGGCGGAACAGAGCCAATAGGCTTGTCAGGCTCGACCAGCTCATTTGGGTAAAGGGTGGGGCTGAAGGTTTAACTCTAGAACCACCACGTGGGTCATTGTGACCCATACAACAACTATTTTGTTATGAAAATGAAAGACATACTATCAGATACAACTCAAAAGTTTTATTCATGAACATGATATCTAACATTCGCATCACAGAAACAACATATTTAAATGGAAAATTAAACATAAAAGGCTTTATTTTCAAAATGAGCGCATATACAGCACGTCCACAAACAGTGTAAAAATATAAAATATGCATTTCAAAAGAAACGGGTATGTACATATACCCGTTTATAGGTATAAACGGGAATATGTACATACAAAACTGTAAAATCTAAATCATCGTTTCTAATCCTACATAAAAAGAAAATATTACACTACTTCCTATGGTATGATGGCTGCATTGTACTCTATGGAGTGTACGCGTACCTGCATTCAGGGGCAGATACAGACGCAGTTTCACTGAACACTGTTGTGTAAATGTGTGTAAACTGGTATATAAAAATCTGTAAAAACAATTTTTTTTTTTTTTTTTAAATGTAACATAAAAATAAGAATATATAACATACGTTTCATATTAGGCACATAAGTTGTTATCCTCCCTGTCATTTCGGTTTGCTGTGTGCATCTGAGTGCAGCTTACCGTGTTCCAATCAAAATGACTACTTTCAAGATTAAATATTTCATTCTGATATATTCCCAGTTGCATTTTTGGAACAAAACGAAGGACTGATAACTCCCAGGTACATTGAGAAAAAAAGCAACTAGGCTTTCACTGAGTTGGCATTTTGGTGCAATTGTGCAAATCCACAATCATAGCAATCTCTGTCTTGTAGTCAGTCTACAAACAAAGAAATTTTTTTTGCTGCATTTACAAAAAAAAAAAAAAAAAAATCTTACATTACATATAGAACAGTTTATAACTTTAATTGTTGCGATTCTGGTTATCAGACACCATCGTGATATTTAATTCATATATTTAGGAAAAGTAAAAAACAGACATACACATACGATTTACAACAGAAGAGTAATTAACATTTTAAATCCAAAATGGGTCACATTGATCCTCATGGCAGTCCTAATGTTAAAAGAAGGCGGGCCCGTCAATTTGTGCTGTGTGTTTTGGGGTTGTTTTATATGGAGTGTTACTGTCAGAGCAGTAGGCTCTGAGCTAGCAGCTAAACCAGTATCCTCCACATAAACAAGCTGAAGATGATAAGTGCCTTCCTTTCCTGCTAAGCGCTACAATATTAACAAATGTTATTAATTTGTGTCGAAACAACCAGTTCTATTGGTGTCTGTATGAGACAAAATGAGTTAAAATGTATTCAAAAGTAGGTTCAGGTTTTTCAATATAATATTACAAATAACCACGTAAATACATAAGCATACACACACGCCTACACAGTGTCCATTTTAGTGTTAAATTTCTGTCCAGCTACTCTAGTATAACCATAAAAAAGGGTAGGGGATAGTATGGCTTGAAGCGGTCTGGCGATTGAGTCGAGGAGGGGTGAGGATTGTCAAGGAGGGGTGAGGTCTGATGTCTGACAAATTTGTCTCCCTTTTTAAATATAGGAACAACATTCCCCAGTCCTGTGGAATGGATCCATTATTTATAGATTTATTTAATACATAACATATTGGAAAATCTGTTCTCTAGTTTATAGGATGACTCCTGGACAGATTTCAAGTTCTGCTAACTCCCTTGGTACTTCATTTTCTACTACAACAAACTCTGGTAATAATGTTTGTGTACACATTATTAATCTTGGTATATTGCAGAAATCCTCCATTGTAAATACTTGTACAAAGTATTGCTTAAGTACATCTGCGATTTGGTGGTCTTTAGTCAGTAAATTACCACTGCTGTCACAAAAACTACTGACTTCCTCTTTCAGTTTCTTTTTAGCATTAACATATTGAAAAAAAACCCTTTGGATTAAGTTTACTATTTCCTGCTACTTGTCTCTTGCTTACGTAGATTACTATTTACCACACTTAATAATTAATTCAGAAGGAAATTCCTGTTTATGCAAACAGGGCAGCTTCTACACAAAACTCTGAAAAGCTGATTATCTGTGAAAAGATGGGGAAGCTTATGGGTGATGCAGTGGGCTTCATTTATTGCACACAATCAAAAGACAGGATATTTAACACATTTCATTAGCTTTAATAGAAATAGTTTAATAGGAGAAAGTAGCTGAAAAAAATCATAGTATCTATTTATCACAGCACATTAATAATCCAAGAAGAAACTTCAATAGAAACAAATATACAGAACAAATACCATGTCATATTAAATGTTAAGAAATTAAATATTTTGAAAATAATTGATTCTCATTTAATAAATAGAAATATTTAGATACAGCACCGTGCAAAAGTATTTTGCAAGGCAAAATTCCAATTCTCTCATATTACTGAATTACAAATGGTACAAAATTTCGTTCTGTTCGATATTATTTTTTTTTAAAACAATTAAACTCAAAATCAATTATTGTAAGGTGACATTGGTTTTATGTTGGGAAATATTTTTAAGAAAAATAAAAAACTGAAATATCTTGCTTGCATAAGTATTCAACCCCCACACATTAATATTTGGTAGTACCACCTTTCGCTGCAATAACAGCTTTAAGTCTTTTCGGGTAAGTATGTACCAGTTTTGCACACAGTGTTGGAGTGATTTTGGCCCATTCTTCTTGGCAGATTTGCTCCAGGTTGTTCAGGTTGGTTGGACGACGCTTGTGGACTGCAATTTTTAAATAGTGCCACAGATTTTCGAATGATATTGAGATCAGGACTTTGACTAGGCCACTGTAGGACATTCACCTTTTTGTTCTTGAGCCACTCCAATGTTGCTTTGGCCTTGTGCTTGGGATCATTGTCCTGCTGAAAGGTGAATTTCCTCCCAAGCTGCAGTTTTTTAGCGGACTGAAGCAGATTCTCTTGCAGTATTTTGCTCCATCCATTCTTCCTTCAATTGTAACAAGATGCTCAGTCCCTGCTGATTAGAAGCATCCCCACAGCATGATGCTGCCACCACCATACTTCACGGTAGGGATGGTGTGTCTTGAGGCATGGGCAGTGTTAGGTTTGCGCCACACATAGCGCTTTGAGTTTTGGCCAAAAAGCTCTATCTTGGTCATATCTGACCACAAAACCTTTTCCCACATCGCAGCTGGGTCACTCTCATGCTTTCTGGCAAACTCCAGATGCTCTTTCAGATGGTACTTTTTGAGTAACTGCTTCTTTCTTGCCACCCTCCCATACAGGCCAGTGTTATGCAGAGCTCTTGATATGGTTGACTGGTGCACCATTACTCCACGCCCAGCCATTCAACAGTGATGTTTTTATCCCAAAAATGTGACAGCAACTTTAATGGTTCACAGGTAGAGGCCAATGGTAAGGTAATTGTGTCCTCGTTAGGGCAATTTCTTTCATTGGTGCAAACTGGGAGCTTCCATAGCACAGGGGTTGAATACTTATGCAAGCTAGATATTTAAATTTTTTATTTTTCTTAAAAATATTTCCCAACATAAAATCAATGTCACCTTACAATAATTGGTTCTAAGTTTCAGAGTTTAAAAATAAAATATCAAACAGAACGAAATTTCAATGTACCATTTGTAATTCGGTAATATAAGAGAATTGGTCAGGGGTCTGAATACTTTTGTAAGGCACTGTATGTAATGTTTTCATACATGGAGGGCCTGGGACACTTGAGGATAGCACAGAGATAGAGTAAGAAATCAAAGAGAGAAGATGCAGATTCTTACGGAGAAAAGGGACTCAATTTACAAGAGTAATCAGCAATAAAATAGAACAAAAAAAGTTTTTGAATGTCAAAGATTCCACTCTGAATATCACCATTAGTCTCTGAATTCACTTTCAATACGATATTAGATCAAACATTGCCAAAGTGAAAATAAAAACCCTAGAGCTTCCCTGTAGCTTGGAAGTTGGAAGTTATTCACAATATTTCCATACTGTCCCAGTTTAAGAACTTAAAAATCTGGTCACCTTAATTATAACATATAGTAATAACTAAGAAAATGAAATACTGTAGCAGTGCGTTTACACAAAATTAGCATCATTCATTCATTTATCCATTCATTATTTATGTTTTGTTATTTATAAATATAGGGTATATAGAGTACCAACACAAATTACAGAAACAATAAATGATTTACAGAACAACTGAGGTTTGAGATTGTATTGCCTATTTCTCATGGTCACAACTTACTAAATACCTTGGTATCACTGAGATAGATAGATAATCTTCTCACTTTAAAAATATGCACAATATTTTAATGCACAAGTAAAACTATACACGAAATTGTCTCCCTTTTCTAGGAAAGCAGTACAATCGGGGATGATGAATTTGTTGAAGGATAACCTCCCTCAGACTACTTGCTCACTAAATATCTTGGTATTCTTGAATAGATAAATGTCTTAAAAACATGCTAAGGATTTTAATGAGCAACCCCTCTAACAAGGTCAGAGGTACCTTAATCTGATCTATTTACTACAAAATCTGAATGACTGGGTAGAGCATTTGTTCTCTATTTTAAACAAAATAATCCTGAGTGGTGAATGCCAAGACTGGTACAACATTCAATGTCATAATGTCATACCCAGCCATTCCACATTGGGAGTAAGTGGGTCACATTTGGGGTACCACTGCACTTGCAAGATAGACTACTCATTAAAATCTTTTTGCATACTTTTAAAGAGAAGACAATGATCTATTTAGGTATACCAAGACAGTTAGTGAGCAAGTAGGCTGAGTGAGGTAAACTGCCCATCACCAGTTTTACTGCTTTTCTAGAAAAACAATTTTGGGTACCATTATAATTCTGTGATAAATTGCAAAATACAATATTGTACACATTTTTAAATAGGAGTTGATTATCTATTCAGAGATACCAAGACATTTGCTAAGTAAGGAGTCTGAGTGAGGTTAAATAGTCAACAACATCCCCGCCCCCAGTCCTGCTGTAAATCATTTGTTTCAGTACTGTATGCATGCATATATATATATATATATATATATATTATATTATATAATATATATATATATATATATATATATATATATAGCACACTATAAAAAAATGTATTGTGCATAATTTTTGTGAATAACACGTATTATCCATTTAGGGTAATAGGTAAGTCCCGTTCACGAAAAATCTTTTTTTTTTTTTTTTTTTTTTTTTTTATGATGAGAAACAGGAAGAGAAAGCTATTACTAAACATGGCAGTTTTATTGTTTTAAACTTCCCAAATATAGGGAAAAGAGAAGGGAATTTCCAAAATGTAAACATCTTGAATGCGGATGAGATTTCTTTACTGTGTATGATCTATCAGCTTTAACTAAAATGATGTGTGATAAAGCTAACATAGAGATAGAGCATAACCTTGTATAGTTTGGTTGTAGCAAGTTTTAAAGCAAAATGGTTGTTTGATTGGAACCCATGACACACAGACAGCAGTTATCACTTCTAACCACTAGGCTACAGAATGTTCCTATGCTGACATCTGAATGATGACATAGTAAAACAGGGTATTCTGAATGAATCCGTCCATATTCTGGATTCCGAAAACGTGATACCAAATACGCACTTAGTATTAGGATACTATCGGAATACTAGCCCTTCTAGACACCTTATTCAGAAAACCAGTTTTTTTCTAGGCAGACGAATCGTTGTTTTATAATTTAATATATGACGGCTTGTGTGCCCAATAAAGCCTTTGCAAAAACTGTGCACAAATGCATTAGTACCATTCCGGCGACACTCAAAACCTTACAAACTGGGATTAATCATGATGTTCAAATGTTCCAGTAGAATGAATAACATAATGCATTTCTGTGTATTGTGCATATAAAAATGCTTGACTGATGTTTACTTTGCAGGTGAATTAACTCGTTACATTTACAAATCAGAGAGTGTGCTACCACAGTAGACTTTGTCACGGCACGACTTCTATATTAAAAAAAAAATCATTCGGAAAAAAAAGACAGTATCCAAAGCCTTTTAAAAAAAATAAAAAATTACTTCAAAAGCATACAGCTATGTCGGATCAGCTGGCCTTTAAATAAACCTATATAGTATTTCCTCGTGATACAATACTGTCCGTATTCAATAAAACAGTGGCGTTATCATTACGTTCATTTGAAAATGCGGCGCCTAGCCATGGAGCCAAGTGTGTATTTGAATGGCCCTGTATGTATGTGTGCATGATATATTGTGTGTTCTCGTCTGCTGTCATATCGGTACATACTGTAGCAACATCAATGATAGCAGCTTGTTGGGGTAATGCCATTACTAATGGTGACTGTCCATCATTCTGCATTCTCGCTTGGCTGTTGTGTGCTGTTGCTATATTGGTAGTGAATGCGCAGATGGTTTTACAAGGCACAAACAGATTTGCGAATTGCTCAAAAAACTGCTATATTCCAATGTCTCGCAACTGCTTTGTGCCTTTTTGGAATCTCTCTCATTTAGTGACAAAGCACTATTTTTTTGCGAGGAAAAAATTTAGTGAGGAGATTGCGTGAAGATCGAAGATCAGGCCCATATTTAGGTCATAAGGGTGTGCTAGTTTTGTAAGAACAATAATATGTTCCATTTTCAAAATTCACCAAATTTCTGATTTCTGAAAAATCGCGATAATAAACAGGGTATCATATTAAGCGAGATGATATAAAATGGGTTAATCTATCTCTTAAAAAAAGTAAATGATCCCCCTTTCTACTGGCCTATAAAAAGGTACTAACTAGAAGTGTGTTTTAGAAACCATTTTACCTTACAGGAAATCATTGATTCAGGATCTGATTTAAAGTAAGTTTGAATTCAGACTTCCTGTCATGAGAAATAAGATGAATGGTCAACATATAAGTCTGCAAAATAAACTGTGGATCTGAAATTGCCCACAACTCTCCTCAGCTGTTTATTGTCCTGAACTTTTTCACCTTTTTTTAGGAATGTAAAACAAATGTACATGTTTTAGGAAGTTGTATGCTGGATCTGCAGTCTGAGATCAGCCTTCCCTATAAACCACATCTACAGTAAATATACTACAGGTATACATTAACCTAAAATACCCTTAGCAGAACACAGCAAGATATATTAGGAACAAATACAAAGTGGGACTGATAAGGTTCCATAGTACTTGCGAAGCATTTTATCTAATTCATATAATCAGCACTCTGTAGTACCATGCTACCAATGGATCGTACCATTCTATAGGACCACTGCATTGCTATTGGAGATCATTTGATACTGTATTTGTTTGTTCGCACTACAGTTTACTATGCTTTTTAACAAATCCTTTTTAATCAGGGGCATCCCTATCATTCTTGCCTCCCACAAATTTACCAAATGTTCTCAATAATTTTATAGATTGATTCAAAACTTTCAATGAAACTGTGAATGAAAACAAAGAGCTTGAATTTAATCATGCATTTTGATGCAAATGATGTTAGCCTGAGAAGCACCTGCCTTATCTAAAGGACAGTTATCTCTGGCCTCCCTTCCCCTTCAGTGTGTGACTTCCTGTGGAAATCTTTTCAGCCTTCATAATCTTGCACTTAAGGTGCTTTAGTTAACCTTTACACCCACATCTAGTCACAATGAAAGCATGTTGGGGAAACCAAGCTAAAACACAACTGGCTGTAGGCCTTGTAACGTACAAGGAAATATAAGGAAATTATGGTACACTCTGCCAAGGTTGGCCAACAATGTTTGGGAATTCTGTCAAGTGTATTGCTTTACCTTACATTGAAATGACTGAAGCATGAATGACTAGGCTACATTACCTGTTCTGCAACATCATCAACAGCTGGCTCTTTGAGCTTATATATATATATATATATATATATATATATATATATATATATATATATATATAGTGAGATAGCAGGGAGGAGGTTAAAATTCCTCCCTGCTAAATCCATGTGAGAATGCACTGTGGGTGAACGGGTTAATTGTTTTAATTGTTTAATGATTTAGTTAGTCCCCTGATCCTGGTGATAATTATAAATTAGAGCCAGGCGCAGGGTATTTAAGAGAGGCAGCCAGACTGATTGGGGCTGCTGAGGGGAGAGCCCAACTGTGTGTGTGATGAGAGCAGTCGTTGCAAAGTAAGTCATTGTGTTTAGCCCGTGTGTTATGGTGTTTGTTTTGCAGGTAAACGGCTTAGCCGTCCTGCGTATTAGTCAGGGACATGTTAATGTTTAGTTAGAGCTCCAGGAGAGAGCTAGGTGTTTGTTTCTGTTTTGTTATGTTCATTGGTGTTTATTAAAAATAGCGTGAAAGCGCTTTAAAAATCAATTTCCATGTGCTGGGTCTGCTTTTAAAGGGGCAATGAACGAGTGAGTTGTGAGAATCTTTCACTATATATATATATATATATATATATATATATATATATATATATATATATATATATATATATATATTCTAAATTATAATGCATTCTTTGAGCTTTTAGATATATACACACATATATAATATACACACTATGGGTCAAAAGTCTTAGAACACCCCCATTTTTCCAGTTTTCATTGAAATTTAAGCAGTTCAAGTCCAGTGAATAACCGGAAATGGTATAAAGGTAAGCGGTAAACTGCCAGAGGTTAAAAAAATAAATAAATTTAGGTTACCAAAAACTGAAAAATAATGTACATTTCAGAGTTATAGAAAAAGGCCTTTTTCAGGGAACAAGTAACAGGTTAACAACTTACAGCTGTTCTCCAGCAATGGAAGTAAATTAAGCCTTGAAAGTTGATGCTAACAATTCCTACAGGTGTCCCAACTTATGTTGATTACTTACAAACCCTCTGTCTGTATAAAAGCTGTGTTGGAACAGAGTGTGTTACTACATCCTCTTAAGCATTATTTGGACAGCATTGTACTGCAGGAAGTAGTATATTGCTATCATAATGGTGAGAAAAAGGCAATTAACAAAGGAAGACAGACAATTATAACCCTTAAAAGTAGGTCTTTCCTTTAGAGAAATTGCAAAGAAAGGCAAGGTGGCAGTGAGTACAGTTTCCTACAACATCAAAAGGCACTTGGAAACTCGAGGAAACTCTGGCAGGAAGAGGTCTGGCAAACCCAAAGCCACAACAGAATCAGAAGACAAGTTTCTGACAGGCAACAGCTTGCGTGATAGTCGGCTCACAGGACAACAGCTTCAAGCACAGGTAAACAACGGTCAAAGCAAGTAAGTCTCAGTTTCAACTGTGAAGAGAAGACTTTGAGCTACAGGTTTGACAGGTCGAGTGACAGTAAGAAAGCCATTGCTAAGATGGCAAAATAAGAAAAAGAGGCTTGCCTGAGCCATGAAGCACCGACAGTGGACTAGTGAGGACTGGAAGGAGGTCTTATGGACCGATGAATCAAAATTTGAAATCTTCGGTTCATCACACAAGGTTTTTGTATGTTGTTGAGTAGGTGAAAAAATGGTTCCTTGGTGTGTGACACCAACTGTCAAACAGGGAGGAGGAAGCGTGATGGTCTGGGGCTCTTGCTGGATCCAGAGTCAGCGACTTGCAGAGTGGCACCCTGAACCAAAACGGCTACCACAGCATTCTGCAGCTGGCAGGCAGCATCCATTATTCACAGTAAGTTTTGATTTAAAGTCAATTATTTTTTCATTCTGTATTCACCTGAGATTGTAATGCCATAATAAATGTTTATTCTCAGGGTCTTTGTAATGGACACTACTTTCAATTTATTTTCTTAAAATAAATATCTATAAACAAATAAGTTCCTTGTTCCATATTATCAGTAATAAGGGAAAAAAAACATACCTGATCAATTTAGTTCAGGAAACAGTATCTGCTTACTTATATCCACTTGTTTCTTGATATGTATAAATGTTGAAAAAACATATTAAAACACGACAGAATAAATGTTCTAATGTAATTATAAGTCAAATACATCGGATTTACAGTTTTCCCATTTTTTTTTTTTAAACAAGTTCCTGTGCTGCTTAGTTTCTGTGTGCTGCTGTAAACTGACTTCGTCCTTTAATGAAATGCCTGTCGCAGTGATGTCAAACGAAGAAAACAAAAACAAGCAGGCAATGAAATTCAAGCCCTCCCCCATCCAATGATATGAGTTAACAAGCTGTACTGCAAAGTATGGTGGCCCAGTAAGTCAAATAGTGTGTTTTTTTATTGAGTTTACTCAATCACAGTCCCAGAATGACAGTTCAGTATGATTGTGTTCACATGATCACAGTCCTTAAAGATTAGCTATTTTGTTTTTGAAATGCACTCATTTAATGTTGATTCAAGCTATTTTACATACACCTCCAGGGCATTTTAACAGGCTCTAATAAAGTGGTCAGACAGTATACTTCACTGCATTATAAAATACTTGTTTTAAGTAATAAAATCTGTTGCTGCCCAAAGGAAATGACATCTTCAAAACTAATTATACTTATTGTTACATTTTGTATTGGAGTGTTGTTGACTAATTGTCAGACTTCTTTCAGAAATGTTATTTAATTGTTTCCTTGATTTGACAGTCAAACAATTACCTTAAATACAAACAAATGAAGGTTAGCAGTAGCCTAGTATGTAATACGGTTGATCCTCTTTACCCACAAAGGTTTTTAAAGGTTAGTGAAATTATGATTCTGATCAGTTTTAATGGGACAGCTACTGTTTCAGTTACGTCCAAGGGGGCTTAGGCCTAGCTGCTTTTTTTTTATAACAGCACATGTGATCAAAAGGTTCAGTTCATGTTGTAATGACCACATCCTGCATCCCCCGAGTTCACTGAAATGTTTCTAATGGTAAAGTCAACAACTACTTCTTTTGAATTTTGTGATGGATTTCCCTAATAAAAGGTGCAGCACAGACTGCTAGGGTTTAAGACACCTACATGCAGGGAAAGCACAAGCAATGAATATGTGACCTTCCCACATGGTCCTGTGGGCCTGTCCATGAGAGAGGTCAAGGAAGAAATGATTCTTGTTTATCTAACTTTTTTTTGGACAGCTGTCAACTAATCAGGGACGCCAAACTAAAATTAATTCCAAAAAACTGTTTTACCAAAAAGGGTTCCTCCAAAATTGATGGAGGTATATTATGAGACATAGCTTATGTAAGAAGCCAGTAATGTCTGGAGGTCATGAATCACTATAGAAGGTGGAAAAAAGAGGGGCAAATATGGGGAGATTGACCCTAAAGATTAACATGGTTATCTTTTTAATAACAAAATTAAAAATAAAAACTAGATATAAGGTTTTGTTGTATGGTGTTGTGCAGTCACAATGAAACCCAGACTTTTGCACTGATTCTCAGAAATGTGTAACTAATTAAACATTACATTCAACACAATAACAACTTATGCTTATTATTAATGAAACGCTGTAGGGAAAAAAAAACAACATTTTTATAACTGTTAATCAATCACAGAATTTTGTTAATTATGAGAAAGAGGTTCATCTGTGGTTGCCAGCAGCTTCCATATGGACTTTTATCTGACACTGTTGAATCACATCAGTAATGAGTCCTGAATAATGATATAGTAAAAGCTGAAACAGTTTTGGATTCACTGTTTACCCAAATAGAATCCAGGTGGAATATATACATTTGTTCTGGTAAAACATGAGTCAGAATAATTATTTAACTGCTCCATCCTGTAAATAAGATGTTTTTTGCTAGTTTTTTTTCTTTTTAATTCCTCTCTGGTTATTTACTTTTGTTTGAAAATAGGACTCACAGTGTATACAGAAAATTGTGTTGCTTTTTCTTGTGTTTCCACGGTGCGTATGTATTTACACAGGGATGGAAATCTGGCACTATGGCAGATACCTGATATAGCAGCAACAACATTAAATTCTGGCACCAGTAGCAAAAAATTTACTCCTTAGCAACCATATATGATGATAGTTTCTCATTGGATCTAGTCTACTCACATGACCCACCCACAGGTGAAATGGGAAATGGTAGCAAACATGTTGCAGCATACTTTTACAGTTATCAATTACATCTTTGTTCAGCAAGTCAAAAACATATGTGGGCAATATTAGGCTTAACAGGTAAATATACATTGTAAAATAATGTTCTGTGTTCACAAGCTTCTTCGTTTTACCGCAAAAGTTAAGCTAGCTAGTTTATAAACACATTTTGTTGATTAAAAAATACTCATGCTTTGGTTAGATGCACATATTCATGGATTTATGTTAAAACCAAATCAGTTGTTGCAGCTAATGTAAATCTAACCCATTATTAAAATTCAGTGTCGTTGAATTCATGAGCTATTGTTTTGTTAATATGGTTGAGTGAAATTTTGTTTATGATTTTGTTAATATGGTTGAGTGTTAGGGCTAGTCAGGTCTGCCGTTGTCACATGAAAAATGGTCCCCTCTGGAAATTTTTTGTACATTAGAATGAAGAATATAACTTTGCAAGAGGAGTTTTGTTAGTATACCACTGCAAAATATAATAATACGTTTTATATATTATATATTATTATATACATATATATATATATCGTGTGCTGTGGTGTGTGTGTGTGTGTATATATATATATAATTATATATATATATATATTATATATAGTATGTGTGTGTGTGTGGCAGGCTACTAGATGCATTTTTCTAATACAGAATTATCCTGAAATGCAACAAAACAAGCATTCTTGTGGCAAAATGTAGTCTAAAATGAAACACATTAGAATGTGATATGCAGGGTTTAAGTGTTTCATGACTGCATCCCATCATTAGCTTACCTCTCATTTTAGCTGCCTTTTAATTTAACCATTTGTGTTAAAGTCAAGTCAACTACCTTTGTTTTTCACTGCTGCTGCTACTAATAATGAACTTTATGGAGAAATAATTGAAATAACATCAGTGTGATTATTTATTTGGTTACATACTCAGGAAACCATGCAATTTTGTGTGAACAAAGTTTATATAAATGCACAAATGAAGTCTATCAGTTGGTAATGGCTACAATAACAACAGAAAAAAGACAAACCTCTGTCTCATTACCAAACGTTTTTCTTTCAATAGAATTGATAGCATCCTCATTATGGGGAAAAAAATATATATTATTATTATTATTACTATTATTATTAATAGTGAAAATCAAGTAGGGGTTTTAACATATCTGTGCTTACCAGGGTTATTCGATGTACACCACAAACAGGGTTGGGCATGGGGAGATGGGTTTTTATTTTTTTTATTTGCTAACATGGTATGGGGGACATGGTTAGAGTGAGAAAGAGATGGCTGAAGCAGGGAAAGAGCTCTGGGTGAGCTCCTCAGGTTGACAATATTATTTTTTTTAAATACCAGCTGAAACAGAGTCAGCTGGTTGTCAGTATAAACTGTAACAGTGTACAGTAACTAACAGCGGTAATAGTGGTCTGTTGAGATGGTTTGCTTATAAGACGAACTCTTGCAAGTCGATTGTACCCTTTCCAGTCAGCTTACTGGTTTAGCAATCCTATTCCATTGTCACAAAAACAGGGCTAAAGTTCCTGATACCCTGGTTTCTTTTTGGTTGTCATTTCTGGGTTGGTGAGGGACTGCTTACTGACCCATTAACTTCAGCCTGAAAAGGGTGGGGGGGGGTGGGGTGGGGGGCCATAGGGACTACGAGGGATAGAAGCAGGACAACTAATGTTTCCCCAAACTGGAGCACAAGGTACTGTTTCCACACTCACCATCTGTTGAACTATCAGTATTTTTGGAACTGTACGCAGTGGAGGAAATAAAACCATCTAGGGCCATCCTCGGAGGACGAGGAGACGTGCAACGGCGGCAAAGGCAGTATAATGAGCATCTAGATGTGTGTGTGTGTCCAGCATACTGCCACCTGCTGGCTAAAACAAGAAGCTTCCTTTCAGGGACTAACGGAAAGACTGCTTAAATAATTGTAATTTTTAAAATGTATTTTATTTATCCTTTATTTAACTAGGTAGTCACGTTGAGATTAAAACCTTGTTTACAAGTGAGACCTAGCCAAGCAGGTAGCAGTCAATCGGACAACAAGAACAAATACACAATGAAATACAATTAAGACACAGGCAAATCACATTTATAACAATAATCAAAAAACACACAAAAGTAGTCAACTATTTAAAACAGTTACAACTCTCAGTCACGAAATCATGCAGTTTACTCTTAAATTGCAATAGAGACATCTGGGTCTGCAGCTTTAGTTTGGACTGGAACTTATTCCAGGACCATGGGGAAAAATGAGCAAAGGATCCTTTACTAGCCTCAGTACACACACTTGGGATTTTAAAATGCAAAAAAGAATGAGATCTGAGGCTAAGGTTACTATGAGAAGCTATAATGTATTAATTTAAGCACTGTTGAGAAACAGCTGATCGACATTTTATCCATGAAAAATGCTTTGTTGGGTGAAGGAGTGTAGGGTGAGTCTGAACTGTGAAGGTGAAGGTGCAGATGATGGTGAAGGTGGAGGTGCAGATGGCAGTGAAAGTGCAGATAACGGTGAAGGTGGAGATGACAACGAAGGTGGAGGTGCATGTGAAGCTGCAGATGACGGTAAAGGTGCAGGTGGTGCATGTGTAGGTGCAGATGACGGTGAAGGTGCAGGTGGTGCATGTGTAGGTGCAGATGACGGTGAAGGTGCAGGTGGTGCATGTGTAGGTGCAGATAACGGTGAAGGTGCAAATGACAGTGAAGGTGCAGGTGGTGCATGTGAAGGTGCAGATGACGGTGAAGGTGCAGGTGACGGTGCATGTGAAGGTGTAGATGACAGTGAAGGTGCAAATGACAGTGAAGGTGTAGGTGGTGCATGTGAAGTTGCAGATGACGGTGAAGGTGCAAATGAAGAAGGTGCAGATGACGGTGGAGGTGCAGGTGACTTTGAAGGTGGAGGTGCAGGTGACTGTGGAAGTGGAGGTGCTGGTGCAGATGCCGGTGAAGGTGGAGGTGAAGATGCAAGTGCATGTGAAGGTGCAGATGACGATGAAGGTGCAGATGACGATAAAAGTGGAGGTGCAGGTGAAGGTGCAGATGACAGTGAAAGTGCAGATGGTGCATGTGAAGGTGCAGATCACGGTGAAGGTGCAGATCACGGTGAAGGTGGAGGTGCAGGTGGTGCATGTGAAGGTGCAGATGATGGTATTGGTGCAGATGACAGTGAAGGTGCAGACGACGATGAAGGTGGAGGTGCAGGTGGTGCATGTGAAGGTGCAGAGAAAGGTGGAGGTGCAGACGATGGTGAAGGTGCAGGTGGTGCATGTGAAGGTGCAGATGACGGTGAAGATGTAGATGGCGCAGATGAAGGTGCAGATAACGGTGAAGGTGCAGATGGTGAAGGTACAGATGACAATGAAGGTGCAGATGACGTTGAAGGTGCAGATGACGGCGCAGGTTGTGCATGTGAAGGTGCAAGCGCAGCTGCAGTCTATCGGTGCTTATTTTCTTTGAAACTTATTTTGGCCCTCATGCCCTGTTTGTTTGTTACTTTGTGTTTGTGCTTAATAAATCTACGCAATAGGACTTTAACTGCAGTTTCTAGCTTCTGACTCTAATTCCTGCCAGATAACACCTTTGGGGCCATTACATTATCCTGCCACAGTGACCTTAGATGGATTGAAAGCCAGGGCTACACAAGTTTAAGGCATGACAGGGTTGTAAATATGTATACTGCAGCATCTAGCCTCCATCTTTTTTTTAAGCTGAATTTAGATACATTTCAAGTACTGAAGTTTCATAAAGATACACATTTGTAAAGTACTGTGGTTGTTACCAGCAAATTGCAATTAAAAAAAAAAAAAAAAAAAAAAAAAAAAAAACAACAAAAAAAAACATGTGCACAATTTCTCATACTAAGAAAAAAAAACAGGGGAATAAACAATTAGCCACAAGAGGCTTTTCACCAAGCAAGGGAAATTCTAACACCCCAGCATACACATGCTCTTTACTTAGAAAAAAAAAAGTGTATCCTTTTGTGTGTGTGTGTGTGTGTGTGTGTGTGTGTGCACTAGGGTAAGGGGTGTGTGTTGGTGGTTGGACGTTAAGACAAAAAAAAAAAACTTGAGCATGGCTCTAAGCTGGGGATAAGGGCTGCAAAAATGTGTGCTAAGCAGGGTCAGTGAAACCTGCCATATATTATAACTGCATTTATATCATGCAAGTATTTCAACAAATAACAGCATTTTTGTCCTAAAACTGTATGGATCCATTAATCCTTTAAGATACAAGGAATATGTGTCCCACAAATAAAAATGATGTTAACTTTCTTATTTTCGCAATAAAGTGCATGAAACAGGGTTTAAAATGTACTAACTGGTTGGATCTGGTCATCCAAATTGTCACTTACCTCACAATACTTGAGTCACTCCCAAATATATTTTTTTAGAAGAAATCATTTGAAAATGTTGGGAAATGTAAAGGAGTTTTAGCTTTTCTTTTCACTAAACAGAATTAAATTAAAATGAATGTGGGTTAGCATTTACAGTTTCTATAAGCATTGTTGGCATAAGGGCTTGTTTAAGAAATATATGATTGGTAGTCATCACACTGCAAGCATCTGCCTTTTAAAATGAAAGGCAAACAATGACCGACAATACAAACACTCTCTGGTGCCACCTGGGAATGGGCAGAAGATGAATAAAACAACTGTGAAGGGAATGTTATTGATATCAACAACATTTTTATGAAATTGTGGATTGCCATTATTTTGTGGTTCACATTGTGCCAAGGCAAGTGAGCTTTTTGAATAAGCTTCAGACTGGAATGTGGATTGTAAAAAGAGCTCTCCATTCATTCTTTTGTTGTTGCCCTTCCTTGTCATCTCTTTCTGTGAGTTTGACTTTTAAAGAAAAATTGGCAACAAAAGACAAAAGTTGGGTTCACTTGTGAGGAAAGCACTTGAAGTAAATTACAACAAAGGAGATGACTACAAAGCAGTATCAAAGAAATATGGAACACCACAATCAGAGCAATGATCAAGAAGTACAGCAGATAGGAAAAATCATCCGAGCAGCTAAAATAAAAAAAATAAAAAAAGCAAGATTAAAAGCTAAGGACTTAAAGAAAGATTTAGAAGTATCAGGCAATGACGACCTCACTGCAACCCACCTTTTAAAGGAAATTCACAAAACAAACCATCTTAAATAAACCAAGAAATATGAACTGGGATCCAAAGCATTCTGCAACAAAATTCTCTGGTTTCTGGCAAAGCCTTAAGTGAAGAAAATCTTGTACCTACAGTTAAACATGGAGGTGGTTCGATCATGATATGGGGGTGTTTTAGCAGTTCAGGAACTGGAGACACTGATGTGATTGATTCTATAAAGTACAATGATACCATCTGATCGTAGGCTGGTTGGCAGACTATTTATTTTCCAACACGACAATGCTCTTCTTAATCACCAGATCTCAATCCAATAGAAATGCTTGGGACTAATCTGAAAAAACCTGTAGCCAAGCACTGTCTATCGAATATGTCTGAGCTGAAGGAAATATGCAAAATAGAATAGGCCCAGATTTCATCAACAAGATGTAACCTACTGGTTATGCATGTTATTAAATGCATGTCCTTAATCTGTTACCTTGAATTATAGTATAATAAGTGAAGGATGCCAAGAATTTTATTAGTAACTGTAAATGTCTGTCCTATCTTTATTTTTCTGTTTTGATAAATTAAATGAAAAAAGATTGATTGATTCATAAAAATGTACTAGACTGCATTTGGGCTCCCCAACAACAGCATGGAGAACTTTTAAGAATATTTATTAAAATTTAGTTTAGTCTTTAAATAACTCATGAATTAAAGCATTGTGAACAGCTTAGACATAATTACAATGATCAATGTTATTCTTTTTAATTGCAGACTTCTAACCTGTAAACACCAAGAGCCATAAAGATTAACAGCAACCTGTTTTGTTTAATTCCAGTTGCGTATATATTTCAACTGGTTAGTTATTCCTGCTCTAGGATCCTGCCCTAAGATCATTCACATACGTATTATTTTTTGTTAGAACAGATTTGAATCTTGTATTAAAATTCTAAAGTCATTATTTGTTGTTATCCCCCAAATGGAGAAAATTTGATCAAAAGGTTATCAAACTGGATTGCGTTCTCAATAGCGTTCTCATGTGGGGCTTGAGTTTTACATGGTTCTTTTGGATGCACACAGCATCCTGCAAGCCTTTTCTCCATCACATGTGATTTCTGTACAGTATCATGATTTTGTTCATGTGACGTATGTATCACATTATTATTAGTAGTACTGTATAATTATCATTTTTGTGTCTAATTGTTGCTATGAGGTATTGACCACCAGTTGAGCTTCTTGATCAGTGGGCAAAAGGTAAGTACAAATAGTCACAATTAGTCAAAATACAGCAGAATCATCCAAGCTGAATTGTCTTTTATAACTTACACAAATAGGGTGCAAGACACAAAACAACTTTGTACTAGAGCAAATGCAAACTGCCACTACTTGTTTTTACTAGGTAAATCAAAGGTGGTTTCCAAGATTAGTTTCATTTTCGTTAAAACCCAATTTAATCCATGCAACTATCTCCTCTTAGATGAGGAAACATGGTTTTCCATAAATTAGCAAATCAAATAGTATAGAATCCAAATCATAAAATCTTGGAATGCTACAAAAACACTAACCAAAAAATAAACAAACAGCAAACTCACAGTAAAACCACTCTATGTACATTTCTGATAATGTTAAATAAACCGATGTTCAAAAAGGCAAAGATATATAAAATACACTACTTCAGCTGAAGCAGATCAGTATGACACAGACATAGTACCTATGTATATCGATACAAATATCACTAAACAGTTACACTTGTGCATGGGATTCAGGTTACTGTAGAAAATAACTTTTTTTTATTAAATCCATATTTAAATGAATATAATTCCTAAATATATGGCATTCTTATATTAAATACTGAAAGGACAGTTTAAGAAGATGACAAAACAGATTGAATTGGGATAACTGTGTGTAGAGTAGTGGATAAAAAAGATCAAAACAAAAACTAATACATCCTAGCTGATAACTGATCATGGGGTAAATAAGTAGTTTGCAAGTACGGACCACCGAGTAGTAAATGAATGTTCAGTAAATTTAAGAAATTACATCAAGTAGACAAATGTTTCACCAAATGCCTTTATCAGTGTGATAGGAATGAACAAAAATCTATCGATAGATAAAATACTGGGAGTTATAGAACTTGCATTATAGCAAATAATGCTTGGTATGGAGGGTATTGTTTATATTATGAAGGAAAAAAAAGAGCAAAAACTGCTGCATAGAGAGAATTTCAACATTCTGAACCTCGCTTGCATACCAGTAACTTTATAATGAACATGATGGCTGAGAATTTCTAATCCAAACTAGAATCGATTGCCAAAGCTGCTCCAGTTGTTTTACAGAAAGACTACTTTCCTTTCCATGTAAACTAGAGTTTCCAAGTAAACAGATATTATGACAAGTAACATTTTCAAATTAACCATAGTTTTGTGTTTACTGGAAATAACTTTACAAAACTAGCTTTCCAAAGCAGTTAATTCTTGGCTAGGATTTATTTGAGTTAAAGTTTTTTACCCTTTGAAACTAATGCAATGTGTAAAGCCTTTTATAAAAACATTTGTGATTCATACAATAGACATAAGAAGGCATCTGACAGAAGTCAAACCTGCTTAAAAATATGCTTTCTAAAAGAATTGTAGTTGGCAGGGTTAAATTTGTGGGATTGCAAAGATTGCAAACAGAGTAGGATGGTAAACAAAACTCAGATATCTGACCATGGACACACAGAAAGCTGCAAAACAAGAATGTCCTGACAACCACGAATAACTGTGATTGGCCACACTTTCAAGAGTTATTTTCAGTACAGTAACAGCAAACAACTGCCAGTACTCCGCTGTGGTTTTCCCTTTTGGACAAATTATCAGAAACTGCAACTTTAGGAGCCACAGCTTGTCAGTCCTGCTGGTACCAAACAAAACCAAGATGTCGATTTATTAAGGGGATACAGATAAGAAGCATGGTAGGTTAACAATCTCAAAACATAAAAAAAGTCTCCACTTACACAAGAAAAAACAAAATAGTCCCCTTTCCCTGCCTCTACTAGGCTGTATAAACACACCAACACCTTTTATTTTAATCCCTTTTATTGAAAACCCTTTGTCCAAAATATTCTCTCTTATTTTTTTCCATCCCTACACTATCTCCACTGGTTTTGGAATCAGGGCTGCCTTTTTGCTCCTCTTCTTCATCCGGCTGCGAGTGTAGACCCTCAGTAAAAGGGCTAGAAAGACCAGGGCTATTCCCAGGCCACCCACTATGGTGACTGCATGGCTGTAGATGAAACAGGACAGCAGGATAGCGAAGGCCTGTCGCAGGGTCATGATGATGGTAAAGGCGGCGGCTCCGAACTGGCCAATGGTGTAGAAGATGAAGAGTTGCCCGCAGGCCGAACAGATGGACAAGAGAATAGCGTGAAAGGCAAAGTCTGAATGGCGGATCATGAACTTGAGGGACTCCAAAAAGGCACCCTGCTCCAGGAGTGAGCCCATGGTGAACAGGCAGGAGAAGAGGTTTACCCCAAACATCATCTGTACTGAGGACATTTTGTACTTAAACAGATTGTCCTGCCAGTTGGATGTGAAGCTGTCAAACGCAATGTAACCAGCTAAAATGACCACCCCGGAGAAGGTGGTGACTGTTGACGGGTGCTTGTCAGTGGTGCTGGAGAGCAGGAACATGCTGACACCCATGGAGATGAGGACCGCTGTGAAGTACTCCCAGTATTCATAACTCTTCTGGGAGACTATCTTCCCCATCAGCATAACTGGGATAACCTTGGAGGCTTTAGCCAGCACCTGAGTTGGGAAGCTGATGAACTTAAGGGCTTCGTACTGGCACCAGCTGCTCAGGATGTTTGAGAGGGAGGCAAAAGAATACTTGTACATGGGGACTCCATGCCGAGGCTGCTTGGTAAGCGTGCAATACATCCCAGCTACCGTCAATGCCAAGATCCGGTTCATGAAAACCAGAAATTGGGAATCCTTGAATTTCTCACCTGGCTCTGTGTCTGTGGCTGCGTAGGTTTGAGTCATGACTCGCTCTTGTAGGATGCCCCATGTGAGATACGAAGCCTGGAACGATAAATTTCACCTTTAAAGACGTTTTTTTTTTTTTTGATAAACAAAGTATAAAATGGAATAAAGCTTACTGGATTATTCTATCAATTATGAACACATTTTTTTTACAGTATGTTTGGCACATTACTTTAGGATGTGGAAAAAAGCAGCAGATAAATAAAGATTAAAATTACTTAAGGAGAATAGTTCATGTATAGCAAGAAAAAGGGATTTATGTGTTATACGTTTTGCAGTATAATATATACACAATTAAAAAAACACCACTTCTTGACCTGGAAACCTTGTTTTTACCTGTGAGGCTTTTATGGGTCTCTAAAAACGGCTCTGCATCTGATGCTAGTATTGTGATAACGTATCGTGTTTGTCTGGTCTATAATTTTTGCTTGTGTATTAACAGATGGCTAACACTTTCCGGAGCTGTCACTAAGGGCAAGCGTAAAACCTAGAATAGCACTACACTACTGTCGCGCATTAAACTTGTATCTCCCACCACAAGCACTACAATACTCACCCAGGACTAGTGACCGTGTTTGTACATTGTGGGAGGGATACTTGTGTTCATTGTTCGGGAATACAACCCCGTTATTATTTACCCCGTGCACTACACATTGCTGTGTATTGCCAGGGATCATTGTTTGGTCACCAGACATGGTATGTATATAATAAAAGTACTTTTCTAAACTGGATTACAAATCTCTGTCTGTTCATTGCGCACTGCATCACTCCTGCACCTGTATACAATCAACCACTTTGCCACAGACTGTTATTGAGAATTATATTGAGAACTTAAGTAATATTTAGAATTGCTTTTTACAAATTGAAAAAAAAAAAAAAAAAAAAAAAAAAGGTCACCAGATAACAGAGACATCATAGTTGATTTGGTTACAAATCAATTTTCAATAAGAACTTTTTCAGAAAAATTGGAGAGTTAAAAATGGGAGGCTTACATGACAAATACCCAAACTGTATGGGTATTTGTCGTGCATGCAGAGAATATTACTGATTAGTCAGAAGTGTTTTTAACCCACCAATTACCCCATCAATAACAAAAAAATGATCAATTACCACATTTAGATTGTGATTACTACACAAATTTGGTTTTTACAGAATTATTACTTAATTATAATTATGTAATTCTTTTTTCCCTGGGATTTAGCTTCAGGATAGGATGATCGACGGTATGTTTCATCCTACAGGAGACCTGTGAAGCTCTGTGGTCGGTCTTGCAGCCTCTGTATTTGCAAGCACCACAAGGTGATCGATAGCTTCAGGTTGCGAATGAATTTTTGGATATGTGGAATTATCCAAACTGCATTGGTGCTATCGACGGGAAACATGTCGCTATCCAGGCATCTCCAAACTCTGGATCAGAGTATTTTAAGGGGGTTCAGCATCGTGCTTCTTGCCATGTGCGATGCGAGATATTGCTTCACACTTGTTGACTTCGGCAGTAGTGGTCGCTGGAGTGACAGGGGCATTTTAGTCCGAGTTGGGCAAGGTGCTGGAACAGAATAAGCTAGCTGCCCCATTGCCAAGAGCACTGCCATGTTCTTCAAGTAGTAGTAGTAGTAGTTGGAGATGAAGTCTTCCCTCTGAAGGATTACCTCATGCGACCTTACCCTGGAAAGCACCTGCAATCCACCAAAGTGTTTCTCACTGTGGGCACTCGCGTTTACTTGTGTTAATTATTTTTGCTGTCAGATAGGAAGTTGCGGCCTTTTATACATTGACCGCTGAGTTAGCGCTATCTCTCTGTCGGGTGTATGAATACCATTCATCTGTACATAAAATGTTTTTAGATGTTCTAATGCCTGACTGAATTGTTGAATGTACTTTTTGTATCAGCTACTTTGTTTCGCTAAACAATTAAAATAAGATTTAAAAAAAAAAAAACACATTTCCGGAAATACTTTGTTTCATTGACAAAATACACATAAAATTCACAACACCACTCCAGAAGCAAAAAAAAAAACAAAACAGAACATAAGCACATCTGGAAACACAAATTACTGCCCAAATTCAGCTCCAAACAGCAACTGGCAGATTTGAATTTTTAAAAAGGCTTTCCTTTTTGGTTCTATCCTGCAAACAGTGATCGTAAGACTCCTGCCGTTAAGCTCATCTTCATCCCTTTATGAGGAAAATGCTGCAGCCACCACTGCCGTAGCATTACAGATCTCCCAGTACCTGCCTTATGCTTTTTTTTTGGGGGGGGGGGGGGGTCAGACGGTGTTGTGGGATTGGAGCAGATGATGGGGATGGAACAGGCACAGATGAAGTGGAGGGTACAGTTGAAGAGGTGGACAGATATCTAGGGAGGGGGGCTTCATCTTCAAGGTTAGTACTGTCTTCACACATTCTGTTCAGCATGGTGATGGGTGTGTTTGCTTCAGGGCACTCTGAGGAAAGGTTGGGGATATTTACAAATGTTCTGTCATCTGTCATATAATTAGACAGAGAAGTGAAAAATTCATTCAGAAGCTTTAATCACTTTCTATAATATTTGCAAATGTCTCAGATTTTTTAAATTAAAATGTGTAACTTTCAACACTTTAAATTCCTAGAAGTTTATATTTTCTTCAGAGTTTTAAGTCGGCTACTGTTGTTAATGGAGAAATCCATAAAATACATCGAGATCTGCCATTGCCTTTTTTTCTTCTTTATAGTCTGACCCTCCCATGTCAAAGCTAAGGGTAGCTACATACTTGCTCAATTAAGATTTCATACATTTGTTGCTGCATATCTAAAATTAATAGAGTATACCGGTATGCTAGTTGAATCAAACAAGCAGAAACAACCGACGATGGAAACGCAGCTCAGCTGTCTTGTGTTTTCATGTATGTGACTGGCAATGGCCCGAAAGAACGGTTGTTTTGGGTGAATGTGTTACATTTACTAAAATTTAAATATTAATTCCAATTGGGCTTTTTTTTTAATTAAATTTTTTAGATTCTTTTGATTTTTTAGTATTACTATGCAGGCCAGCTGCTGTAAGATTGTTACCTTTATTAAAAATGTGCATGGATTTATCTACCAATTAATCAATTAATGCCCATGAATTAAACCATCAAAATTTTGAATCAAGTGACATTCAATACGATCGCGTACACAGCAAATCTATAGCAGGGTGTTCTTCACTGCAGTTTTGATTTCCAAGGTCTGACAGGTCTGGCTGGAGTCATCGCCCAAAGTGATCAGGCAGGACACTGTGGAACAGCAGTTTGGTGCAGAGACTAGAGACTCAGAACTGAGAAACACAGAGCTAAAGCAGCAACAGGTGGGGGAATGGCTTCTGGACTGTGTGTGTTGCGTAATTTATTGGTTGTTATCCGTTTGTGTTTCTATCAGTTGTCTTCAGTGCCTTATTTGAATAAATGTAACACAATGTTTATTATTTGGTGTCTGCCTGTCAGTTCCAGAGAGAGAGAGAGAGAGACACAGAGTGTAACAAAGTTTGCTATGTCTGATCTGCATTCCCAACTAGTCTTTCATTAAAACACGTGTTTTTGTTTATTCATTAAAATGTGTACTCCAGTTTGATATACATTGTACAAAACATTAGATTTATGTTAGCCATGTGCAAATATACACCACTTTACATAATATCAGTGCTAATTGATCACAAGAGAATTTTAAGAAGGAATAGGTATGAAAACTTTTTTTTTGTCATCCATATGCTTTTATGATTTTTTTTTCTTTTTTTTCTGCTACACCCCACTTGCCTCAAAGTTCCCAAGCCACCACTGGTCTGGACTTTGAAATTCACATGCATATGAATGAGATTTGCATATTAATTAGACCCTAATTATACAGTAAATGTATTCCGTTTGAAATTGTTGCCGATTTTGTTGCCTTGTTTAACAGATCTCTGCTTGAGTTCCTTCTGTGCTATTGCTAGGCAGTCGTGAAACAACTTCCGGGGGCATAGCACCGGCAAACTTTAAATTTGTAAACTAAAATAAAATAATGGATACAGCAACTGCTAAAAGGGGAAACCAAAATGTTGGTAACATTGAAAGCAAATTGAACTTTATGATCAATATAAAAGACATACTAAATGCTAAGCAGAACAACGCAATGACTAATAAGAAAAAGCTAGATGCAGATGAACCCGTTTTATATCACCTCGCTTAATATCATACCCTGTTTATTGTCATGATATTTGATAAACCGCTGGCCATGCACCATTGGTTCTTTCAGAAATTACCTCTCTTTATATCGTCTCACAAACACGCTTATTTTCACGTTTTGTGCAGCCTGTCAAATGCTGCGTGGGCAGTCTTATCAGGATACAGTTCAGTTACAAAACACCAACGTCCTCAAATTTTAACAGTCAGTCTCACACAAATGCACACAAAAAAAAACACCAATTATTGATAGCTCTCATCAGTCGACAATTCACGACTTTGTTAGATAATGACACAAACTGTTTCGTTCCAGTTAATGATACAAAACATATCTGTCCTGTAGTAAACTATGTGCATTTTCTTAAACGTAAAGAATGACTAAACATACAGTATTA